>NC_142355.1:25707661-26060161 GCF_059441175.1 Urocampus carinirostris
CATAAATGAAAAACGTTTGGGCCTACAAGGAATTAAATATTTGCACCCAAAAGCTCTGACATTGTTGCAGTTCTGTATCTATAAAGTATCAACATTAGATCTATCCGTTTACCACTTTTGGTCATTCTCTTTGAGCTTCACAAAAGTGAGAAAAGTAGACGACAAAATCATTCCTCTTCCCTTTCTCTAGGATGCGTGGAGCTTAACCTCAAAATGTCAAAAGTAAATCATGCCATAGGCATGCCAATCTGTTCCGCTAACCGTAGAGCAGGTGGTGATGCATTTGTATCTAAGAGAATACCACCGTGACCTTTCAAGTTGTCTTTGGTCTCTGATGATTCAAATGCTAACAACAAAGATAAACAGGTTACTGCCGCAAAGGTCGGGTAGTTCAGAAACAGACTGAAATTTGTTCTACGAGATTCAAACAGCAGAACCAAGCCGAAGCGATATTTTCCTGATAGACATAAAATGAGTACAGTAATGAGAAAACAGACACTTGTCATGATTACCAATTTGAATCACCTGTTCCCGCTCATTTGGCGTCAGCCGCTGCAGGCTATCTGATTGGCTCCCAGACCCTTTTTAAGCCCGGTCCTTTCACTCTCCGTTTGTCAGTCCATCTGCGAACCACTGTTGTTACAAGGCAAGCCTTTTTGACCCTGACTCCTGCCTGTCCCGTTTTTGCACCTGTTATTCCACCTGCCTGTTTCTGATCTCCCCATTTGTCTCCAGCTACGACCTGTTTTTTGATCACGTCCACGTCTGCTCTCCTTTCCCGGCTTACGACCCGTTTCTAAGCCCGACCACATTTTTGCTCTCCTGTCCCGGCTATCGACCTGTTTTTCCGTCCCTGACACCGCCATAGCCCGCTACGGAAGATCCACTTCCGTTTTTGGATCACAATCCGATTGCGAGAGCGACTTGCTTCACGCGCCCAGCGAGCACCGGATCGTGGGCGCAGCCCCTCCTCTTTCTTTCAATAAAACTTGTGGTTAAGGTTACGCAGTTGGGTCCTGATTCCGTTCTGGTCGTGACAACATTATAACTCAGGGGCTGGGATGTAGACGCCATTGAGTAAAAAAATGTGGTAGAAGGGCCAAGCCAGTTGGACATTAAAATATTAAACTACATTTTCGTATCTGCCGATACAGTCTCCATCCGATTCCTTTGCAATGCATGAAGAAAATAGATATCGTATATTTATGGTGTATTTATGAATTTAGGAATAGCTTCAACCTGTCACCAACTTTAAATATCTTGAAGCTGTTATATCAGAAGAGGGGTCAGAGCCAGAAATCATGTACAGGATAGCTCAAACCTAGTAGATCGTGATTGACATAATGAGGCCCCCATATTTAGTTCCACCTGGAAAACATTACAATTGTGTTCCTCCCCTTAAAACGCATTGTGGGTGTCATGGTGACTTCCCCCAATCTCTTTGTGGCCTTTAATTGGTCCCTCATCCTGCCAGCAGCCATAGAAACCAATTCGTCTCACAACTCGAATGTTCTTTGTTTTCATCTCCCATTCAACCTGCGCCGCCGATGTCGCTCGGTGGGCCTTTGTTGCCCGACCCGGCCCATTACCAGTATGAGACCGGCGCTGCAATATCAACACTTCAGAGCCTCGCGATTCATCTCGAGAGATGGCTGAGTCTCGCTCTGAAATAGGCTGCCGGGGATAGCGGTGATTGTTTGTGTCAGACGTGGTACGAACACCGCCATGGAACGAAAAAAACAAAACAATACCTCCTCTCTGGAAAATGACTCCCATTTGCTCCTATTCTTTGTTCACAAACAATTTCTTTCTCTGCTCGTCATGAATTGTTTGGTTTCGATCTAATCTTGAATAACTTCCATGGGCTACCGTAACAGTGATTGAAATATACCCTATTTTCCTTTCTGGATGACTAAATATTACCGTGGGGGTTGGTGGGGACTGATGAGATGTGGAGTTCTTATTTATTGAAAACAAGGAGCAGATGATAAAACCCAGGCACACGCTTGCCATCTTTCATCAAACACGGAGACGGATGCCGGCGTTTCGAAACATTCCCAGGTCAGAGATGAGCCCGAAATAGCCGCTGACATCACTTTAGTGTAAATTTTTTATGGAAGCAGCAGTGGGCAAAACTCGAGGGGATGCAAGTGCAGCCTCGGAGAATGTAAGTGTGAGTGCGAGCGTGTCTATTTGCATGCGTTCAACATAAATGGAGCATGCGCTTTCCTACTTTCAGCCCTCTCAGAAGATGAGTTTTCACCTCATGGTTATATGACTCAATTTCGTATCCCCCATCCCTCATCTGGTAAAGGAAATTTGAATAAATAGCCAAGGTAAAACAGTCTATTAACACTTATTTTTTTAGATATATTAGATCTAACGAAGCACAAATTGATAATAATATGAACAAGTATTCAAACGGATGTTTAATACAGTTTTTCAGGCTTTGCCTAAGAGTACTGAATGAGTATCGATTAAACAGCCTCCATTCTCGAGATCTGGGATCGACTAACAATTGTCATAACCAAAACAAACGTCATTACTTTCAGGTCAGGCTGGGCTTCGCTTTTGCTGACTTTTTTTTATATCCACACCTTATTCTTTCAATTTGTCTCTCTTTATCTCTGTCTTAAAGTGTCGCGCTAGATTATTAAGGATATACTGCTGCTGCGGTTCATGCTGTGGTTATTTTTAAGACATCAAAATGTTTTTAACTCAAAATTACGTCAATAATGGTAAATTGTCGGTTAACCTCTGCAGACACTGAAATGTAAAAGATGAAAATGTTTATGTAAATGTAAATGGTTTGCATTTTTATAGCGCTTTTCAAGTCAATGAAGACCTCGGAAAGCACTTTACAATGTGCTTCACACTTTCCTTTTTACAATAACTAACCAACTGATAGCAGCGTCAGCCGGCAAGGCAACTATCTGCTCATCGAGGGGATTAGGGATTCAGTATCTTGCCCAAGGACCCTTCGACATATAATACCGTCTTGTTTAACTAACATTACAAAAGACAGGGTTAATTTTGTTATCACCTCTCCTCCTCCAGAGTCCTTACAAACAAAATATAAAATCTTGGGCTTGCTTCTGGCTCTGTATTGCAAATCAAGTTAATTGGTCAGGATCGGGCTCGGGTAGGGTTGAGCTTTAATACCCATTGGCCTGGGTCAATTGGGGCTAGATTTTTTTAAGCCCTACCTTACCTCTAGATCAGACCCATAGAAAATATTTTTGGATATCCGTTGGTTTGATTTCTGCTTTGAAGATTGTGTTCTGCCGTTACTGTAGAATCTGAAATACTAATAACTGAGTAGTCAGCAGTCCTAGGTCTTGTCTCAATTTGTGTTTTTGGACAAAATAATTTTTGACATGGAATAAAACGCAGAGGCCTGCAAAGAAGAATTGGCAGCCTGCGCTATTGTGTCTAAATTCAACAATCAGTGTGGTTCATCGTGTTGGATAATGCCATTATTCATCCCCGCGTTGAGTTGCGTCTTGTTTCCGACTCCCTGCCAAGAAACACGTACTCAATCGCTGTCTCTAAATGTCCCACTTAAGAAGTTTATTGGTGCTAAAAGGGGGAGTGAGTGAATTGATGTGAGTGATGTTTAGCGCTGTGTGGCATGTTATGTCCTCGATATTATTTGTTACAGCCTTTTTTCCACTCGCTGCAAAAGATGGCATCATTTACAGATGTAATGCTGTCAAACATATAATTTTGATAACTTAGTTTGACAATTCTTCTTTTCTTAAATTTCGCTAAGAATTAACATTTTAGCATCAAATTGAATTCAAATTTAACAATGACAAAAAAAAACAATGAAAGGGATACACTTTAATTCCTACAACATCAGCATTCAAATGTCATTTTAAACGTTTTTTCCTGAAATGTAATGTGTCTCACTTTTTTTTTCGGTGGGGGGATGGGGGGCAGCAATAATAAATGAAATAAATTATGATTAAATAGATTTTAACATGTTTTTTCTGTAAATACATTTGTATAAACAGGAACTATTATCTATACTTGATAAAAATATTTATTGAAATAGAAAATAAGTGCCATATCAGATAGTTTAACAAGGATTATTCATCCTATTTTACTTGATTTTTACATACATCTACTGATGCAACCTGGACACATTATCTATGATGTTACCCGGGGGTCACACAGTTTTTCAGGTCTTTTAAACATCAGACACTCTCACCCACGCGACCCAGCTGGGGCTTATCAGACAACCAACTTGTGTTCAGGTAGCGCTACCTCACCCAGGTTCACCTCTCCTCAACCATAGCCACCTTGAGGCAACCTCTGCTGCCTCTGTGAGCTCCTTATTCACCTTTTGCTTGTTGGCCTCTGTGATCCCCAATATGTTGTGAGCCCTGCAGACTGGCCAGGAAAAACCTAAAGGTTCACATTGTGCTTTTCATCTGTTGCTCCAGCACTCCTCACAGCTTAACATATCTTGTTCTCTTTCTCTCATTAGTCTCTTTAATACCGTCCTCCCATGGCACAGTAAGTTCTAGGAGAACATGTTTCTTGCATGCCCTGGAGATAAACAGCACGTCAGGCTGTAGTGTTGTGGTGGCATTGATTCTGGGGATTATAGTTACCATTTCAGGTCAACTTTCATCTACCAGTCTTGTGCTGTTGCCAGCAAGCCACGTGAGGTAGCACTGGCAGGTGACGTGGCTTCTCCCAGCCAGCAATCAAGTTCTTTATTGGACGCTTGCTTTAGCCAATCCCACAACTTGGTCCTTTCGCCAACAGTAGCGACACTCGCCCAGGGCCTTCGCACAGCAGCTGATATGCAGGGGTCACAGGCTGGTGACTCTACAACCTCCTAGCTGAACAGGGTGGATGGGCTCAGTAGTACATCATGGACAGTCTGGATCAGGAATCTTATTTTATGAGGTTCAGCTTTCCACCACTCGGCCCAGGACACTCTGTAGTCCACTGCACACACTCAACTTGTTCGGGCTCCCAGCTGCCACATTCCAAAGATCCCGCTGGCCTGATCCTGCTCTATTGCTGCCCGCACCTCTTGCTGCACCAGTAAAATAATACTAAAAACAATGTTAACTCCATTATCAGAATACTCTTTTTAAGAAAAAATCTCATTGCATCTCATCTCATTAGCTGCACCGCTTATCCTCAGTAGGGTCGCGGGGGTGCTGGAGCCCATCCCAGCAATCATCGGGCAGTGGGCAGGGGACACCCTGAACTGGATGCCAGCCAATCGCAGGGCACACAGGGACAGACAACTCGCTCGCTCATTCACACCTAGGAACAATTTGGACCGGCCAATCCATCTGAAATGCATGTCTTTGGAATGTGTGAGAAAACCAGAGTGCCCGGAGGAAACCCACGCAAGCACGGGGAGAACATACAAACTCCGCACAGTAAGTCCGGTAGCTGGATTTGAACCCACACAGGAGGTTCCCAAGACTTTAGAACTGTGCCGCACACGCGCTAACCACTGCGCTGCCGTTCTGCCTTTTAAGAAAAAATATTCAACAGAATTTAAATACAATACTCACAATGAGTAAAACAATTCCCTATCAGTATGAAATAAAAAACAATGAAGAATAAAAAAAAAATAGATTATGTAAAGTGAAAATTGTGTAATTTAAATTTAGTAATTTAGATTAGCCATGGCACTCCAAGATAAACACGTTATAAAGACTTGATAAAGACTATAAAGATGGAAGGCTTTATAGGCATAAATATTTACTAGATAGTGCTTAAGAGGATTGATGGGATTTTTTTCAGGAGGAACCATTAATTATTATCAGATTATTAAAAAAAAAAATACTGATTTTCTCTACATGCCAAACCGATGCATCAACATAATCTTGATGTGTGCTCTTGTGCATCATATGTAAGCATACAGCAGTAAGATGGCCCGTATTATCTTTTGAATGTCACAAGGTTGCTACAGGCTAATTGGTGCATCCCGAAG
This sequence comes from Urocampus carinirostris, assembly GCF_059441175.1. Lineage (NCBI taxonomy): Eukaryota > Metazoa > Chordata > Actinopteri > Syngnathiformes > Syngnathidae > Urocampus > Urocampus carinirostris. The sequence goes on from NC_142355.1 coordinate 25,713,630, forward strand.
AGCACGAACAATTCCAAAACTCAATCACAGACACACAAAGTACACAAGCGTGTACGCTAGGGAGTGTTGACATATTGCGAGTGTCTGGTTATGTTTGCCCACTCTTCACCTACGTGACCCTGCTGAAATGTCACCCAAAAGAGACGTTCCAGCCATTTATCAAACTGTACACACACACAAGCACACACTCTGCAGTGTGTAAATAACAGTATCTAGCCACTGCAAATACCACACGGGACAACCTTAATGCTCAAAGCCGGCGTGGAAGGCGACGGTCGTGCCTTGAAATGCATTCCAGGAGCTTAACATGCTGATTTGTATTAATTTCAGAGAGTAATAATTGAGTACCAAAAAATTAATGTGGACTTATGGATAATTACCTAATTAATCTAATTTTAATCAGAATGAAAATTCCAGTGGTACCTTTTCATATGAGCTTAATTCGTTCCAGGATGGTGCGCATAGCTCAAATTGCTTGTGTAACTGTCATGATTATCGATGTGAATCACCTGTGCCCGCTCCTTTGGCGCCAACTACCTCTGACTCTGATTGGCTCCCTGTCTCTATATAAAACCACTCATATCCATCCCCTTTTGTCAGTCCGTCTGCGAACTGAAATAAAATTTCCTGGGTTAAGACCCGCTTCCGACCCCGACCACGTTTTCGTTCTCCTGTCCTGGCTACTGACCCGTTTTTCCGTTCCCGACACCGCCATCGCTCGTCACGGAAGATCCACTTCCGCGTTTAGAGCGACCTTCTTCCCAGCAATCACCGGATCGTGGGTGCAACCCTTTCTCTTTCTTCCTATAAAACTTGTGAGAAACACAACAGAAGTAGGTCCTGTCTCCGTTCTGGTCCTGACAGTAACGATGGAATATGAAATTTAAAAAAACAACTCCACAATAAGTGGAAGTGGATAATCCATAGATGTCACCTTGAGAGCAAAGCAAGTTGTGTGCTTTCAATGACAACATTGAAAGAAAGCACAGGGGAGCTACTGCAGTCCATTTGGAAGCTTACCAAAATTACAGTGTCAAATGAGTATTCAGCTGGCAAAAAGAGAAGAACCAATAGAGACAGAGGCTTGGCCATGTTACCCGAATTTGTATGCCTGCCAGAACTCGCTGTCGAGGTCTCAGTAAAGCCGAGAATGGATCTATTTTCAAGTGGCACGACAACTGTCTATTATTAGCAGCAAGATGAGAGACAGTTATGTCAGCGCCCTCTAGGTGAGCCTCATGTTATGTAAAATAAACACAAATTTCTTGACCTAGGACATCTGTATTTAAAAAAAACAACATATTTATATGATAGTTAATGCACTTTAGTTAATTATTCAAATCAATGCAGTGTTTTTTAATACATTAAGTTGTTTTTAACCACTGGGAGGTGCTAAATAATACACAAAAATGAAAATGAAGAAACCTTGAGAAGGGACATAAGGTAATCCCCCTTCCAGGATGACCAGGCTGCAATGGATGTTGTAAAAACAAATAATACACAAATATCTTCAACAGGCAATACAGGTCATCTATAAGCTATAGAATTGAAGTGTGTTTTTAATCCTAGATTTGAGTTGTTCCTTGCCCGCATGCTGGTTTAAGATCAGGTAATTGTGTAATTTTGTAATTGTAATCCTGTGCAGTCCTTTGCGACGTTTTTGTGATTAAGGGCTATATAAATAAATGTGACTTGACTTGACTTAAACAGTTCCACTGAGGTTGCAGATCTAATCTCAGCGGGAAGAGCATTCCACAACACCAGGGCCCGAATGGGGAACGTTCTCAAACCTGCGGTTCTTTTCTTGGCTCTTGGGATCACTAGTAGGCCAGTATTTTCAGAACGAAGGCTCCGGACCAGAACATAGGGGGAAATTAAATCTGAAAGATATGAGGGACCAAGTTCATGCCTGTCCGTCTGTCTTTTTATTAATGTCCGGACCAGAAGGGAGACAGGACCCACTTGCGTGCGTTTCTCGTAGTTTTATTGAGAAGAAGGGAAAGGATAGTACACATAATCCGTAGATCGCTGGTTGCGGGGAGCAGGTTGCTCAGACGTGGAAGTGGTATTTCCGTGGCAAACGATGGCGGTGTCGAGAGCGGAAAAAAATAGATAAGTAGCGGGGATGGGGGAGCAAAATCGTAATTGAGATAAGAAAAGGGGTCGGAGCCAGGAAACAGACGGGAATCAGAACAGGAGAGAGTCAAGGTCGAAAAGCTTGCCTAACGTAAGCTGAGGTTCGCAGACGGACTGACAATGGGTGACAGGAAGACGGGGTATAAAAAGTGACAAGGAGCCAATCAGCGTCCGAGGCAGTTGGCGCCTAAGGAGCGGGCACAGGTGCCTCGCATCAGTAATCGTGATAATTAATTTATTTTTGCAGTGTACAATCAATCTGGCAAGGTACTTGATCTTAAAAAAACTGAGTCATGTCATATAATCAGCAAAAAGTCCAAAAAACAGTATTTATTTTGTTGCGCTTGATAAAGTGTATCTCCTTATGATCCTTCTATCATTTGATTTTTCTTCACAGCCTTCATACATCCTTATATCAAAGTAATGCATTGGCAAGGTCACGATTTTAATAATCCAATTGAATTGAACCACTGAAGTGAATGACTTGGAAATGCAATATACTGTACTTTTTTCAATGACACCCCATGCTTCAAGCTATAGATTGGACCATTTTTTAGGTGAGATCAACCACAGGTTGATATGTTTGCTGTAAAGGTTTCTGAACACATCCGTTTTCCAACAACTTGTCTTTTCTTTCTCTCATAATTAACATGACAAGGACCGATTAACCACCTACATTTTAATCCTTAATTCAAAAACTGTGCTAATTTCTAATTCAAAACCATGCAACACCGCTGGGATTTGTGACTCTTTACAATGGTTTAAAACACTGATTATCACAGACAAACCGTGTGAGACATTCTTCTATCTGCTAATATCTGATAGCGGGCTTATCACAACCACGATGGAATCCAATTTTTAATCTAATTGTAGTCATTCTTATGGAGTGTCAATTACAAAACCAGTGAGAAGTAGGCAGTGTCAAGTCAAGTCAAGTCAAGTCATGTTCATTTGTATAGCCCTTAATCACAAAGAGTCTCATAGGGCTGCGCAGACCACAGATGATTGCCTGCAGACAATTATTATACCATCCCCTGATCTAAAACCTACATGAAGGCAAATAATACACAGATATTGGCAACATATAACATTGGTTATTCATATGCTATAGAATAGAAGTGTGTTTTAAGCTTAGATTTAAACATTTTCACTGAGGTTGCAGATCGAATCTCAGGGGGAAGAGCATTCCACAGCAATGGGGCCCAAATGGAGAACGCTCCAGAACCTGAGGATCTCTTCTTGGCTCTTGGGATCAATAGTAGACCAGCATTTTCAGAGCGAAGGCTCTGGACCGGAACATAGGGGGAAATTAAATCTGAAAGATATGAGGGAGCAAGTCCATGCATGATTTTGTATACTACCAACAGAACCTTAAAATCACATCTTAAGCTAACATGGAGCCAATGTAGGTTAGCTAAAATTGAGGGTAATGTGGTCAAACTTTTTTGTCTTAGTTAAAAGCCTCGCTGCGGCATTTTGTAGCAGCTGAAGGCTCTTGATTTTGGACTTTGGGAGACCGGAGAGTAGTGCATTACAGTAATGGAGATGGGAGTTAACAAACACATGAATTATAATCTCCGCATCCGACTGAGACAGCATAGGGCAAATTATAGCAATGTATTTTTTTGCCATTTATTCAAATCGATTTTTTTTATACTGAATAAAGTTTTTTTTGTACCACTAGGAGGCACAAAATATTACACACTGTCCTTTAATGTTATGAAGATTTAATGAACACATAAATACAAGTATTTTCCTTGACGCATCCTTCCAAGTCAGAGAGAAAATGTGTCTCATTTGATCACGATGAGCGCAACGTTATTGAGACAACTTGGATTTCCGAGTTCAGAATGCTGACTCTTCACTCCTTGCTCCCACTCAGTCATCTTAATTAGTCCCTGTTCTGTTCCAAGCAAATTGCAAGGGAAGGTTTTGTTTTTTCACTTAATTTCATTCAGAAGTCATTTCCCTGAATTGCTTTTATAAAAAGGGTATTGCTTGCAAAATCACTTGTTGTGATTCACTTACAAACAGCTCATTCTGTCATCTTTTTTTGTACCGCATGAGTATTTTCACTCAAACAGAAACGGAATCAGTAATTGCTGCTAAATGTAGCATGCAGGAACAATGTGCCACGCCCCCAATATGTAGGATTTTTCCTCTGAAACTTAATGGTAGTTTCAACATTGTAATAAGTACGTGACCTGTTTAGCTTAGTATTTGTATTCGTTCAACGAATGAGGCAATAACAGGAATGCATCTGGCCCATAGGCGGACTGTCAGTTTGAGAAATTCCTACCAGGCACCACAACTAGTAGCACCATTTTACATTTTGATGTTATCAATTACTACGGTAAAACGCTTCGCTAACTGTACAGAGGGTTAACTAAACAATTGAACATACCATCTAAACATTCACAGTCTTTTCGAAAAACTGTAAAACCTACTGCAATATGAGTACAGTTAATAATGTCAGGACCAGAACGGAAACAGGACCCGTTACGTTTCTCACTAGTTTTATTAAAGGAAAGAGGAAGGGCCGCGCCCACGATCCGGCGTTCGCTAGGCAAGCAAGTCGCGCTCGTACTCGGATTGTGATCCAAACACGGAAGTGGATCTTCCGTAGCGAGCGATGGCGGTGTCAAGGACAGGTCGATAGCCGGGACAGGAGAGCAAAAACCTGGTCGGGGTAGGAAACGGGTCGCAAGCTGGGACAAGAGAGCAGACGTGGTCGGGATCATAAACGGGTCGTAAGTTGGGACGGGAGAGCAGACGTGGTCAGGATCAAAACGGGTCGTAGCCGGAGACAGACAGGGGGAAAAATTGGACAGGTGGGAGTCAGGGTCGAAAAATGGCTTGCTTAGTATACACTGAAGTTCGCAGACGGACTGACAACAGGGGATTGACAGGATTTAGTTCAAATAGTGACAGGGAGCCAATCAGAGTCTGAGGCCGTTGGCACCAAAGGAGCGGGAACAGGTGATTCACATTGGTAATCATGAGAAACATAATGATTCAACATAACATCTGAACATTTTTGTTCCGATGATTATAAAAAACTATTTTGAGTTTATTTTTAGTTTTTAATTTTAAGTGTTTTAAGGCTTTTCTTCGTCCCCATTACGTTGGATTGTGTTTAATAAATCCACTTTCAAAAACAGTATCTTGCAAAAACTGGAAACAATCTTTATCACACCTTAGATCAGGGGTCCCCAACGTGGTGCCCAAGGGCACAGGAACAAACTTCATATCAGAGGGTTGTTCTTGGAAGTTCAAAATCCATTGATGTCTTGTACGCCTATTTTGAGTGTACACCACAAATGTATCCACAGTGTTTGTGCTTATGACGAGTTACATCTGTTGCTACAAGTTTATGTTAAATAAAATAGAGGTCCGCTATTATTTTGAGTCACAGCATCATAAAAATACAGTTATGCTACTGGCTGAATTACCTCTCACTTTGCCTTTTTTTTCTTGATTCTTTTAATAAACCCTTTGGGCTTTATAAATACTTGTAAATCAGCTATACAATACTGTACTTTTTGTACTCTATGGTTTAACTCTGGGTCAAAGGTTTGCAGTGATCTTAGACAGAACTGGGTTCGAAAAGTCATAGGGAGCCAATCAGAACCCGCGGCGGTTGGCACCAAATAAGCGGGCATAGCTGAGTCACATCAGTAATCATGACAGTTTCCAGAGATAACAGGAGACAACCCACCAACATAGGCTGGAAGCATAAACTCACCTTGATTTTATTTTTTTCATTTGAAGTAAGTAATTGAGGACATTTGATTTTTCCACATCCACAGATGATGTGTTGCCAAGTATATGGATACCTCGTTCGTCCTTTTTATCAGAATGCCGGAGACATTTTTTGTTGTTGTCATTCTCTGACTGCCATAAATGTTTCCAGAAACGATGTTAAAGCAGGGTGGGATTTTTTTTAAAAACTTTGAGTGCTAGGTGAGCAAAGCAAGAGGAGGACAGCTGGTGGAATTTCAAAACGATCACGCTTTTTCGCGGACTTTCCAAAAGCAACAGTGGCGGTTATCTCGTTCTTAGCAGGCCTTGCTCGAGTGCAGTATGGGACACGAGATAGCGAGGGCGCTCTCGCAAGCTACGCGTCATGCAAATGAAGACGGATAAAGCCTCTATTTATATCCTGTCAGGATAACTTTAATGAGCCGGAGAGTGGGAAGTGAAAATGTCAGAACAATTATAATCTTCATTGAAGTCCCCTTTAACACTGTCTATTAAAAGCCTTGAGTCTTTTCAGCTTAATATTTTGGGTCTTTGTGAAGAACCTGGTCGACCAGTAATGTGTCAAAGTTGACCCGAGCATTTTGAAACACTGCGTAGTAGCATAGGCGGTATAACAGAACCAGGAAGCCGGGATGTGGATTATTAATTGGGGATTTAATTTTCAATTTTTGCGTTAAACTGTGCAGCTTGTTTACTGCTTATTGTGTTCCTTAAATCCCAATCAACTGCCTTATCTTGAAAAGCCGGGCCACTCGTAATTGTAAACGGGGTGTTACAAAAAGAAAATGTCTTCGATCAGAAAAATTGCTCTTGGTTTATAGGATCCTCGCGCTTTTAATTGAACCAAATTTCCCTCTAAGAACAGAGTTTTATCGGAAAGAGAATCTTTGACGAAATCCAGAAAAAAAAATTCTTATTTTCTTAAATACAATCGTTCCATAACAAAAGAAATCATAATCCCACCAAACCCCACGTATTGAAATGCACACGTCCTTTTTTAAAATTCAATGTTAAATAGTGGGTTGGGTTTACAGTGGTTTAAAATTTTGTTTAAACAAATATATATTTGTTGCGTTGACTTTGTTGATGTCGGGAAGAGTAAGGTGATGAAGTGTTCACGTGATGGAGTGGGCATGGCGTTAGAAATCAGGTTGAATGGACAGGTGCTGGAAGAAGTCAAAAGCTTTAGGTACTTGGGGTTGTGATGTGGCTGCAGTTGGTGGAATGGAATGCGAAGTATTGCACAGAGTGAATTAAGGAAGCAAGGTTTTGGGTGCTTTAGGGAGAGTAATGAGTAACAAGAGTATGGGTATGGATGTAAAGAGGGGACTGTATGAGAGTGTGATTGTGCCGACTGTGTTGTATGGTGCAGAGACTTGGAGCCTGAATGCAGATTTAAGAAGGAAATTAAATGTTTTGAGATGAAGTGTTTGAGGGGTATGTTAGGAGTGACAAAATTGGATGGATTGAGAAATCAAGAATAAACATAATTCCCCCCAAAAAAGAGCAAACATACACGAAGAATCGTATAAGCGTTCCTTTTTTCAAAATACTTTGAAATTACATGAGTCTCACCCAGAGGGAGCTGACATGATTCTCTTCCATCTTCCTACTATGAGAACACAGTCACTTTGACTTGCCGGGGTTTGTATTCTTCCTCGTGCTTTTTAGCATTTGTTTTCAATACGGCGACATGCAACAGTCAAATACTGTACCTTTAAACGACCCTTGGATAAACACATGTTCTGGGGAAATTTCTTTTGGCAATACAGAATAATATTTCCCAATAAGACAATGTCATGATCAGATACTTTTCTAGGACTTTCTAAAAAAATTTAACATCAAACATTTTTTAAACCAAAAGAACATATTTGATCTAAAATGATAAGAAAATATTCTTGGTTTTATCATTTTCACTCAATTTCTGGACCCTCGGATGGTGACTCCATTCCTGTTCATTGATTTCCTGCCTGATCTAAAGTGGGGGCAGATGATTGACCCTGATCTCTCTCTCGATCAGTGGTAAAAGCTGCCTGCTGTTTCCTGGCCAGCCTTCCCTGCTCCTTACGTGATAAGCCAATCAAGAAAATAGAGTGGCCTAATGGAGAGGCGGCCATTTGACCAATCATCTCTTTAATATATTGTTTTAGCAAACCTATGCACTGCCACCACATTTGGATGGATGTCGTCTTGCGGTCATACGGATATAAATCAAGCAGCCATCGGGCTAAGCCAATCAGGAGGAGGACGCTGACACTGAGAGACTTTAGCTGAAGGTTACAGTTGAGGACGACGAGATAATTTCACTTCCTGTCTTTTGCACCTCAGTCACCTGCTGTTGTAATTGGTCATTCCGATCCACTCTTGGCAGTCTTCATCTTGGGATTTTGTCCTTGGTCTTCCTCTGTATTTCATTTTTATCTTATAGCCACCGGTTTGCCCTCTCCCTTAGTACAACTCTTTTACTTCTTATCTCGTTTTGAATATGGGACTCTGGGGTCACCAGAATAGCGTTTAAAAATAATCGGTTACTTGGGATCTGCATGGTAAAACCAACCCTGATGAGAAAGTGTGTTTAAGGTACCCAGCAATAGGGTTAAGTACACTTTATTTTACATTATTTTAGTGTGTATCAGTAATGTTTTTTGTGGACCCCTTCATGTCTATACAAAGCATTTTGTGTTTGTACGATATGAGTTAAGAACTACTGTCAGAACCAGAACAGAAACAGGACCCAATCGCGTGACGTTCTCACACAAGCCTTCTATTTTACCGGAAATGGGGAGTCATGCACGTTAGGAAGCCGGTCTGGCGTGGAAGGACAGGAAGCCAGACGCCGACGAGATCGATTCCAATTGCCCGAGTTGATATCGGACAGATGGGGTCAATACCGGACAGGAAGGAACAGACAAGATTGACAACAAATCAGGATATCGATAATTAACAGAAGAAACTAGACGGAAACGAAAACTCTGAAAAATAATAAACAGGAGCAAAATAGACGGAAACAAAACTGGAACCTGAAATTAAATGGGACAAAAATAATCGGGAACAATACCGGACTGAAGATATCAACAGGAAAACAGCACCGAGTCAGAACCCACATCTTGTGGGGCAGGAGTTCGTTTGACGGGCTGACAAAAAGGCAAAAGAGCGCTGAGCTTAATATAGAAACATGAGCCGCAGCTGACACTATACGGGCGGGGCCAATTGGGCACCATGGCAACCGTGACACACACAGGCTGGCCAATTGGGGGCCATGGCAACCATGACAACTACAGTAACTGCCACCTGTCTTCATTCAATTCTAGTAGCGGACACCAGAAAGCAGGTTGATTGTTAGTAAGGATCGACCGATATGGGTTTTTCAGGCCTGATACGATACCGAATATGAGTATTAAGGGGAGGCCAATAACAGATATTTGGAGCCAAAATGATTTTGCTGTAAAACCATAAAAAAATGAAATGAAATAAAATGATCTGCATTTTATATAGCGCTTTTTCAAGTCAATGAAGACTTTCCAAAGTGCTTTACAATGTGCTTCACACACACTCACACACCAATAGCGGCCGTGCGGCCATGCAAGGCGCCAACCTGCTCATTAGGGGTTCAGTGTCTTACCCAAGGACACTTCGACATGTAACACAGAGAAGCCGGGATTCGAACCTGCGATCTCTTGATCCCAAGACGAGGGCTCTACCTCCTGAGACAATGCCGCCCACAATGAAGGGAGAATGTTTTCATAATGCAAAAAGAAAAAAGGAATATTCGTTACGGATTAAAAAAAAAACTTCTGAAACATTTTACAGTAAATACATTCAGATTTCAACACAACTAACATGACTAATCTTTCACTTAAACTAAAAACTGTCAGCGCAGAAAATATAAACAGGCTCAGTAACAACTATTATAAAGACACATAGAGACTTAAATGGCTCCCTTTTTTCACAATAAACAAATAAAAATGTCACTACTACCAACATGACTTGATTTACTTACAACTAAAAGTTCAAAAAATCAATGGGAATTTCAACAGAGATCACAAATGGATTGTGTGGGGTTTCCTGTCCTAGAGCCAGATTGACAAACTAATGTTATGGTTCTTAGTTCGAATGTTTTGCGTTTATGTTAGACCCGGGTTAGAATATAATAGCGTTGTGTGGAACCCTTACTTACTCAAGGACATTAACCTACAGGAAGGAGTTCAACGTCGGTATACGAAGCGGATACCTGGGATGCACAACTTGTCATATCCGGAAAGACTACAAAGACTGAACTTGGACTTTTTGGAGCTCCGTAGAATTCGATTTGATTTAATTTTTGTGTTCAAAGTACTGCATGGAATGATCGATGTGCCTTTTGATCAATTTTTTGAGTTCTGTCGTGTTGATGGTTTACGTGGTCACAGATATAAGTTACGGGTGCCTAGACCTACCAGCAACTTGCATGGAAACTTGATTTTTTTCAGGATACCAAAAATTTGGAATTTTTTGCCTGACCGGTTTATTAGTGCAAATACGGTGCAAACCTTTAAGCAAAGGTTGGCAGAAATAGATTTGTCAAATTTTCTTAGGGGAGGGGGTGTAAGGTGACCATATTTGGCCATGCTCACTCTCAGCATTAGTTTTTTTCTTTGTGTCATGTTTTGATTAATGTATCCAACAATACCTTCAAAAAACATTTCATTTCATTACCAGCTAATCACTCAGCCTTCCAATTTAGCATTCTTTTTATGCTCTTTCTTAATCACCAACACACACGCTTGATTGACGAACAAATGTAATGATAAGAGCTAATATACCAGTCTTCACCTGAATGTGCTTTGCTAAAACAAAGGAACTACACTTTTTAAGCTATCTAAGCACACAACCGCTCAGGAGATTGCTCAGCTTTTGCTGTTTACTAGGCATTAAAGTTATTCTTTCTGCTTTAGTGGCTCCGCCCCGGTAACTTATCCATTCAGAAGCCGAAGGGTTGATAGCGCCTGAAGCAGAAGTGAGAGAGAGTCAGAGCCGTACCTGAACCTATACAACCCAGTTTTAATTATACTTGACCCGTCGTATAAATACAAATAACGATACCTGTCAAATTCCCGAATATCTGCTCCAATAATAGACCCGTCCGATAATCGGTTGCCCTTTAGTTGTTAGCCAAGCTTTTGTAGAACTTGGTGTCAATGGGTATGTTTACGGGCGGCACGTTGGATGAGTGGTTAGCGCGTCCGTGGTACAGTTCTGAGCTCATGGGATCTAATCCGCCTGTGCAGAGTTTGCATGTTCTCCCCAGGCTTGCGTGGGTTTTCTCCGGGCACTCTGGACTGAATGAGTTAGTTGTTTGTCTCTGTGTGCCCTGCGACTGTCTGGCAACCAGTTCAGGGTGCCCGAAGATGGCTGGGATGGGCTCCAGCACCCCCGCGACCCTAATGAGGATGAGTGGTGCAGATAATGGATGAATGATAATTATTCGATTTTATACAGATCATTTCCAATATTCTGATGATGTAAAGCCATCTAAATGCACCTTTAAATCCGATTATGGTGTGAGTATTCTGATTGCAATCGGTGGGTTAGTCCCGATTACTCGTGCATGCATTCGAGCAAACTGATTGCTTGTGCTCAAGCTCAGTTTCCCTAAATCCGGGATATTTTATGCTTCAAATCACGGTGGGACTTACTGTAGTCCAGATACACACTAACTCTGCCTTACTCGCTATAAAAGTGTATTTGTTTGATTTATTTTGGACATTTACATTTAATTTCCTGCCCTCACACCAAAAAAGCCACAAGTGTATCTATCAATAGTATTATTGTACTGTATTGTATTAATTTATTCAGCCAGTATAAACCATAAACATGATATATACAAGAAATCATTTGACACGCGAACACTCAATAATGATAAAATAATAGATTTAAAAGAATAAAAAGAATAGAGTAAAAATATATTGCAGTGTATAATACAAGGTAACTATATAGAATAGTTTAAAAAGAAAGAATATGTAAATAATAAAGACTAGAGTAGAATAGGTCGGAGGAACGCCGTTGGCATAATAATACTATACATAATAACTAAATGAATTCCTGTTGAACATACGGATAGAGGAAGGGTAAAAACTCTCTTTAAGACGTGAAGTCTTGCTCGCAATGGAGCGATGACGGCGACCTGACGGCAGGTAATCAAAGTACCTGCGTACCTGCGGGCACCACAGTTGTATCAATCCATGTATGTTGTATGTCTATGTTTTTGCCTAACAATGAACAAACACATATTGTTAACAAATGATACGTAGCAATTAAACTTATTCTTGGAGCACAGTGGAATGTCAAAAATTACATGTGGGAAGTGTCGGCTTGATGACTTCGTGCTTGCTTTGCCCTTGTAATCAGAATACTTGCTAACAATACGTTATAAACAATTCATTCGGATTGCTCCAGATATCTAGTATTCTGTTTTGTAATTTCATTATTGCCTATATGTAAACATAGTATTACTCGACAACAACTTTTAAAATGGCCTCTTCCGGAGAAGGCCTAAACACAGGCTAATTCAGTTTCTAAACCCATATTCCATAAACACAATACTAATCAAACTGCCATGTTTAGATTAGTTCTTACAATACACAGAGTTGTTGTCAGGAAATGCCTTGGCTTGACTTCCTCTTTGATGTTTTTCCTGGGTCTAAAGCAGCTTAGAGTTTTTTTCCCCTATGCGATTGAGTTTGACCCCATGTCGTAACCCTAACTTTCCTCAAAGCCAGTGATGGACCATTTTCATTTGGTCATAGCTTTTCTATTTTTTCATTTAATCCCTGCATTTGGCCTTTTCTTTAGGGTAATCTTTTCCCTGACTTATCTTTCTCAACTTACCAACCTATTCACCTTGGTCTTATCTCACTGGTCGAACGATTTGGCTCTTTCGGATCCTGTCACCTTAAAACTCTTTAAATCTTAACTTCTCCTCAGTGCCAAGTTTTTCGGGTTACTATTCCAATCTATTTTATGTCCTCAAAGCTCACGTGCCAACTTTTTGGACCACAACTTTTCTCTTTGCTCTTGGGGGAGACCAGTGTCACAGATCTCAAATGCCCATCCATTTTCTTACATGGCTTGCTGAATCCACAATTTTTTCCTTTTCTATTGGACAATCAGTTTTGCGGTTTTGACCTTCCCATTTATTCCTTTGCCCAAAGTCATATAAGTTCTCAAGTGTCATTTGTTTTCCCTTTTTGTTTTAAAACCATTTTGGCTATATTGAAAGGATGATCCAGCTTGCATTTTTATCTTTTTCTGACTCTCATCATGTCTGCATGAGTGAGGGTTTTATTTGTTTCTTTAATGTACACATCAACACACATCACACAACAATATGGCGGCGCCCCTGTTCGGCTGCGGCTGTATCGGCTCGCAACAGTTTTTTACACGTCGGCCATAAGACCCAGTCTTCGACTCAGTTTTGACGGCGCACAAAGTCGGCTCGAACTGCAGATTAAGATACGATCGCAGTTTTTTTGCTGGATATGCGATCATCCAGACATCAAGCGCTCGGTGCTACGACCACTCGGGAGTGTTTATTAGCCACGGACTGCTATGTCAACAAGACCCAGCGGCCTACAAAGCAGCAAAGCAGAGTGGCAGGACAGCGGCGTGACCGCCGGACGAGGAAGCGAGGTTGTCGGGCCGGGCTAACAGCTAGGCTAAAGGCTAAACCCTGCAAAACGCCTCTCCCATCCATTTTCCTCTCCAACGTTTGCTCTCTGGACAATAAACTGGACCATTTAGCAACTCGAAGTGGCATCGAACCGCGAGATGACGAACTGCTGCGCTAAAATTCTGACGAAGATATGGTTAATCTTATCTATCCCGGCTGACGTTCAAAGAAACTACGGGTCAGATGTATCGACATTTCGTTCTGTATACACGTGTACACGAATGACAATAAAGTAAATCTGAATCTGAATCTGAATCTGAATCACCTTTTTACTTTGTATAATAATTATTGTTTCATATTTACTGTTGTAGTTATTTCACTCTTCAGACTTTTTCAACTTGAACTGTTTTTTTGTATTTTTTTCACCCCGAGCTTCTCAATTAGCCATTTTTTTTCTTCGTATTTGGGGTCATTATTGTGGTAACCACTGGAACTGTCAAGAACCGGAACAGGAGGAGGACCCAGATGCGTGACGTTTCTCACACAAGCTTTATTTTACGGGAAATGGAGCAGTCATGCACATTAACTCAAACGCCAATGATTTGGCGATTGTTGGGAGGAAGACGTACGGCAGCAGTCTGGCGTGGAACGACAGGAAGCCAGAGGCTGACGAGATCGATACCGATCAGATATCGGACAGATGGGGTCGATACCGGACAGGACGGGACAGACAGAATTGACATCAGGCACTGGAGACTGGAGTCCGATAACAAGCAGGACGAGATAGGCGGAAACGATACCAGACACTGGAGATCGAAATTAAACTGGACTAATTAGACATGAACCCTACCAGGCACTGGAGATTGATATCAAACTGAACAAAATAGCTGGGAACGATACTGGAGATCGATATTAAACAGGAAAAAATAGACGGGAACGATACCGGACAGGAAACAAAGGCAGGAAACCGGACAGAGTCAAAACACACGTCTTGCGGGTGCAGAGATTCGTTGACGGACTGACAAAGGGTGAGTGAGAGCACTGAGCTTAAATAGGAGGGAAGCCAATCAGTCAACGAGCCGCAGCTGGCACCAAATGGGCAGGGCCAATTGAGTGCCATGGGCAACCGTGACAGGAACCAGGTATCTCACCAGCTATTTAAGCAAATAGTTCACCATCTATTTGAGTGATTATTTATTGTACTTTTGTAGACATTTTGATATCTAATGAGAAATCATTGACATGATCAGTGTATTTGAATATATGATAAATGATTTCAAAATATATATTTTAAATTAGCCTTTAATTTATGAATAAAACCCATTCAGTGCCCTAATACAAAACAGATCATATGGAATTAGAATTGTCTAATTGTGATTGAAAGCAACACCTTAAACACTGTTTACAATAATATCAGACACGAAACTCCAGATTAAACATGCAATTAAAGATTTGAAAGAGAAAAATAGAATACCAGGATAGATGGGTAAATATTTACAAGGTACTGTTTGTAGTGGTTGATTGAGCTTGTTCTAGCCCTTCTTTTACCACCTAGAAATAACATAATAACAGAGTAACAGCATAGTAATATGATAAGTTATTATTTTAGAAATGGGTTTCAAACTGCTAGCCCTTTGCGCTAATCATTAACAAAAAAGCAGCTCACAGCTTCAAGACGGATGGTGAAACGCTTTTCTTATGATGTTAAATCCTCACCTACTTTGTAATTTTCACAAAAAGCCCCAATATGTAATTTTTGACCACTAGATGGCACTCTGTTGTCTAGTGCGCGCGAGGGTCAGTGATACACGGCACAGCGTGGCGGCTGAATGCCGGACACACATGGTGGCGATCTAATAGGGGATCCCATGGTTTAAAATGAATACACATTTTTTAGATTTTTTTTTTTAATTACCAATGATATGTTCATGTTTTTTAGCTTAGTATTTTTCTACTGGATGAAAGTTTGTACCACTAGGAGGCACTAAGTACAACACACTCGCCCTTTCATGATTTTTCAAACTTACCAAACTATCAACCGTCAAGTCATTTCAATTAGTTTAGAACAGCTGAGAGCTACTATTTACTACTAATTAGCGCATAAAACACCCAGTTTGATATCAATTTCTAAAATAGCGACTTAGATAGATAGCTTGCTAAATAGCTAAAATGGTAGGTTGATAGTTAGCTCGAAAGCTAAACAAGTAAAAAACTAAAAGAGAGCTAGATAGCTAAAAGAATAAAAAGCCATCTATACAGCCAGATGGAAAGCTAAAAACAAAGTTAGATAGCTCGCTGGAAAGGATGCCAGAATGTAGCTTGGTAACTAGCAAAAAAGATCAACTGTTAGCTAGAAAACATGTGGAAAAATGTAAAAAGCTAGATGGATAGCTTGCTGAAAAAGCTAAAAAGGTCGAAAGATAGCTAGCTACAAAGCTAGAAAAAAAGTACCCCGGAAGCTCGCTAACAATGTAGTATTTTATGTAAAATAAAGTAATAAAAATAGTAAATAAATGAATTAAATACACAAATAAATTCTCATTCCACTCTCTTAATTAATTGCTTAAAAATATTCTTTAATAATTGAATCGAATTTTGTCCATCAAGCACATGAACTGGAATTTATTCATTTTAATTTCTAAAATAACGACGATCATGTATTACTATATTGTTACTATGTTATTACCAGGTTAAATCTTAAAAATAGTGTTGAATATACTCAGTAAACTAATAAAAAATAATTTAGCTAGAAAATCCCAATGCTGGGTCATTGATGGGTGAGCTATATTCAGAATAGGCCTGTGGGATAATAACCCCCCTCCAAAACCAAATCTCCACATTGTCAGCGTTAGTACTAGCCAGTCACTGGATTTACCAATGCCCCTTAATTTAGTGATTTTTCTGGGTAGATCAACGCTTTTGCATTTCCTTTCTTTCTTTCTTACTTGCCAATATATTCATTGGCACATCTACACTAATCCATTCTTTATTGTCTTATAGTTTTGCCCTTCCCTTTCGCTTCTTTTCACCTCTGAAACCGTAAACATCCTTCGACAAAAGTCCATCCCTTTGATAAATGCAAGATCTCCCCTTTCGGTTACTTCTTTATCTTTCACTTTCCACCTTTATTACTCCCAACTTTGTCTAAACTGCCTTTTGATTGTTGCTCTTCCCTTTTCTTTGTCTTCTCTCCCGCTTGCTCTCGCAACCACCAGGTTTCCTCAAGGCCAGTCACAGGGTTCACGCCGCCTCTATTCATTTACTAAAGGCCAGGTGTATATTTTAGCGTGAACGATTGTCTGCAGGCCGTATTTATTCCGGAGGTTGTTGAATAGCCCGAAGCACCTTGTATTGATGCAACTGTGGAACTAAGAAACGGGAATGTTTCCGTTGCAGCAAGGTGCTGATATTCAATCCAAGTGTGTGTGCAGCATATGTACGCCGTATTCAGTATATTCAAGGTTGGATGTCTTTGTGCAGCCAAGAAAACATTTAGGAAAATAATACAGAGATCAATTGGTTTCAGCGGGTAATGGGGACTAGAACATCCTGCGAAAAGTAAAAAAACGCGAAGGAGCATTTTCATATAAGCCCTTAATATCATGATGACTGATTAGTTTCACCTGTGCTCGCTCGTTTGGCGCCAGCCGCTGCTGACTTCCTGATTGGTTCCCCGTCCTACTTAAGCTCAGTCCTTTCACTCGCCTGTGGTCAGTCCGTCAGCGAACCTCTTTTTTCACAAAGCAAGCATTTTTGACTCTGACTCCCGTCGATCCCCTTTTTTTCACCCGTTTTACACCCATCCGTTCCTGATTTCCACGTTTCTCTATGGCTACGACCCGTTTTTGACTCGACCACGTTTTGATTTCCTGTCCCGGCTAACGACTCATTTTTTGACCCCAACCACGTCCTCCTCTCCCGTCCCGGCTAACGACCTGTTTTTCCATCTACTACACCACGATCTCCCTCTCCGGAAGATCCACTTCCGCATTCGGAACACGTTCTGATTCTGTGAGCAGCTTGCTTCCTGCGTCCAGCGTGCACCGGGTCGCGGGTTCTACCTTTCCTCTATACCTCAATAAACTTGTGATTAACGTTACGCATCTGGGTCCTACTTCCGTTCTGGCCGTGACACTCAAGGGCTAAACTGAGATCACATCATTATTGACTGAGAGTATTCGATAGTCACAAAATAACAATAATAGAGCTACAAATAATAACACACGGCACAAAAGTGGAGTTGCTGAATAGTTTTGTTGTCATTTAGGGGTGGGTTGCAACAAATTACATTTACTCCGTTTAATTGAGTGCGTTTTGGGCCATCTTGTACTTCTGGGAGTATTTTTATTTCACTATACTTTTACTTTTACCTGAGTAGATTTGTGAAGAAGAAACAGTACTCTTACACCACAACTTTATGATTTATTTAACCTGTTACTTAAGAACACAAATTCCTCCTTCGTTTGTTTTCTTCCGTGTCTTCTGCCAGCTTTACGGCTCAAGCCCTGCCTCTTTCTGTGTGTATGATCCGCCAACAAACCCAAAGAGAAAATTACCTGTGCAGAAATCGAACTTAAAAGGTGTTGATGTGATTTTAACAAATTTACTCTCTTTATCCTCTATTTTATCTTTTTAAATGCATGTTGTAATTTTTTGCACTGTTTTTGTTGGCCTTTTTTTCCAAACGTCAAAATTAAAATTGTCACGACCAGCACACAGGGTAGACCCAATTGCCTAATGTTTTATCACAATTTTATTGAAAGAAAGAGGAAAGGCAGCGCCCGCGATCCGATGCTCACTGGACGCGGGAAGCAAGTAGTCTCGCACTCGGACTATGATCCGAATATGGATGTCGATCTTCCGTAGCGAGTGATGGCTGCGTCAGGGACGGAAAAACTGGTCGGTTCCCGGGACTGGGAGAGGAAAGCGTGGTCGGGGTTGGAAACGAGTCGTAAGCCAGGATGGGAGAGTAGACGTAGTCTGGATCAAAAATGGGTCGTAAGACGGGACGGGAGAGCAGATGTGGTCAGGATCAAAAAGGTCGTAGCCGGAGACAAACAGGAGCAAAAACAGGACAAGCGGGAGTCAGGGTCAAAAAAGGCTTGCATTTTATAAACAGAGGTTAGCAGACAGACTGAGAACAGGGGATTGACAGGACTGAGTTCAAGTAGGAGCAGGGAGCCAATCAGAACCTGCGGCGGTTGGCGCCATATGAGCGGTCACAGGTGACTCACATCAGTAATCATGACAAAAATAACATTAAAAATTTTAATTCTTAATTGCATTTCTTTAATATTATCAAAACAATTCAACATTTCTTAATTCATTAATATTGTAAGAAAGTAAACTTGACCTTGTTCATACAACAGAGTAGTCACGTCATTCTTCACATGATGTGCTGCTATCAAGAAACCAGAACAGACCAGTGGACCCCAGAGCATTCGTTTACGTCTTTTATTAAGGAAGCGTTCAGGGCTTGCTGGAAATGTGATGGCCGTAAGATGTCAGCGGCGGCGCAGGGGAGATAACTTCGGAACGAGTCCGGAATCGTAGTGCGGAAGTCAGGCAGGTCGTGTTTACCGGGGCTGGAGAGGAGCTCAAAGCGTGGGACGGAAACAGGTGGAAACGGGTAAGCAGAGTTCTTAAATGAACTGGATATCAGGAGAAACACACACAGTTACAAAATGTACACTCTTACACTGCTCTCTGGACGCAGCGCGCTTAAGAGAGAAGTGCCAGCCAATCAGAAGGTGCCCACCCAGGTGCCACATGATTGCTCCAGGTGATCTGAGTTAGTAATCATGACAGCTGCATCCAACTTTGTCATTTTGACAATAGGCTAATTTAGATACATACGGATTATATAAGGCTTTTAAATTTTTGTGTTTCCTGACAATTATTTTTTTCATTTTTGTTCCAAAATGGCTTTTTCAACCCTGGGCTAGCTTGTTTGTTCTGCCTGCAGAGCTTGTTTAAAAAGGTATTAGATACTTTTTTCTTTACTCAAGTAATTCTTTGGATGACTACTTTTACTTCTTCTGGATTAATATTATCCTGGTTACTCTAGCCACCTCTGTTTTTATTATACAAAAATAAAACAAAATTGGAGGGCTTCTGTGTAAGAAGGCAATTCAGAGAGAGGCTGGTTAGCCCCGGGTATCCTCGAATTTGAGACAGATCTCCACGATGATTAAAATAAAAGCAAAGTAGAGCGGGGTCTCTGTAATAGATTGATAGTCATTGCAAACATCATCTGGATTTTTTATATATTGCCCTATCTAATTAACACAGTAGGGCAGCACGGTGGCGCGGTGGTTAGCGCATGTGCAGCACAGATCTGAGGTCATGAGATCGAACCTCCTGTGTGGAGTTTGTATGTTCTCCCTGTGCTTGCGTGGGTTTCCTCCGGGCACACCGGTTTCCTCCCACAGTCCAAAAACATGCATATCAGGTTAATTGGCCAGTCCAAATTGTCCCTAGGTGTGAATGAGTGAGCAAATTGTCTGTCCCTGTGTACCCTACGATTGGCTGGCAACCAGTTCAGGGTGTCCCCTGCCCACTGCCCGAAGATAGCTGGGATGGACTCCAGCAGCCCCGCGACCCTACTGAGGATAAGCAGTGCAGATAATGGATGGATAATTAACACAGTCTCTTTATTGCACATGTTTTTCTTATCGCATTCTATTGCATCGCACCATCAAAATATGTTTTTCATGAGATAAAAAATTCTCAATGTGATGCAAAGACCTGGTGTTTTGAATCCTAGGGATGGTTGTTACCTTAGCAACAGCTACTAAATTCTAATATAAATCTCTTAGTGTGGGAAAGTCAAGCTAATACGTGACATGCTTAAAGCAATACAAGCCATTTATATTACAGTTGACCCAAAGGAAGAGATTTCGACTGTCTCGACTAGGGTTTTAGAGCAGTTTTTTCCACACCTCTGACATAACCAAGCATATCTCCAAGTTTCTTACTTTGAATAGATTGCAAATCGAATGGTGCGCCATTGTTATGTGATGAGCCTCCTACCTCTTAAGGACCATCTGCATTCTTTCTGACATTGATGAAAATGAATGTCTCTCCATTCTAAGGTCCTAAAGCTATTCGAGTGCCAAGAGCTGCAAGAAGGTTACGTTGTGAAGAAGCAAGGTGTTTTTTTGTGATTGGATGGGCTGCTCTTTGAGAAAAAGACACCTGAAAGGCTTCAGAATAGAGCTATTTCAGCTTTTGAAAATGTGATTGCCCTTCCATCCATTGATTTTCTATCGAGGCGGACCTCATTACAGTTGTAAATAAGTTGGAGCCTATCTCACCCTCCTTTGGCAGAGGTGTACTCTTTGGACTGGTCTGCAGGCAGTCACTGGCAACATGTATAGAGACAAACACCTAACACACATTCACAGCTATGAACAATGCAGTCTTTTGAATGTAAATGAAACGCATGATGGGGGAATGTATAGAGAAATCATGCCTAGAGAATGCCAGCAAGGGTTTCACTGGAAGGCTTGTGCCACAAAATCAGGACATTTGAAACTTTGGCCTTCACGGCCCACTTCAGATCGCAATTGGCATATCTGATTAAGTTCAAAGCGATAGTTTCAAAAGAACCAATAAATACAGCTAATGCATTTGCTGCCATTTTTTACTCATTTGTACCGTTCAAAAATTACATAAACCTTCTCCAATGTCTTCATAAAAGACATTTAATACTACCTCATTCTATTGGCATACCCGTACGCATGAAACAACTTTTAGCTTAGTTAAAAGTGACAAAATGAAGTGGAGGTTAAATCAAGCAGAGGTTGTGAATCTGAGCTTACATAATATTGATTAAAAACATGTTATGTAGTGACTTGGAAAAAGGAGTGAAACTAATGCCCACTTCATTATTACAGTCAATTGACAAGGCCTTTTATTATATGGTTAACAGAATACTGTAGATGTGCTCGCTACATGGGAATGCAATCAGAATCACTGTTAACTCTTTTCCCCTGATTTCCTCTTCAGACATCGATGAGTGCGCAGAAGGGAAGCACTATTGCAGGGAGAACACCATGTGTGTTAACACCCCAGGCTCCTTCATGTGCATCTGCCATACGGGCTACATCAGGATCGATGACTATTCTTGCACAGGTGAGTTCCTCTGTCTGCTTTAATGGCAGATATGAATGTAATGACAAGACCTCGGTGGAATAGATTGAGATGTGGTGTATTTAAAGGAATAACTGACCAATTAAATAGTGTTTGTTTACAGTGGATCCGGAAAGTATTCACAGCGCTTCACTTTTTCCACATTTTGTTATGTTACAGCTTCATTCCAAATTGTATTAATTTAATCTCTTATCTACACAAAATACTCCATTATGACAACGTGAAACATTTTTTTTTTACTTTTTTTGAATTTATTAAAAATAGAAAACTAAGACATCATATTTACATAAGTATTCACAGCCTTTGCTTAATACTTTGTTGATCCACCTTTGGCAAGCAAATACAGCCTCAAGTCTTTTTGAAAATGATCCTACAAGTTTAGCACACTTATCTTTAGGCAGTTTTGCCCATTCTTCTTTGCAATAAGTCTCAAGCTCAATCAGGTTGGATGGGAGACGTTTGTGCACAGACATTTTCAGATCTCTCCAGAGATGTTCGATCGGATTCAAGTCTGGACTCTGGTTGGGCCACTCCAGGACATTCACAGAGTGGTTCTGACTCCAATCTTTTAAGATCTTGGCTGTTTGCTATGGGTCGTTGTCCTGCTGAAAAATGAACTTTCGCCCCAGCCTGAGGTCAAGAGCGCTCTGGAGCAGGTTTTCATCCAGGATATCTCTATATTGCTGCATTCATTTTTCCTTCTATCCTGACTAGTCTGCCAGTTCCTGCTGCTGAAAAACATCCCCACAGCATGATGCTGCCACCACCATGCTTCACTGTAGGGATGGTATTGGCCTGGTGATGAGCGGTGCCTGGTTTCCTCCAAACATGGCGCCTGGCATTCACACCAAAGAGTTCAATCTTTGTCTCATCAGACCAGAGAATTTTGTTTCTCATGGTCTGAGAGTCATTCAGGTGCTTTTTGGCAAATTCCAGACGGGCTTCCATGTTCCTTTTACTAAGGAGTGGCTTTTGTCTGGCCACTCTACCATACAGGCCTGATTGGTGGATTGCTCCAGAGATGGTTGTCCTTCTGGAAGGCTCTCCTCTCTCCACAGAGGAACGCTGGAGCTCTGACAGAGTGACCATCGGGTTCTTGGTCACCTCCGTGACTAAGGCCCTTCTTCCCCGATCGCTCGGTTTAGAAGGCCGGCCAGCTCTAGGAAGAGTCCTGGTGGTTCCAAATGACTTCCATTTACGAATAATGGAGGCCGCTGTGCTCATTGGGACCTTCAAAGCAGCAGAATTTTTTCTGTATCCTTCCCCTGTCTCGCAGGTCTACAGACAGTTCTTTTGACTTAATGCTTGGTGTTTGTGCTCTCACATGCACACTCAACTGTGGGACATTATGTAGACAGGTGTGTGCCTTTCCAAATCATGTCCAATCAACTAATTTACTGCAGGTGGACTCCAATTTAGCTGTAGAAAGATCTCAAGGATGATCAGTGGAAAAAAGATGCACCTGAGTTCAATTTTGAGCTTCATGGCAAAGGCTGTGAATACTTATGTAAATGTGATTTCTTAGTTTTCTATTTTTAATAAATTCAAGAAAAGTAAAAAAATAACTTTTTCACATTGTCATAATGGAGTATTTTGTGTAGAATTTTGAGATAAGAGATTAAATTAATACAATTTGGAATGCGGCTGTAACGTAACAAAATGTGGAAAAAGTGAAGCGCTGTGAATACTTTCCGGATGCACTGTATAAATGTAAACTGGACTTAGCTCCTTAAAATGGCAGCATAATAGCACTTGTGTCACGGTTACCCATTGCCCTAACTTGGGCACGCCCGTTTGGAGCCAGCTTCTGCTCGCTGACTGATTGGCTTCGCTCCAATTTAAACTCAGTGCTCTCATTCACTCTTTGTCAGTCCGTCAACGAACCTCTGCACTTGTATTTTGACTCTGTCTGGTATCCTGCCCGTGTTTCCAGTATTCGGTATCGATCCCATCTGTCTCATCCTGTCCAGTATCTTGCTCCAGTCTCCAGTATCTGGTATTGATCCCACCTGTCTCATCCTGTCCAGTATCTTGCTCCAGTCTCTGGTATTGATTCCGTCTGTCTCATCCTGTCCGGTATCTTGCTTCAGTATCCAGTATCCGGTATCAATTCTGTCTGTCCTGCAGTGTCCAGTATCTTTCTCGTGTAGCCAGTATCCGTTATCTATCCGGTCTGTCTCGTCTTGTCCGGTATCTTGCTCCAGTATCCGGTATCGATACCATCCGTCCCGCCCTGTCCGGTATCTCGTGTACCCTGTATCTGGTATCGATCCTGTCTGTTCTGTCCGGTTTTAATCTCTTCTGCCCAGCGATTGCCAAATCGCTAGCGTTTGTGTTCCCGCGCATGATTGCCGCCTTCCCATAAAATAAAGCTTGTGTAAAAACGTTACGTGCCTGGGTCCACTGTGTATTCGGGTTCTGACAACTGGTGGACACCAAAAGTGTAACATTTGAAACAATCTTCCGTAACCTAACTAGTTTGAGGGTTGCTTTTATTTCTGCTGTATTGAAATTCCGCATATAAGTGAGCTTTGATGCTTTTCGTAAAGCATATTGTTTGGCAGGACATCTGCTTGCCAGGAGCTGATCTGCAGTGTTTCTGTGTGTGTTTTTCTACATCATTAACATCTGGCTAGATAGCTTTCCCCCCATTATTATATACTCATGTTCTTTCTGTCCAGGATGGGACCTGCTTCTTTGTTTTAAGTAAACGCAATTACCTTCGGCAATATAATTTCTTTTCTAAACATAGAAAATTTCTAAACCTGGGTTTCGTCAATTTAGCGTTTAAGTTGGATGAGAGGGTGAAGGCTTAATTACGGTGGTTCTGCATGTAAAATAAGGTGGGATGCCAGTGGGGAAGTGAGTCTGACACGTGTCTTACTGCCTGATCGGGACATAGTAGTGGGCTCAGCTTATTTGATGTAACGAATTGGAAGATTGTGTACCCAAATACACGACCCAACTTAACCCGACAAACAAAACACAGACAATCGTAGTTCCCGCCCCATGTGAGGGTGCAACTACATTAATCAAAGATAGTGATTTAGATGTTATGATGCAAGTACGTAATAGTTTAATGAAACAATAGTTTGCTGCATATAGATTTAACAACACCAAAACATTTTGATGCAATAAGTATTGCAATCCCACCTCACATTACCAAATGTTTTCACAATGCTGCTGATTGGGATTCAACTTTCCAAAGCTCACAATACTATATAAAATGTTTTTTTTAACTGCCAAACTTCCTGGCTCACTGATGTCACCAGTCACTATAATGCGTCATGCCACAGACCATTGGAATTATTAAACAGTTGGAATTCAAGATATAAGACCATTTCAAAATGTACTCATCATAGAAATGTCACAATTTGTCTGAATCAAGATACTCGAAAACTATAAGCTGATATAGCTCACCAATAAGTCCCCTGGTAGTCACCTCATGAGCACATTCTTTGCAAACATGGAGTCGTTATTTCCAGAACCGGCTAGTGACTCCAACTGTGTAAAATACTTACTCCAAGACACACGATAAAGCCGTGAACGTTCCTTGTTACAATACGCCTGCTTTGCCACAGAATTCCAGTTCACAAAAAAACAGACTCGTAAATTATCATTCCAAAGTTAAACATTTAAAACTCTTTTAAAATGTCTCAAACATTGGCCGAAGTAAAATACACAGTTGCAAACGTTTTAGTTCTGCAAACTGGTCGTCTCCAAAGGTCTACTTTTATAAACGCCTACGGTTAGAAAAACGTATAAAATACAAGGTTTATTTTTTCAGAATGAGATCAAATTTGACAAGGTACCAGGTAAGGCTTCAAGCTATTGCCTCGGCTGTTTACAGCTAAGATGCCCAGGCAATTGATTGACAAAATAAATAAAAAAATCAGGCGATAATGAAGATCTATTTTGTGTGTTTTAAAACTCTACTCAATGTTAGAAGCACTTTCAGTGATTATATCAACCTCACTTACTTATCAAAAGAGACCAAAACCGTTCTAAACGTTCAAGAAAAGCATTCAATTTACTTTGAGTACAGCTTGGATTGAGATTTTAGGCGAATTTTAAAGAAATGTAAGGGGTTAAAAACATTTCCAAAATTATGTTTTCAACATAAACCGCTGGTATAATTTATGACAGTCTTTACCAGTGCAGTGGCCAGTTCCGTATAGAATGAAAGTGCACCAACAATGGTCATAGAGTTTCACAAAAGGACATTCTTTCTTAACAAACGTGCTATTGAACATAATGAAAATATATTCCAGAATTTTTTATAAATTCAATATTTTAAACACAACAAGTAGTGGGCAGCAGTGGTTAGCGCTTGTGCAGCACAGTTCATGTCATGGGAACCCGTCGTGGGTTCAAATCCAGCTCCAGACTTCCTGTGCGGAGTTTGTATGTTCTCCCCATGCTTGTGTGGGTTTTCCTCCGGGCACTCCGGTTTCCTCCCACGTTCCAAAGACATGCATTTCAGGTGAATTGGCCGGTCCAAATTGTCCCTAGGTGTGAATGAGCGAATGAGTTGTCTGTCCCTGTGTGCCCTGCGATTGGCTGGCAACCAGTTCAGGGTGTCCCCTGCCCACTGCCCGGAGATGGCTGGGATGGGCTCCAGCCCCCCGCGACCCTAATGAGGATAAGCTGTACGGCTAATGAGATGATGATGACAACAAGTAGTCTCATTGTTTAACACCGATGTCAAGGTTAGGTGAGTGTGTACCTCGTTTTAAATTTTCCTCCAAAGAAAAGTTAACGTTAAATTCACAAAGCACTACTGAAGTGCAGAATTCTTAGCCATGTCAATTTGTTCCCTCTTAAAATGCAAAAGCTCTCTAGGCCGGTCCAAATTGTCCCTAGGTGTGAATGAGCGAATGAGTTGTCTGTCCCTGTGTGCCCTGCGATTGGCTGGCAACCAGTTCAGGGTGTCCCCTGCCCACTGCCCGGAGATGGCTGGGATGGGCTCCAGCCCCCCGCGACCCTAATGAGGATAAGCTGTACGGCTAATGAGATGATGATTACAACAAGTAGTCTCATTGTTTAACACCGATGTCAAGGTTAGGTGAGTGTGTACCTCATTTTAAATTTTCCTCCAAATAAAAGTTAACGTTAAATTCACAAAGCACTACTGAAGTGCAGAATTCTTAGCCATGTCAATTTGTTCCCTCTTAAAATGCAAAATTTCTCTAGCTGCTCGTCTCAATGGCCTTCTCGTTTCCCTTATAAGGACAACTCATTTCCTCCTCAATGCCGATAAACATTTGGTGCAGAGCTGAGAGCACACACAGACAAACAAGATCAACAAAATTGTTAAAAATAAAGTGGGCCAAGCACCTTTGAGAAAGCTGAATTGGGCATGGATTTCGGTTATGAAATCTTTATAAAAAGTGTTTTCCAATGATGCTAGAAATGTTGTGTTTGTGTGTGTGTCAGGGAAGTGTTCATCTGCTGTGTGAAAATACGCATAATGAAAGGAGAGAAAATGACACGGAATTTGAGAAAGTACAACTGTGTTGGAAGCAGCAGACCCAAGTTTGGCCATGTAACTCTTTCGAATCTTTTATTTTACTTACCGAATTTTCCGCACTATAAGACGCGCCTAAAAGCCTTTATTTTTTTCTTAAATCTGACCATGCGCCTTATACATGGATGAATATTGAGTCATTCGGTCTCGCAACTAAGGCAAGCAGCCGCCTGCTAGGTTTTCCCCCGTAGAAGAAGTAGTCCGCCGTGTATGGTGAGATATATATACCAGCATTTCATTTCCTAACCAATGTGTCAATAATCATTTGAATCGGTCACTATTGGCTAATGTTATTTGGAGGTAAAGGAGGTGGGTCCTCTTCAGCATTTACAGGCTCATGCTGAAACGGTGTAAAAGAAAGCCTGCAATTGGTCGAAAAAGATGTGAATCACAAGTTAGGTTGCTAGTGGTCTGTATTTGTAAACAGGAATTGTGGGGCTAAACAGACAGATAGCAACAAGCAACGTCCATTGATGCAGAGATGCTTCTCGGCGGATTTTTTCTATTATCTGTCGGCATTATTGCGTGTTTTGGAGTATGTAAATATTTTACACGGTTGGATTTACTACACTCACAAGTAAGAAGACCATGGTTGCGTATCATTATTGAATGTGATGGCTGCAAGACGACTTTGGTGAGCTACCCCGGCTTTATATTTTCTCAGTATCTTGTTTCAGACTGATCTTGATGTTTCTATCATGAGTCTATTCTGTAATTGAATTAAATTCAATTCAAAAAAAGCGTGACGAAAAGGACAAAATACAGAGACTCAAAGGGATCAAACCTCAGCATTTTGCTTTTTATTTTCTTTGCCTAGCTTTTCACTATTTTTAGTTTTATTTTTGGGTAGCTAAAGCAGCAAAATGGCGGACAATGTCATCTCCCTCTAGGTGACGCTAAAATGATGTAAAATAAAAGGAGATTTCTCAACCTGTAGCAAGATATCAGACAGGGCAAGACAGGCGGGATTGATACCAGACACTGGAGACTGGAGTCAGACATCAAACAGGACGAGATAGACGGGATCGATACCCGATACTGGAGACTGGAGTCAGATATCAGAGAGGTCTGGGCAGACGGGATCGATACCAGACAGGATTCACAAGCAAGATACCGGACAGAGTCAAAACAGAATGTAGAGATTCGTTGACGGACTGACAAGGTGAGAATGAGAGCACTGATTTTAAATAGGATGGAAGCCAATCAGTCAACGAGCCGCAGTTGGCGCCAAACAGGCGGGGCCAAGTGAGGGCAATGGGCAGCCCTTTGAGATTCTTTGTGATTAGGGCTATACAAATAAATAAATGACTTGACGTGACATTAATAGTGTTTGTTTCTAATGGGAGGCGCTAAGTAATGCACGGTGTCTTATTAAAATTATCTCCATTCAAATTAGTTCCCAGCTTTTTTTTTGCCAACTACCCTCTTATCAGATATTTGTAAAAATAACTATATGCTACCCATTACTAGATACCAGATGATAATAGTTAGTCTATTGATGACTAGAAGACCACCCAGATACTCAACAACAGCTTTGTGTTCGGCAATAATTATAAGCTTGTGACTTATTATGTAAAATAGGCCACACTCATGCGGCACACTGGTTATAAACAATAAATCAACATGTATCTTGTGTTTAATTGCAAAATTCTGCTACTTGTTTCGGCTGGACCCAATTCGAAAGTGATCGTCTCACTGCGCAGCATTAATCCAGGCAAGGACAAAAGTATAGCCGAAGTCACCTTGTGTTGCCTCCTGGCTTGGATAAGCACAATTACTTTCTATTCTTGCTGTCATGTGATGTGAGGTTGCTTGGAAACCAGCTACATTACTCTCATCAAAAACAGAATCGTATCTTTTCCAAGGAGTTCTTTCAAGACCTAATCAACCTTTGCTTATGTGTGCACACGTTTGATGAGCGGATTGAAGGTTATCAAATATGCAAATTATTTTGGGGCCATAGGCTTATTTTTGATTCCCTCAGTAAGAATTTGCTTCAAAATCTATGTCCAGAATGTGTTTCACACCGGAGCTTTCATCCATGTCAGTGGAAATCACTGCCATCCACCATATGCTCCTCAAATTAGCTGAAACATCTGTGCTAGAGTACCAATCACAAATACTACAGTAAGATAAAAATGTTATAAAACCATAAATGTCGTGCTAAAATGCAGCATTATTTACTCTACAAAGCGTTTCCCGACCACTCCGGAGGGTTACACCATATGAAATTCCTTTTAGAGCAGATCAAATCAGTTCCGCACGATTCAGCTGCAGTCAGGGGAACAGATGCCTTGCTCGTTTGAGATAGACTCGATTAAATATTTGTTATCTTTTTGTTTCAGTTTACTATTGTCACGACCAGCACACAGGGTAGACCCAATCACATAACGTTTTCTCGCAATTTTATTTATGCTCACTGGACACGGGTAGCAAGTCACTCTCGCACTCGGATTGTGATCCAGACATGGAAGTGGATCGATGACGGCGTCAGGGATGGAAAAACTAGTCGGTAGCCGGGACTGGGAGAGCAAAGCGTGGTCAGGGTCGGAAATGGGTCGGAAATGGGTCGTAAGCTGGATGGGAGAGCAGACGTGGTCGGGATCAAAAACGTGTCGTAAGCTGGGAGGGGAGAGCAGACGTGGTCAGGATCAAAACAGGTTGTAGCCGGAAACAAACGAGAGCAAAAACGGGACAGGTGCGAGTCAGGGTCGAAAAAGGCTTGCCTTGTATACACAGAGGTTCGCAGATGGACTGAAAACAGGGGACTGACAGGACTGGGTTTAAGTCGGGACAGGGAGCCAATGAGAACCCGCGGCGATTGGCGCCAAATGAGCGGGCACAGGTGAATCACATCAGTAACCATGACAACTATATGCTGGGAAATGCATCTGACAAGTTTTATCTGGGAAGACTTATCTAGTATCTTTTCGTCCCCGACGACGTCTACTCTCCCATTCTGGCCTACGACTCACTTCCGACCCCGACCATGCCTTGCTCTCTCTGTCCATGCTACCGACCCGTTTTTCCGTCCCTGACACCGCCATCGCTCGCTACCGAAGAGCCATTTTCGCGTTCGGAGCACCATCCAAGTACGAGAGCGACTTGCTTCCCACGTCCAGCGAACACCGGATCGTGGGCGCAGCCCTGTCTTTTTCCTCCAATAAAATTTGTGAGAAACGTAACGCAATTGGGTCCTGATTCCGTTCTGGGCTTGACAAGGGGAGCGGGGAATCAAACCTGTGAAAATGTCTGGATAAAAACAGGTGAATATTGTTTCCTAAATCATTATGCTAACACGCAACTTTGGTTTTCGACTAAGATTTTTTAGGATTTTTGATATTTGTGAAAAATACGCTATTTTCTTGAATAAATTATGCACACACCGATTTATTTATCAGGTTTTTGTGATATAAAACTCTAATTATAGGAAGATAGGTGAAGTCTGTAAAATACTGTATGGCTCAGTAAAAATAAACAATAAAATGGCGTTAGGAATAATGCCAAGGAGTTTTCAGTTACGGGGTAATATAAGTTATTATTTTGTTCGCCGTTACAACTCCGTTACCGTTACTGACTGACTGTCAAAAGCGTTGCATTACTTTGAATAAAGCGGTTTACTACACATGAATGAATGAATGAATGAATGAATGAATGAATGAATGAATGAATGAATGAATGAATGAAAACTTTATTTCGAACATAAAAATAAAAACAGGACAAAAACAATGAGTCAACAACGAAATAATGTCACACAACATGTTCGAAAAGGGGTAGTCAGAAGCAGATGCTTATTTTTCCTACCCCTTTATCTTCCCTATTAAATACATTTTATAGATAGCTCCTCTTGTGTCCAATACAACAAAATCTCATGGATATACTTATTACATAGGTCAGATATCAATAATTATAATAGTTACAATAATCACATATTTTATACACTAATCTTCGCAATACCCATCCCTCAACGTCATAATGCGCATAATGTCACTGTGGCACCAGTGATAATATCAATAAAAATAAACACAATATTTATAACAGTTCTGATGTGATAATAGCACAATAACAACAAGTTAGCCATAGTTTGAAGTGCAGTATTTCCAGTCTCCCTCATATCCCATTTTCTTCATCTCTGTATTTCGCCAGTAATGCTTTTTTTGTATTTAAATTTGAACACATGGATATTTGGACATTGTTTGATTTCATTTTGCAAATTATTCCAAAGTCTGACTCCACACACAGACACACACATACTTTTCCTAGTGGTTCTCACCTTTGGGATTTTGAATTCACCACAGCCCCTCAAGTTATAATTTCCCTCTTTCCGAGTGAATAATCTTTGTATGTTTTCTGGCACTATGTTTTTGTTGACCTTAAATAACAGTTGTGAAGTGAAAAATTTTATTAAATCATCCAATTTTAATAAATTGGACTGCAGGAATAAAATATTGGTATGATCCCGATATCCTACCCTGTGTATGGTTCTTATTGCACGTTTTTGAAGGATAAAAAGGGGCTGTAGTGAACTTTTGTAATTATTGCCCCAGACGTCTGCACCATATGTTAAATATGGCAGAACGAGAGAACAATATAATAAATACAATGCATTATAATGTAAAAGAACTTTGGTTTTATTAATTATTGAAATGCTTTTAGATACCTTTGTTTGTATGTGTCTGATGTGTGTTTTCCAACTTAATTTATTGTCTATTATGACCCCTAAAAACTTAATTTCTGATACAATGTCTTCTCGATCATGTCACCATTCAAAATCTCAACTACCATATAATAAGATAGCGATTGCAAATACTGTACTTACTAACTGCCGAAAGAAAAGGCGAATGAAGGCTGAGTTTTGGCAGCGCCCGACTCGTGAAAACCTTTCTTTGTGCCAGCTCTTGGAAGTGAATGAAGGCAGCTGGTTCCCCACCAAACATCAGCTGGTGCCCTCTGAGGCGCCTATTTTCTCTTATGACTGGTCAAAATATATTTTTAGGGGATTCTGTGTAGTTGGCTTTGAATTAGTTGAGCATAATACAGGTTAAATTGTTTTGCATTTTCTATTTTTGTAGATTTTTAACTAAATTAACTGTCTTTTCAGTGTTAATGTGTTTATTTAAAAACGTAAAGTTTATTCTTTTTTTCTTTTGGTATTTTTTTTTTGTTTCATTTTTTTTTAAATTGAATTTACTAAACTCACTTTGTATTGTTTACTGCCGATTGTTATTTCATTTTGTTGTTTACTGTTCACATTTTTCACACTTGAAGTGTAGAATACATCTGTTGCTGGTGAGGTGCAATACATACTACAAGGTTTTAAAACACAGCTATTTGTTTTTTCGTCTCTATTCAGCTGAGTCGGATAATGCTCAGAAAATTTCAAATTCCTTGACATACAACAACCCTTTTTTTCAAAGCAACGGAAATAGTTACTTTACCTGGTAACTATTTACTTTTACTTTAGAGTAATTCAGCGACTTACTCGGTTACTTTTTGGAAGAACTAGTGAGTAACTATAGTCAAGTCATATTTATTTGTATAGCCCTTAATCACAAGAAATCTCAAAGGGCTGCACAGACCACAGAGTAAATGCGAGTCAGCCCTTTTTTAAAGCATTTTTAACATCTATTGTAACTTACTTAACTGCTTGTAAAATATGGTGTTCATGGTCAATGTCATTGTCGTCTAGAAGAGTAGAATGTCTGTCTGGGGAAAAAATCTGAGTCGACAAAACCAAAAGTGCAGTGTCAGCTTTTTGGGGGCATTTTTACGTCTGTGGAAACCTGACTGGCTGTGAAAGATGGTGGTCATGCGGGGTAATATTTCTGATAGCAAATATAACTAATGACTTTTTTTAAAGTAATGTGCTTAGGACTTTGTCAAAACAAAAAACAAACAATTCAATTATTTCTGGTCAAATACAAATCAGAACCCACATTTCACTGTTTTAAGTGCTGAATGAATGAATGAATGATCTGCATTTATATAGCGCTTTTCAAGTTTATGCAGACCTCCCAAAGCGCTTTACAATGTGCTTCACACTTTTCCCTTTTACACACTAACTAACCGATAGCAGAGTCAGCCATACAAGGCAACTACCTGCTATCGGGGGCATTCAGAATTTATTATCTTGCCCAAGGACATTTCGACATATAACATGGAGGAGACGGGAATTGAACCTGCGACCTCTTGATCCCCACTAACGTACCTCCTGAGCCAATGCCGCCCCAAATAGTAACTGTTGAAGCTCATCTTCCAAAAGTAAATTAAACTTAACTAAGTAATTCTCAAAGTAAATCAAATTTTGTTTTTTTTTGGTAGTCTTCCTGACTTGTTTCTGTTTCTAGCAAATACTGTCCCCACACGCAAAATACTTGTGTCATAGACCATTTTTGAACAGAAAACTTATTGTGTAAGCCAAGTGTCTTTTTTGGCCCTATTTTAGTTGTTGAAGCATCTCCATTGTGTTGCATTGCACCATTTTTTTCCCTTCCCCCTTGGACATTTGGAGCTAAGTTGTTGCGAAAAGAAGGATACATATTTCTCACACCAGACGCTCCTCTGTAAATTTACATTTTATTGTTACTTGAAATGCAGTCAGCAAAGAGTACAGCATATTTTGGAGAGGTCCTCTGCCTATTTAGAAGGGTTTGCTTTGGTTTTGTGCAAAATCCAGGATTTGGGTCATATCTAAGCCAGTCAGCCCTACTGTCCTTCATCTGAAAAAAAAACCCGTTGTCATTGCTGGGTGATTAGCAAACAGATTCACCTCCATCTGGACGCATCATCAAAATAGTAAAAAATGGTAACATTTAAAACGTATTCATTTTGTTATGGCCCCACAAAGAGGACCCAAATGCAGACATGACAGACATAGTTTAAGCACAAGGGTTTATTGCACAAGAGGAACAACAAAAGGCGCTCTGAAATGGGAGGGAAAATGACCAACAAAAGAATCGCAGTCTGGAAAACTCACAGCTTGTGGAGTCAATATTTTTTTATTAAACGTGGTTGATGGCGAGATCCAGGGCCCAAATTGCTAGTGCCAAATACGGTGGCGAAAAAACTCGCTGTCCATACCAGTCAATATAATGAGTTGGATAATGAGATGCCCGTGTGGTGAGTTATTAGCTGCAGGTGTGCGATCTCCATCCATTTTCCCCATCTTGGCCCCACTCTATGGGGGGAATGGTACGCCAGATCCTTACGAATTCCTTGTAGTGCTTGTCCTCTTTTAAGACATTTTATCTTTGAAAAAATGTGTAAATAAATAAATACGAACGAGTTCCAGACAGTCATTCGTAAATTGAATTTGCTCATAAGTTGCCTCATTGCTATATTTGCTTTGTTTTGTTGTTCGCTATAACAACAAGAGTATGAGTAAGGATGTTAAGAGGGGACTGTATGAGAGTGTGATTGTGCCGACTGTGTTGTCTGGTCCTAACGCAGATTTAAAAAGGAAATTAAATGTTTTTGAGATGAAGTGTTTGGGGAGTATGTTAGGAGTGACAAGATTGGATAGATTGAGAAAGGAAATTGTGAGAGACGGAACTGGAGTAGTAGTGGAACTGAGCAAGCGTGTGGATAAGAGAGTACTCGGTTGGTTTGGACACATGGAGAGGAGGGATGAGGAGCGAATGTTGAATAGGATCTACAGAGCAGATGTCAATGGAAGGAGACCAAGCGGAAGGCCGCGATTGACGTGGATGGTTGGTGTTATGAGTGCACTGCAGGAAAGAGGTCCAAATATAATGGAAGCTAGAGCTCTTGTTGGTGATAGAAAGGAGTGGAGAAGTGTTGTGAAAGGATAGTGGGATTGTGGATGCGTTCTTAAGTATGGGCTGGGCACCCGTATTATGCGGCAGGGGTAAACCAGTGAAAGCTGTCGGGCCCTTCTGTTGGACAAAAGAGTGTGTTGTGTCACCCTGACCCGAGTGACATGGCCGCTTTCTGGTGTCCCGTTTCATCTGGAGGGACGAAAGCATGACCAACTTGGGTGCCGAGGTGCCTAACTCTGGGTGTTTGGGCAATTGGGTTGGCCATGGTCCAAAAAAATGTGAGTGTGTGGTTTTTTTTTGTTGTTATTTATTTCCCTTTTATTTTCTATTGTTATTGTATGTGTGTGTCTTGTTGTCGGTCACCCCTCTTGAGGGATATGACCAAGGTAGATAGATAGATAAATAAGGTTTAAGTCGCCTAACTGTTGAAGATCATCTTCCAAAAGTAAGTGAAACTTCACTTAGTTTCTTTATAGTGCAAAGTATTGTATGAAATGTTTATTTTTTAGTAAAAAACAATACAGGTTACTTATACAAGCCTTATACATACAAAATATAGCACTGAAGCAACTTACAAACAATTTCAACGACCTTCGGGACCTATCTCGTTTGTAACTAGGGCAACCTCTGTACATCATGGATCTTGGGTCAGAACTCTTCTGCTACATTCATGAAGCATTTTTATTATCATGCATGAAAAAATACTTGTTTTAATACTTTTTAGTTCAAACAAATACAAATCTTTTTAATTAGATCTGAATTTTAGGACTTTTGAAAATTTAAGAAATGTTCATTCTAATTAAGGCCTTATTTTTAGAATAAAGAATTCAATGCCTTTTAAGGCTTTAAGGATCTGCAGGATCCCAGTATCGAAAGGTCACAGGTTTGATTCCCCGCTCCCCTTGTCAAGCCCAGAACGTAGACAGGACCCACTTGCATTAAGTTTCTCTTAGTTTCATTGGAAAAAAGGAATAGGTTGCACCCACGATCCGATGATCGCTGGGCGCGGGAAGCAGGTCACCCTGAATGTGGAAGTGGGACTTCCGTGGCGAGCAATGGCGGTGTCGGGAACGGAAAAAACAGTCAGTAGCCAGGACAGGAGAACAAAAACGTGGTCGGGGTCGAAAACGAGTCGAAAGCCAGGAGAGGAGAGTAGACGTGGTCAGGATCAGGAAACGGGTCGAAGCCGGGGAACAGGTTGGAGCAAAAAACAGGTGGGAGTCAGGGTCGAAAAAGGCTTGCGTAGAGTAAACTGAGCTTTGCAGACGGACTGACAACAGGTGACAGAAAGGAGTGGGTTTAAGTAGGGACAGGGAGCCAATCAGAGTCCGAGGCAGTTGGCACCAAAGGAGCGGGCACAGGTGGTTTAGTAATCATGACACCCCTGTGTTATATGTCGAAGTGTCCTTAGGCTAGACACTCACTCCCCAAAGTGTGTAAGTTTGTGTGAATGAATATGTGTGAAGTACATTGTAAAACGCTTTGGAAGGTCGTCACTGACTTGAAAAGCCCTATATAAACGCAGATCATTTACATTTATATATTTGTCGGTAATCATTTATTTATATGTTTATTTCTACATACCACACACACATCTCCATGTAAGGTCTTAAAAAATTGTCAAGTTCTATAACAAACAAAAAAAAGCTTTTTATCTCCAAGCTGTCTTAATAAGAACAATGCATCACCACTGAACCAGCAATTCTACTACTTTTTTAATCTGTGCCGCTAGCAAATTTTATTTCCGCCCTCTACTTGTTTTCTGCCACGGTGTGCTCATTCCCTAGATTCTCCATGGAGATTAATGCCCCCCCCCCTACCCTCCACAACCCAAGTGGATTAAATTGCAGCATCGCATTGTATGCGAGCTCCATTAAAACTACTTCAAATCATCTCACCGCAGTACGCGGGCCACGCGTATCCTTATGGAAGTCAATATGCGTGATTAAAGCAAGCTAATACTTCAGGGTGGGGTGAATGTCATGACTCATTCCCTGCATCAGTCGAATTACAGCTGTAATCTCTACGCTGAGTTATTGTGCTATCAGACCTCATATATCCGGCGGATGGCCTCGCGTCGCTTGATAATTTGCTAGAATCACCAGATATTGTCTGCAAATGAGTTGGGTATCGCCTCGATGACGCGTCGCTTATGGACACCAGTCGCTCCGATCGTCTACAAATTATAAGAAACAGAACAATGACATGTGTAAATTCACGGAACAGCCTACACGTCATCGCATACAACTGGATATCAATAACATTTTGTCACTGCCGTAAAAACGCAGTGGCACTCATTCCTAAAGCGACCCCTACATTCATGATAATAAAATTAAAAAAGGAAACAAGAGAAAAGCCCGGCCCAAAACTGAATTTAAAATGATTGACATTTTAGGCCAGACGTCCAGATTTGGGCTCCAGGCTTTAGATCTTACCTTTTTTATTTTTTTTTATTTTCCGCATTTCTAATAATGAGCAAATGTCAGGACCACAACGGAAACAGGACCCACTTGCGTAACGTTTACCACAAGTTTTATTGAAGGAGCGAGGAAAGGCTGCAACCACGATCCGGTGTTCGCTCGGCGCGGGGAGTAAGTCGCTCTCGTACTCGGCTCGTGATCCGAACACGGAAGTGGATCTTCCGTAGTGAGCGATGGCGGTGTCAGGGGCGGAAAATGGGTCGGTAGCCGGGACTGGGAGAGCAAGATGTGGTCGGGGTCGGAAACGACTCGTAAGCCGGGACGGGAGATCAGACGTGGTCGAGATCAAAACAGGTCGTAGCGGGAGACAAACAGGAGCAAACAACTGGACAAGCGTGAGTCGGGGTCGAAAAAGTGCTTGCCGTGAAAAAACAGATTTGCAGACGGACCGACAAAAAGGGACGGATAGGAGTGGGTTTGAATAGGGACAGGGAGCCAATCAGAGTCTGAGGCAGCTGGCGCCAAAGGAGCCAGCACAGTTGATTTGCATCAGTAATCATGACAGCAAATCCTCCAATATAACGTTTGACATTTTATTTTTTTCTACAATCAGTTCAAAAATACCTAATTTTACCATT
The DNA here is from genome assembly GCF_059441175.1 of Urocampus carinirostris. NCBI lineage: Eukaryota > Metazoa > Chordata > Actinopteri > Syngnathiformes > Syngnathidae > Urocampus > Urocampus carinirostris. The sequence goes on from NC_142355.1 coordinate 25,751,693, forward strand.
GGAATCAAAAACAGGAAAACAGGGCTGACTGGAAAAAGCAGAACATTATCTTGTCCCCTGACACATTCCACACCAGTGCAATATAAGGTGCGCTGTTCTACATTTAACTTGTCCTTTTTTCTTGTCTTGTGTCCTGTTTTTCAACCTTTTATGAATCGAGACGCACTATTATCACTGAAACAAATATGTCATGTGGCTGTCTGTCAATGGCTGTGCTTTCGGTTTACACTATGTATTGTTTTTCTTATTGTAAATGTTTCTAGTGTTCCCGGTTACAACAAAGACTAGTATTCACCACGCACAAACTCAATGGTGTGGTTTTTAATTGCAGCGCTGTTGAAAGTGACATAAATAGCAAAATGGGCTACATTGCCTCCCTCCAGCTTCTTGGCTTGCGCTATATGTCGTCTTTGTTCTTGCTTGATACATCAGAGTCTGGTTCATAATTGCTTGTTTTTTTTTTATCACTGCCTACTACAATTAGAAATAGGATATCGGATCTCTGCAGCAATCCGAATGGATTGTTTAAATGCGCAGAGACAAACGAATAACCCGGCTTTACAGAGTATATATATTACAAGGGCAAAACACAAGTCACGTCATTACTCAAATTGTCAAAGATCAGAAACGGACACAGGACCCAATAGCGCTCGTTTTCTCAGTTTTTATTAATAAAGAGGGAGAGCAGGGCTTGCTTCCACGATCTGATGGCTGACGGACAAGAGAAGCAGGCGATGCGGTAGTGGCACTTTCGTGTCTGGCGAGGAGGATCGGAGACAGGCGGGAATTACAAGTCGTTGGCCGGGACTGGAGAGCAATGGCGGGGTCAAGTTCGGGAACAAGGTCAGTAACAGGAGGCAGGCAGGTAACGGGGCAAAACAGGTCAGGTAACAGGCAGGCAGAACGGGGCGATGTCAGGTCCGGAAACAGGTTGGCAACGAAGATCAGGCAGAGAAAAGCAGGGCAGGAACAGAGTTGGACGAAAAGGCTTACTGAGCTGGTGGCAACAGTTCGCATAACAATTTGACAGCTTCCTCTTGGAAGCCAGGGGTTTAAAAAGAGAGCATCAGCCAATCAGCCAATCAGCTTGGTGCCAATTAAGCCGTAGCAGGTTCTCTCAAATCGGTAATCATGACACAAATAAACATCGTTTTCAAATATTACATTTAAAAATTAATAAAGGATGATTTTGTACATGTAACTCAGCAAAATCAGTCAATTGCTGTGCTTGTTTGCTCCCAAAGTGCACTCCATTGCTGTGCCCTATGTTTTTACAAAGTTGGTTTGCCAAAAGAAAAGACTTACATTATATAAGGATGGATACAGTTGTGACACCCAGAATATATTGACTGTAGCATTTTTACCATGTGGTAGGAATAAAAACCGAAATTTCCCAGATAAATCAACCAATACACATAAATCTCTTTAAGGGAGTAAACCGGAGTTTGCGAGTGTCATTCTTCTCTGTACTCCAAGTCCAGAGTGTGTTGCGGCCAACAAATATCTTGGATAGAGAAACTGCGCGGGGACACAAGCAATCGGGTTACTCAAATACGTATACATGCACAAGTAACTGGAAAATAAAAGGAAAATATTGCAATTGCAATCAGAATACTCACAGTCGGACCTCAATCGGATTTCCATATTTACATGGTTTTCCATGGCAAACTAGTGTGCCACAGCACAGCTTGAGAAATATTGCCTCAAACAATATCAAAGATTGTGTTTTTTTTCCCTAGTTATTCAAACCACTCGAAAAATATTAAGAAAATCAGATCCCAGCATGCTACCTCCTGAAACACTTTTGGCCAACTGTTTTTTCACGCATCCACGTTTCATTACACATTTATGCATTTGTTGGAAACACTGAAAGTAAACATTATGCAGGACAATCGTTAAAGGTTCAAATTAATAATGGAGCACACACTTGGGTGCCCCTCTTTATGCATGACGTTACACCTCTTTAGCTCCGGTGGCTGTAATTGACAATAAGCGTGGGATGATGCAGAGATCCCCGGCTGTAAGGGGGTTTGCGGCACGTGCAGAACTATTGGACATCTGCTTGATTTTGAAAAAGAGCCCAGTGGGGGTGCTGATGTCTCCAAATTGACCGCGGATGAAATATTACAGCTGTGGACGAGAGAGACATTAAAACCTGGCCCCTCCGGTATGTATCGACATTGCGCGTTCACATGATGTATGACTGTTTTTATCTTCCTCAATTGCTTTGGCCAATTAACAGATTGCAAAGTCAGCCGAAACAATGTCGAGGTATCGATGGGCCCGCGTTTCAGACGATGGCTGCCCAGCAAAGAGGATTAAGTTGATGGTAGTTCATTTCATGGCTCAGTGTTTATGTGCCGGATTAAAGGGGCCGTTCGTCAGATTTAATCCCTAACAAAACAGCATGGTTTCATACCGCTTTATCGTGGGTCATATATTTTACACCGAAACCACCTGCACCCTGGCAGGTTGTTCGGTCAACATCCATGCTGGACAACGTGGGCTTTGTAGACTCTGCGCAGACACAGCATCCAGACTTAAGACAGAAAATACACCCTCTTGCTTGTATACTGAAGGTCATCAATTCTTTTCTTCATCTTTTACCCAAAGCCTAGATTAGTAGGTAATCCATAAAAGGTGGAGGCTTGGTTCTACACTGGCTTTGATTTTTTTATTAAAGCAAGCTGGCCCGAGGTGTGTATGCTATGGTGCTCTGGTTGTGTGTCCTTGTTTAATCCTGAGATAACTGGACATGCTTTCCTGAGGCATGACATCAGACAGAGTGACTGCAGCAATGACGTCTGAAGGCAGATATTTCCAAAATGTGAATCTGCAATCCTCAAAATGACAGTTGGTGGATATTCTTTGGAAATGGATACCTAAAGATCATATTCAGATTCTATCAATGTTATATAATCAGTAATTGGCATAGAGAAATGGGCTACCGTTCAGATTTGCACGGTTAAGTGACACCAGATACCATTAGAATAGTGCTCCATCTTTAAAAATTCTTGGCCCTTAACCAAAAATTTTCAAAATAAGATAGCCCTTCATTTTTCATTCCAGCATTCTAACTAAATTGAGTACAGACAAGCAGCCGAGCATGTCAGGGTCAAGATAAACCGCGTCACTTGCGGGTCTTAACTCTTCGGAATTGCATCCAATACGAACATACCCTCGACCAGCGTTCTACTAAGTTTTCATTACTTTGTGTACTTTCAAACTCTTTTTAACCTCTCCCAAAAACAGTTGAGAAAGGCAACAAGGCAGAGAGTATTTACTTCATTTCAGTTGTAAAAATAAAGAGATATAGACACTGCCCTACTTACGAATGAAATGTTGAGGACAATCTTTTCGGAAGTTGCTTAATTGCTATATTTTGTATGTTTATGGTTTATTTAGGTATGTTTAAGGCTTGTATAAGTAACCTGTATTGTTTTCTACTAAAAAAATAAACATTTCATAAAATAATATGCTCTATAACAATAAATAAATTTACCGTATTTTCCGCACTATAAGGCGCACCGGGTTATAGGGCGCACCCCGAAAAAATAGTTTTTAGTCCTATTTTTGACATACATAAGACGCACCGGATTATAAGGCGCTACAATGGGAACGTCGACAAAACAGTCAGATAGTTCAGTCAAACTTATAACCCCCTTAACATTCCGAAAGCTTGCAAAGACGCAAATACGTGTCGAGAACACGTGCGGATGCGGTGTCCGTACGATGTCACTCAAATGCATCGTTCCATCATTCGGAAGGTTAAAGTCTTGGGATTCAGGAAATGTCAACCATTCCTTCACAGAAACATCGAGTTCAGTCTGAAACAAGATACAGGGACAATATAAAACCCGGAGTAGCTCACCGAAGTTGTTGTGTTCATAATAATGTGCAGCCAATGTCCTCTTATATCCGTGAGGGTAGTAAATCCAGGAGAATAAAATATTTACAAATACAGAATAGAAAAAAAATGCTTTCTCTATGCCGTCAGCCACGTGCTATACACATTCATCTTTTTCGGCCAATTGCAGGCTTTGTTTCGCCGTTTAAGCCAATGCCAGCCTGTAAATGATAAAAAGGATCTGCCCCTTGACCTCCGAATAACTTTAGCCAATAGTGATCGATTCAACTGATGATTGACACATCTTTTTCGGCCAATTGCAGGCTTTGTTTTGTCGTTTAAGGCAATGCCAGCCTGTAAATGATAAAAAGGATCCGTCCCTTGACCTCCGAATAACTTTAGCCAATAGTTATCGATTCAAATGATGATTGACACATTGGTTAGCCAATGAAACGCCGGTAAATAAATCCCAGCATACACCGCGTACTACTTGGCGTTCAGGGGAAAATCTAGTCGGCGGCTGCAAGTTAGTTGAAAAACTTTGCAATTTTAAAATTGATCCATAAATAAGGCGCACTGTATTATAAGGCGCATGGTCAGCTTTTGAAAAAAATAAAGGCTTTTAGGTGCGCCTTATAGTGTGGAAAATACGGTAAGTTTAACTTACTTTTGGAAAATGAGCTTCAAGAGTGAGGCTACTTCTTCCTTCCTGGTAAAAAGTGTCAGAAAAAAAAGATTTCTCAACCACATCAAGCTTCCATACTCACACTTTTATTTCAAATGAAACGGCTCACCTCTTCTTTACACTTAAACCAACCATTTTGAATGGATGCGCGAGATATTAAACAATAAAAATGACAACGTTCTTAGCACGCTGGAGATACAGTACACGTAGTATGTTTACATAGAAACTAGCAAGTAGAAGCCGGATTTCTTCTTCGGGATGGATGCTGGGTGACCTCTCACAGCGCCATCACACGCCGGTAGCGGCGGAAAGAAGCAATAATGTAGTAATGTCCTGTACTTGGAAAAGGTGCACACAATACAAAATCTAATTTATAGCAATGTCCGGATATTTTTCGACATCCCGAAAAAAATGTTTGTATTTACTGTTTTTCGTAAGTCGAATGGTCGTAAGTAAGGGAGCGTCTGTAAACACAAGAGTGCTACTTGTGTCTCTGATCTCGCTAATCAGTACCTCTTGTGATTTTGAATTTCATAATAAACAAGAATGCCATCAAGGAGTTCAATGTTCCAATAGAAAACCTTGTTTATATTAAGATATTATTATTATTATTACCATTAATGGTATTATTATTTATAATAATAAATGCATACATATATCAGTTCTTTATACATCTACATATTTAGCACTGAATTGCTGGTCAGATACACGTTTAATTGAAAAAAAGTGGACTCCCTGTATGGAATGGAATGGATTTAAAAGTTTAAAATTATTACTTATGGGAAAAACAAACTCAGATCATGACCAAATCAAAAACTTGAATGAAGCACCGTTGTACTTTCTAAGGACTTCCATCAGAACATGAATATTTTTTTCAGTGTTGTTGTTTTGAGCGGGTTAAGCAGGGGGAGACACATTCTTTCTGACTGACTGTACATAATTGATTGTTTGTCTGTCTACACCCTGAGCAACAGGAGCTGCAGCCAGCAGGGAGCAATTACCTTTTGGCTCACCTGCAGCACCCAGCACAGACATATCACATCCCCAAATACTAAAATAATCTAAAAGACTCAACTCAAGGGAGAAGGAAACACCTGGCATGGGTACACTGCAGTTGATACGACCTTGGGAGCGGCTAAGCGCACCTCTCCAATTTTCTCCTGAATTTGCACACAATAAAATTCACACACTCGTGGCGAAAGAAGGGCAGATAGAAAATGGATTCAAGTCATAATGATGTCGGCCATGAGGTCAAAACAGAGAGAAAAGTGTTATGAATAGACCAATGTAAGTTAACTAAGGATGTTGTACTAATAGAGGCGTAAATACAACAGTAGCATTGTGATTTTTCTTTTTTCCCCCCCTTTTTCCCTGATATAAGGCTTGTAGTCTTTCAAATTGTAAGCCGTGATTTCGAGACAACGGTATTGTATTAAGATATATGAAGAGCATATAGACAACTTACTGTAGGTTATGTTTTCATGATTTGCCCATCCCCCTCATGTGTGCCCGCTCGTTTGGCTCCAGCTGCTGCTCGTTTCCTGATTGGTTTCCCTCTTTTTTAAACTCAGTGCTCTCATTCACCACTGGTCAGTCCGTCTTCAAACCTCAGCGCATGAAAGGCAAGCACTTTTGACTCTAGCTCTCGTTTTGATCCCAACCTGCTTCCTGTATCGATGCCCGATCCAGCTTCGTTCTCCTTTCACAGCTACCCGTACCCTTGTTTCGTTTTCTGCATCGTTTCCCGATCCAAGCTCCGTTCTCCTGTCCCAGCTACCCGTATCCTGGTTCCGTTTCCTGTATCGATCCATGATCCAAGCTTCGTTCGCGAGGGCTTCCCGCTCCTCCTGCCCAGCGGGCATAAGATTGCTGTCTTTTTCCTCTCGCCCCGACTTCCCCGATCCCTCAATAAAGCATTGTGTGAAACGTTACGCATTTGGGTCCCCTGCTTGTACCGGTCGTGACATATGTAGGGAGAATTGTGAGGAAGGATTAACATTATTAAGCGGCACCACACATTTTTTTAAAACCATTTTTATTTTCATAAATATAAATTTCTTGGTCAAGGAATTAATTTTCTGACTAAAATGAAATAGTGCATCGTCCACCATTTTGGCCTAATCCCATTACTTCCTCTTTTTACCAACCCACTTTGTCTTGTTCATCTGTCTCCTCTACGTCATCACTTTGAGTTTTGTGACGTAACATTTTACTCAGTAGAAAACAATCAAATGTTGACTAGTTACAACAGCAAATAGTTTAACGGTCAAAACAAATAATTATGCTGCCTGACAGGTACTGCACTTCATCCTTTTTTATTCTACCTCATTTCCCCTGTGACCACCTCTTATGTGATGATATTCTTTGTCTCAAAGCACCTTCTTTAGGAATTAACATTTCATAACACAACACAAAATAAAAACACATTATCTCCTCATCCCCTCCCACAATTGCTTCCGTCTGGACGGTAATGCTGGGGGTGTGTGCCTACAGGGAAGCTAACCCCCAACCTGACTCTGTCGGAACCCGAACACGAGGAGGACCCAGGTGTGTAATGTTTTCACACAAGCTTTATTTTACGGGAATTGGACAGTCAAACACACACGCCAGTGATTCGGAGATCGCTGGGCGGAAGAAGTAAGACAGAAGTCCGGCGTGAAAAAACAGGAAGTCAGAGGCCGACGAGATCAATACCAGATACACGAGCAGATACCGGACAGAGGGGGTCAATACCGGACAGGACGGGAGAGCCAGGATCAATACCAGATACACGAGCAGATAGCGGACAGACGGGATCGATACCGGACAGGATGGGACAGACAGGATCGATGGTGGACAGGACAGCCAGGATCGATACCAGATACACAAGCAGATACCATGAAACGGGATCGATACCGGACATGACGGGACAGACAGGATCGATGAGATCCGATATGCAACCTCAGTGGAAATGTTTAAATCTAAACTCAAAACACACTTCTACTCTATAGCATATGAATAACCTATATTTTTTGTTGGCAATATATGTGTATTATTTGTTATTGCTACATCCATTGCAGCCTGGTTATCCTGGAAGGGGGATTACCACATGTGTGGTCCCTTCTCAAGGTTTCTTCATTCTCTTCATGTTGAGGTTTTTTGAGTTTTTCCTTGCCCTCATGTAGGTTTTAGACCAGGGCATGGTGTAATAAAAGTCTGTAATAATAGTCTGTGGTTTACAATAACCTGTGCAGCCCTTTGAGACTTTTTGTGATTAAGATCTATACAAATAAAAATGACATGACTTGACTTGACCAGATATTGGAGCTTGGAGTCAGATATCAGACAGGATGAGACAGACGGGATCGATACCGGATACTGGAGTCAGAGATCAGACAGGACGATACAGATGGGATCAATACTGGATACTGGAGACTGGCGCAAGATATCGGACAGGATGAGACAGGTGAAATCGATACCGAACACTGAAGATTGAAGCAAGATATCAAACAGGACGAGATAGAGGGGTACAATACCAGACAGGATACACAAGCAGGATAACGGACAGAGAACACATGTCTTGCGGGTGCAGACATTCATTGACGGACTGACAAAGGGTGAGTGAGAGCCCTGAGCTTGAATAGGGGCGGCAGTAGCTCAGGAGGTAGAGCGCTCGTCTTGGAATCAAGGGATCCCAGTTCGAATCCTGGTTCGTCTGTGTTACATGTCGAAGTGTCCTTGGGTAAGACACTGAACCCCTAATACCCCCTATAAGCAGGTTAGCGTCTTACATGGCTGCAATACAAGGCCGCTATTGGGAAATGTGGAGCACATTGTAAAGCGCTTTGGGAAGTCATTGACTTGTAAAGCGCTCTATAAATGCAGATCATTTCATTTCATTTCCATAGGAGGGAAGCCAATCAAGCAACAAGCCGCAGCTGGCGGCAAAGGGGCAGGGCCAGGTGAGGGCGATGGGCAACCATGACAGACTCGGTCAAAACGGACTTTGGTGCCTCACTCTTTCACCTTACTATCCTAACCTAATATTGTTTATTATTAATTTTAATCTTATTTTTTTGAAGGCTTTTATTTCATGTTTTCCTGTAGTGCCATGTCTAATTTTCTTTTATACAGTATATTATTCAATATGTTTATTCTGGAGTTCCATGTCTAATTTTCTTGTAAATAATGTACACTGTTACTGTGGTGTCGTGTAATACACTCCCCTTCCTGCGGTGTCACTGTATACTTATGCGCAGCCTTGTACTTGTGCTAGAGAACTACCGAAGGAGAAGTTGAGTAAACACTCTATGACTGTACCGTCCGTGCCTGTCTCTGAATCCGACTGCAACCCGACTACATACACAACAGTTACAATTCTATTCACTTCTATTCTGTTCTCTATGCTTGGCCTCTTAGTGAACGCCCTTTGTTTGAATAAGGAGTCCAATTGATGGGAAGGAGAAGTAATGTGATTACGCTTTTGTTCCAAACACCATAGAATTTGTGGGTTCACCGTCCAAAGCAGATTTATCTCTCTAGCATACAAAGTATTTTGACCGAAGTTTCAACCTTGACAGTGAAGTCACTTTTTGCTGAAAAGTCGCTAACATCATCACAATAAGAAAAAAAGTTTTCAAAAATCCCAGAGTCCCTGTAATCATGTTGGACATTGATACATTTCTTACCACAGCTTAGCTAACAAGCACCATGGCCAAAAATGCTTTTCCTCATATCCGCCAAAGTTTGTGTTTTATGGAATCAAATGCACAAAAATACAAAACCTTGCCAAACATGCAAATGAAATACGACTAGTAATGATATTACTTCTGATAGATTAATTACATCGACCAAAAAGGTAACATATTTTGAAAGACCAATATCTGCTCAGGTATTGGTATTTACCTGCCCAGATGGAAAAAAATATATCGCATTATTTTCTTCATTTTGAGTTGTTACAATTGCTGTAATGCTTAAGCCTTAAGGGAGCTCAAAGATTGCAGTCCAGGTTCACCTTTGATGAGGTTTGTCTTCACCAAGGTCAAAGCAAGTCCAAGAAATTGACTTTCAGCTCACTAAGCATGCTCTTATCTCCCAAAGCAATATTTGCACAAATCTCCCGGGCAAGCCATCTTCTACTTTTGTGCTTCTACAAAGTACCACGATGCGCGTCCGTTCAGGGGCACATGAAGGATGTACATTAAAGGGCCCCTTTATCAATCAAGGAGAAGTCTGCAATGCTTTTACTTTTCTTTAATGTGTTACTTTTTGGTCCAAAGATGAGGTTTTCAGATTACGGCACTGCAGAAGGGCTTAGAGAAGCAAGAGAAACATTTCACCTTGTAAGCAAACGCGGCCGAAGCCTCAGAGGATGAGGGCTCATTATGTATCCTCTGATTGCTTTGTTCCAGTATAAGTATCTGCATGAAGAGGCAGAAAATTGAGTTGTTGTTTATTTTTGTTTTTTGTAACAGTGTCATTGCAACAAAACGCAAAAATGACGCAAATCTTCGCCTCTACAGCCAAACATCGTTACTTCACATACCAACAGATAAATCGAACTTCTCTTGCATGTTTCTCATTTGCAAACACACTGGGGGCGATTTTATAAATGATGTTACATTTCTGTAGAGGAATCAAGTACGGCTAATCGTTAAAATATTTATAAGAAATGGCTGCGGGCGGCGACGGAACCAGATTACTTTGCATGAGGCCATCTGTGCCCTTAAAAATGAAATGCTTTGGAGTTTCACTAAGACTGGTGAGTACTTCATTTTGAAGTTGTCTACCTGTAAGCTTATTTACTTGCAACATTTATGTTTTTTTTTTCTTAGATAGCTAACATTGATTGTACCTTCCTTTCTGATATCAATAATGTGGCCGATTGGAGGATCTGGATCCTATTACCAGTATTTTTGTCAACCAGAAACCCAATAAAAAAACGCAGATTTAATATACTTGTTAAAGGCCTCTATGTTTAGGTCTGACCACAGTTAAACTGCAGGTGTATACAGGCGCAAGGTCATTTATGTCACAACCGGAACAGGCAGTAGACCCAAATGCGTAACGTCTCACACAATGCTTTATCAAGGGATTGGAGAAGTCGGGCGACAGGAAAAAGACAGGGATCTGGTGCTTGCTGGGCAGTAGGAGCGGGAAGCCCTCGCGAATGAAGCGTGGTCGGAGATTGGAACAAGTCGGGCAGCCGGGACGATCGGGAAGCCAGGGATCGGTACAGGAAACAGAATCAGGATACAGGTAGCTGGGACAAGAGAACGGAGCTTAGATCGGGGGCCGATACGGGAAACAGAATAAGGATACGGGTAACCGGGACAGGAGAACGGAGCTTGGATCGGGGACTGATACAGGAAACAGAATAAGGATACGGGTAGCCGGGACAGGAGAACAGAGCTTGGATCGGGGACCGATACAGGAAACAGAATAAGGATACGGGTAGCCGGGACAGGAAAGCGGAGCTTGTAAGAAAATAAAAATGGGTTTAAAAAAAAAATGTGTGGTGCCCCTTACTAATGTTAATCCTTCCCCACAATTCTCCCTACATATGTCACGACCGGTACAAGCAGGGGACCCAAATGCGTAACGTTTCACACAATGCTTTATTGAGGGATCGGGGAAGCCGGGGTGAGAGGAAAAAGACAGCAATCTTATGATCGCTGGGCAGGAGGAGCGGGAAGCCCTCGCGAACGAAGCTTGGATCATGGAGCGATACAGGAAACAGAAGCAGGATACGGGTAGCTGGGACAGGAGAATGGAGCTTGGAGCAGGGATCGATGCAGGAAACAGAATCTGGATACGGGTAGCCGGAACAGGAGTTTGGAATTTGGATCGGGATTGATACAGAAAACGGAATAAGGGTACAGGTAGCCGTGAAAGGAGAACGGAGCTGGATCGGGCATCGATACAGGAAACAGGTGGGGATCAAAACGGGAGCTAGAGTCAAAAGTGCTTGCCTTTCATGTTTCGCAGACGTACTGACCCAGAGTGAATAAGAATGACACGTTTTAATATGAGAACTAATTAGGTACCAAGTGGCAGCTGGGGCTAAACGAGTGAGCGCAGGTGAGAGCGATTGGCAAATCATGACAGTTAATTATTTGTGTTAGATCCACTTCCGCATTCCGAACACGCTCCAATCCCGTGAGCGGCTTGCTTCCCTCGTCCAGCGAGCACCGGATCGCTGGCGTTTGTTTTTCCTCTATAACTCAATAAACTTGTGAGTAAACTTTACGCATTTGGGTCCTCTTCCTGTTCTGGTCCTGACAAAGATAATCAATCAAAGATTCGTTTTAGAGAAAATCAAGAACATTTAATCACTCACAGCATTGCTCACATATTTGACCATGTGGAGAAATTAGAAAAAAAAATGTTTCTTGTGTGTATCCGACTTTAAACACTCCCAGTACCTCTACGACGTTCCATTGTTTATGTTGTCTCCATACCGAAGAGGAGCTGCACAAAATGTATATGCCCCATTCCCCAAATGTATACCATCTATTCTAATTAGGAAGGTTTAAAAACAAAATGCTGAAATCACTTGTCTTGACAGCTTTATTTGTAAATGTACTGTATAAACACATCCCCATTTAGAAACCACGGGCTCATTGATATGACAACAAAGCTGAACAGATGTCTTCATTGATGCATTAGCACCCATTAAGAAGTCTATTTACCCCTGATTTATCATTCCGTCACGTCGCAAAAATAGCAAGTGAAGGCGAAGCGGCTTGGATAGATCTCAATGCAGTAGATGCAAATGACTCATACGCTGGTCTTACTATCGCCTATTTACTCTCTCATTTCATCCCTCGCTGCGTGCGAACGTTCATCACGTGTATGTGCATGGGGAGAAAAACACAATTCCCTGATGCATCTCGCTTGTCCTTCCTAGAGCACGACGAGTGCCTGAGCGGCCTCCACAACTGCGACGAGAACGCCTTGTGCTTCAACATGGTTGGCGGGCATAGCTGCTCCTGCAAGCCTGGCTACGCTGGCAACGGAACTGTTTGCAAAGGTACAGTAGCCTTGTGACTCGGGGTGGGTACACAATGACAATGTTTGTACAATATTTGGTTCAAGATAAGAATTTAAGGTTCTTGGCCAATCAGAAGCTCCCCTTCGACCATTCGACTTACTAAAAACGGTAGATACGAAAAAAAAAATCGGGATGTTGAAAAATATCCAGATATGACTGTAAGTTAGATTTTGTATTGTGTGCACCTTTTTCCGAATACAAGACATTATTGTAGTGCTTTTTTCCGCCTCTACCGGCGTGTGGCACTGTGAGAGGTCACACAGCATCCACCCGAGAGTAAAAAAATCAGCTTCCTCTTCTTAGTTTGTGTGTAAACATTCTATACTGTCTATACTATGTATATACTATCTCCACCGCAGTACATTTTTATTGTTTAATATCTCGTGCATCCATTCAATATGGTTGGTGTAAAGTGTAAAAAAGAGACGAGCAGTTTCTTTTAAAACGAAAGTGGAATATGAAAGCTTAATGCGGTTGAGAAAATGCTTTTTTCGGCCACTTTTTACCACGAAGGAGAAGCTCTTGAAGCGCATCTTCCAAAAGTAAGTTAAACACAACTTTATTTATCTTTATAGAGCATATTATTTTATGAAATGTTTATTTTTTTCAGTACACAACCATACAGGTTACATATAGGGGACTTAAACATACTTATACAAACCTTAAACATACAAAATATAGCACTGAAGCAACTTACGAACAAATTCAACTTACGAACGATTGCCCGGAACCACGGAGGAGGACCTTTTGAAGCGCATCTTCCAAAAGTAAGTTAAACTCAACTTTATTTATCTTTATAGAGCATATTATTTTATGAAAAGTTTATTTTTTAGACAAAACAATACAGGTTACATATACAAGACTTAAACATACTTATACAAACCTTAATCGTACAAAATATAGCACTGAAGCAACCTCCGAACAAATTCAACTTCGTCCGAAATCTCGTTCGTAAGTAGGGCAGCTTCTGTATTTTCCTATTTTGCTTTCAATGTATCATTCCAAAAAGTAAAAAGAGAACTATAACTATGATATGTTTATAATCTTGTAAAAAAATATGTCATGAGAATTTGCCCAAAAATACATATTGTAGCTATCTGGGAGCAATTTTTATCAAATGATTTCCTAGATATAAAATCAGTGTACATGCTCACGAAATAAAACACATAATTGTAATAGTTACCACTTTTTCCCACATCGAGCTCCATTACTCTTACGAACAGTATAACAGTCTGAGCCTGAGTGCATAGTGCGTCAGCGGCAAAGTTTTGAATTCATTGGATCAAATCCAGCTACCAGCCTTCCTGTGCAGAGTTTGCATGTTCTCCCGGTGCCTACAGGGGTTTTCTTCTGAGCACTCCAGTTTCCTCCTACATTCCAAAGACATGTATGTCAGGTTAATTGGATGGTCCAAATTGTTCGTAGGTGTGAAACAGCTAGTGAGTTTTTTTTATCTCTATGTGCTGGAATGGGCTATCTCACCCCCGCAACTCTACTGTGGATAAGCGGTGCAGATAATCGATGGAGATCATAACTGTGGCCTGTGTGGCTATTTGAGACTATCTGTGATTAAGGGTTATACAAAATAAGTAACTTAATGTGACTTGACATGTCTAGAGGCAAGTCAGCTGGTGATGCATTACACACATGGATGTTCCCACATTTATCTTTTAACACGAAATTGTCAGAACCAGAAGAGATGGTAGACCTAAACGCGTAACGTTGCAGAAGCTGAGAAGTCAGATATGGGAAAGCAAGCGCCAGCAATCCGGCGATCGCAGAGCAGGAGGAGCAGGGAGCTCACGAGATCGGAGCGTGGTCGGAAGGCGGGAACGAGTTGAGTAGCGGGGACCGACGATCGGAGCGTGGTCGATGGGCAGAAACGAGTCGAGTAGCCGGGATGGGAAATCAGAGCGCGGTCACTGGGCAAACACGGGTCGAGTAGCCGGGGCGGGTGATCAGAGCTTGGTCGAAGGAAAGAAAAAGTCAGGGAGCCGGACACGATCGGGAAGCCAAGGGCAGACGAGCAGGATACAAGTAAAGACGGGACAGACGTGAGCCAGAGTCAAATAGTGCTTGCCTTGCATTTGCGGAGGTTCGTTGACGGACTGACAAGGAGTTAATGGAAGCGTTGAGTTCAAATAGGAGGGGAACCAATCAGGCAATGAGCAGCAGCTGGCGCCAATCGAGCGGGCACAGGTGAGGGCAATAGGTAAACGTGACATAAATAAAAGGCAAATTTATTTATGTCACTCACCTTTGCCAATGAGTTGAACTTACACATTTATATGTATATATTAATACTTTTAGGGCATTTCTGCCAAACTAGAATAGGAGGTAGAGTGCTCGTTTTGGGACCAATAGAGCGCAGGTTCGATATTCGTCTCCTCTGAGTTAAATGTCGATGTGTCCTAATTCACCCCATGCGACGGTTAGCAGGTAGCTGCCTTGCTGACGCCGCTATCAGTGTGTGAGTGTCTATGTGAATGGGTAAGTGTGAGGCACATTGGAAATTGAACCCTGGGCTTCCACATAGTGTCGCCTAACAATAGTCCACAATTTGTCTAATTATGTTATTGCAAAGAATGAAGTAAGACTGTGATACTACTGAAATAATCCATTTGAGCGTTGGATGGAAGAGCGTCCCTTACAAATAATACCAAAATAAGCACTGAACACACATTCCAATGACCAGTACTACCGCTGCGCTTGACTGGTAGATCGGGATCAACATTGTGAACACCCTTGCATCGGAACAAAACGGTTTACATGAACGGCAATGTTTATGAAAGGAGTCACTCAAACATCTTAATCTATTTATTAAAAATCAGAACATCAGCATAATCATTTCAAGTGCCTGTTTACCTGGCTTTCACAAAACTATATTGGCCAATATTTTAACCTCCATGTAAATGCAATCAATCTTAACAGATTCCTCCAACTGTCCCATAATTAAATCCATGATCACCCTCGGGAAAATATGATTAAAAAGCTCACAGGAACTGACTTTAGAGAAAATATACAAACTTTGAAGCTCAGTGCAATTTACGTTGTAATATTTGCTCAGGTGAGATTACAGAGTGTCTTTATAAACTCCACAAGTCGAGACAAAACAACCTAAAAGCAAATAATTATTGCCTTAACCTTGGTGAGGCTCATTCATCACGGGAAATAATACCCTGAATCATGTCAGTGAATTAATTATACCTCCATATGCAAATACATATAGTTGTGCTGGTCTATTTGCATAGTTGCTGGTCATCCATCTCAGAGACTAATGACTGTGTTTTCCCTTGCTCCTGCTTAAGCTATGTGTGATGGCTTGTGCCAGAACGGCGGGACCTGCCTCTCCCCTAACAACTGTGCCTGCCCGCAAGGATTCACTGGCAAGAGATGCGAGACAGGTGAGAGGTGTCAAAATATCTGTCTGCATTGGCATTTTGGAATCTAGGGACCATGGGTGAATTATCAAAATGATGGGAAAATGTTGACACTGTTCTCATTTCATGTTATTGGCCTTGGGGGGAAGAAATGTGTATTTTACGACTTTATGTTACCACGACAGCTCGTATTGACAGTCCTTACAATATATGGTTCACGATCCTGCTACTTCCATCCCTCACCATATCAGAGTTTGACTCTTGCATCTTTGATGCTTCACATTTTTTTTTCTATTAATTACTTTCACAATTGTTGTCGTCAGTACACTCAATCTTATCCGAGAACTGCTTTCTCTTTCCTGGGGGCTGATTGGACCAATCCAAATATGCTGTTTGCGAGCAATCTGACCAGGGGGTAAAACATGTCATTCCCATGTCATTACAAAAAATAGACATGGCTCATTTAACTTTTGACAAAAATAACGGATGACAACTTTTATTTCCCTCTCCAAAATCAACCAAAGTAGTCAAGTCAAGTCATGTTTATTTGTATAGCCCTTAATCACAAAGTGTCTCAGAGGGCTGCACAGATCAGATTATTGCAAACCACAGACTATTATCACACCATCCCCTGATCTAAAACTTACATGAGGGCAAATAATACAGAGATATTGTCAACATAAAATATAGGCTATTCATATGCTATATAATAGAAGTGTGTTTTAAGTTTAGATTTAAACATTTCCACTGAGGTTGCAGATCGAATCTCAGGGGAAGAACATTCCACAGCACCGGGGCCCAAACGGAGAACGCTCTTGAACCTGTGGATCTCTTCTTGGCTCTTGGGATCACTAGTAGACCAGCATTTTCAGAGCGAAAGCTCCAGACCGGAACATAGGGGGAAATTAAATCTGAAAGATCTGAGGGAGCAAGTCCATGCATGATTTTGTATACCAAGAGAACCTTAAAATCACATCTTAAGCTAACAGGGAGTCAAATCAGGTTAGCTAAACAAGGGTAATGTGATCAAAACTTTCTTGTCTTAGTTAAAAGCCTCGCTGCAGCATTTTGTACCAGCTTAAGTCTCTTGATTTTGGACTTTGGGAGACCGGAGAGTAGTGCATTACAGTAATCGAGACGGGAGGTACCAAATGCGTGAATTATAATCCCCACATCTGACTGAGACAGCATAGGGCGAATTTTAGCAATTTTGCGAAGATGGAAAAAAGCTGTTTTTGTAATATTCTTAACGTGTGTTTGAAAGGCCAGGTCGGGGTCAAATATGACACCTAAATTTTTGACTGAGTCACTCTGGGTGATATTACATTTGTCAATGTTCGAAGCAGATTTTGATAACAAGTCACGGCATTTAGATGGACTGTGCTTGTTTGCTCTCGCTACAAAAGTGGGCTCCATTGCTGTGTCTGTTTGCAAGTTGTGTTCTATGTGTTCCAGAAGCAAAGAGTTACAATACAAATGGACAGATTCAACAGTTAATCCTACTGTATATAACTGTAGCATATTCGCCGTGGGAGCAGAAAATAAAACGGAAAGGTCCAGGAGAAATGAAGCAACACACAGTAGGGTTTTTCAGCAATAAGCCGGAGTTTGCGTTAATCATCCGTCTCTGTACCACAAGTCTCACGGTGCTTTGCGGCATAAATTTAAGCCTGGGATTCCTTGTGTTATGCATTTGGTTATTGAATAGATAACAGTGAAAACCCAAGGAATACTGTATTATAACACATTTTTTCATGAAAATATTATACTTTTATTTTTTCAGGTTTACTGATTCCCCCCAAATAAATAATGTTAAAAAAAAATCACAATTTACACCACAAACTAGTCCATTCAGAGTGAAATTTCTTTGTCTGCAAGGACAGCTTACGTGCTCTTCTATCAAGCCAAAAAGCATTCTTTTCATTTGTGCCAAAAACTAGCTTCATTTCTTTCAATAGTTTTGCACATGAATATTAAAATAAATTCCAGAAAACGTATCATTTAAAACTGATTATAAGATTTAAAAAGTAATGATGGATCAATAGCAAGCGTCCAAACACGTATAAATCTAATTGAGTATTGTCAATAGGCAAACTGTTATGATTACTGATGTGAATCACCTGTGCCCGCTCATTTGGCGCCAACCGCTGCGGGCTCTGATTGGCTCCCGTTTCCTATTCAAACCCAGTCCTGTATATCCCATGTTGTCAGTCCCTATGCGAACCTCTGTTGATACCAGGCAAGCCTTTTTTTTACCCTGACTCTCGCCTGTCCCGTTTTTGCTCCCGTTTGTGTCCGGCTACGACCCGTTTTGATCCTGACCACGTCTGCTCTTCCGTCCTGACTTAAGGGCTGTTTTTGATCCCAACCACGTCTGCTCTCCCATCCTGACTTACGACACGTTTCTGACCCCGACCACGTTTTTGCTCTCCTGTCCCGGCTATCGATCTGTTTTTCCGTCCCTGACACCGACACCGCCATCGCCCGCTATGGAAGATCGACTTCCGTATTCGGATCCCAATCCGATTGCGAGAGCGACTTGCTTCCCGCGTCCAGCGAGCATCGGATTGCGGGCGCTGCCCTTCCCCTTTCTTACAATAAAACTGTGAGAAAACGTTACGCAATTGGGTCTACCCTGTGTGTGCTGGTCGTGACACAAACACATTGAATTGTTTTATTACTTCCTTACAATTTTTTCCTTCTAAAAGAAATTTCTTGGGTGGGAATCAGTTTTCTTACTCCCTCTTATGATTCCAAGGCATCATGTTCTGATTGTCGATTTGAAGGTTAGCCCTGGCTTGAAAAGTCAAGATCTCAATAAGAGCTAGAACTTGCTGTCACCAGCTATAAGATATTGTTTTATGAGGAGTCTTCTCAGTAGGGCACAATATAAATGGGCTCTTGTTTCTACCTTTGAGCAGAGAGGGGAGGAGGGCGGGCGAAACACGTTTGCCGTTTTTCTCCATTAATATCCCGGTAGATTTATTTTTAAAGCTGGGTTGTGTCTTTGCCTGTGTCCTTAAAAAGTTAAAATTAGAATATTTTCTAAATTAAGTATGTCTTAAACGCTCTACTCAGTTCAAAAATCCCAAGGTATTTTTATGCCACACCTGTTTTATCTTACTTTTAGCAAAGCTGTTCAAGGCGGAACAAAGTTTGGAGAAATAGGGAGTTAAGAGAGATCAGTAGTCTGACTTTGTGCTCATCTCCAAATTTTTGGTTTGCCTTTGTTAGTGTAGCATGAAAATAGTGAAAGTAACAAAAGGTCTGTTTTACAATCCAAACATTAAGAGTTTATTGGAGCATGTTTAAGAAATGCAGGTACCTTCACGTGCAACACAGGGGGCTTGACGCAGGCTGCAATGATGACATGAGCCAAGAGATGATGGCAGTGACTTAAATAATTTCAAATTCCATACGCTCCTTTCATAAAATGAAAGCTTCAAATCTGAGGGTTAAAAGTACAGTGTGTATTATTTAGCGCCTCTCAGTTGTTAAAAAATGACTCATCAACAAAAAAAAAAACAATATGTATTCAACCACAATTCATAAACTTCATAAAAGTGCATTTTTAAAAAAATACTTATAGGTAGAGATGTGTGTATTTAATTTACATAATGTGAGCCTTACCCAGAGCGAGCTAAGATGATTGTCCGCCATCTTGCTGCTATGGGTACCCGAAAACGTAAAACAACACGAAAAGCTGGGCAAAAAAACCCAAGACAAAAACAGTGCAGTTTGGTCACTTAAGTCTCGTTTGTCAATATCTTTCCATGTATTTTGTAGCTATCAGAACCAAAACAGACGGTAGACCCAAACACGTAACATTTCACACCAAGCTTTATTGAGAAAGCGTGAAAGTCATGTGCTGGGAAACAAATGCCAGCGAGCCGGTGCAGGAATGTAGGAAGCCCTTGAGTTTGGAGCATGGTCGGAGGACTGAAACGAGTCGAGTAGCCGGGACGGTAGATTGGAGCGTGGTCAGAGGACGGGAACAAGTCGGCCAGCCGGGACGGGAGATTGGAGCGTGTTCGGGGGTCGGAAACAAGTCGGGCAGCCAGGACGGGAGATCGTAGTGTGTCCGGGGTGCAGGAACAAGTGGGGTAGCCGGGACGGGAGATCGGAGCGTGGTCGGAGGACAGGAACAAGTCGGGCAGCCGGGACGGGAGATCGGGAAGCCAGGAGCAGACGAGCAGGATACAGGACAGAATGGGACAGACGGAAGCCACAGTCAAAAAGTGCTTGCCTTGCATGTGCATAGGTTTGCTGACGGACTGACCAGGAGTGAATGAGAGTACTGAGTTTAAATAGGAGGGGAACCAATATGGAAACGAGGAGAAGCTGGAGCGAACAGGCACAGGTGAGGGCAATGGGCAAATCATGATATGTTGCACACACGATAAGGTGACATTGAATGATCAGATTATACACAGTGGCTCTTTAAATGTTTGAAACTAATTTTTGCTTACGGTTAATACAATCATAGGAATCTAATATTAGGATATGATGTCAAAAAATCGTGAACACCTGTCACTCACGTCAGATTTTGTACCGACCTGACGTACTAGTAGCAGGTGCTTTGATTTTTATATTTTTTTAAACCTGTCAGGCAACTCAGAAATGTGTCTGTTCCCGTCTACCACATAGCAGTATGTTAAAGCCTCCCAAAACGAATTTTTCTTCATCGTTTTAAGCCTTCTATGAGGCATGAAAACATACACTGCCATGATGAAACAAATGTTTGGTTATTTCATCATGCTTTCACGCGCTTAGTAGAGGTTTGACAAGTCCCCTGATAGGTGAAAGTTCCCACCCTTGCACTAAACGGTTGATGAATAAATGCGCACACTACGGCGCTTATTGGCCATTCATCCGTATATATGCGTGTGTGCGGGCGCGTGCACCAGTGAGTAATGGCCTTGTAGCTCTTTTATTGCCACCGTCGAGGATTTGCAGTGCACATGCAGCAGTATGGGAATTACTCTATATCATGCATTAATCAGCGTAGACTTCATCCTCATCGGCCCGGCAGCGTTAAGACCCGATCAAAGCTGCAACCGCCGTCCGGAATCCCAATGCGCCGGTGATCCTTGACTTTAGGAGGCGATTGTGCCCCAAGATTTACGCCTGGCATTAGTGCGACATAGCAGCAACTGCGAGCACATTCGCTGGAGTGCACGTTGGAAGTGTTGGTGCGTGTGTCCGGGAAGGATCGTGTTTATTCAACGATTTGACGTCAAATGAAATGAATATACAGTTGAACCCTGGGATAAAGCATCTAGGCGCTACAGTGTGAAGTACTTTTTCCCAGGCGTTTCCACCCCACGACTTTAACAAAACATTTTTTTGCGTGCCCAAAATCATAAATGAATTCACGGACTTCATATGATTTGGGGAGTCATGCTTTACACATTTTAGAGTGAATTGCTTTAAATTCTATTTATTTAATTCAGAGTCAGGCGGCATGGCGGTTGAGTGGTTAGCGCAGCAGCCTCCCTTTTTGGGGTTTGCATGTTTTCTCCAAGCCTGCGCGACTTTCCTCCGTGCACTCCGGTTTCCTCCCACATTCCCAAAAACTTGCATGGTAGTTTAATCGGCCTGTCCAAATTTTCCGTAGGTGTGAATGGCGGGTGAGTTGTGAGTTGACCAGCTGTGTGCGCCTCAATGGTGGCAACCAGTTCAGGGTGTCCCCTGCCCGAAAATGTCTAGAATGGGCTGCAGCTCCCCCTTACCCAGCAAATAATGAATGGATGATTCGGAAACTAATTCGGTGTTTACCGATTTTGCCAGCAGGTAGTGCTAACTTTTTCCCGCTGGAATTAATTTGTCAGAGCCTCATATTGTCTCTAGCATTTATCATATCATATATCAAGGAAGCAATACTCTAATTTTAGCTTTAATTTATCGATTTTTTTCCAGTTGTTTTATATGTATGATTGATCAGTCCTAAAGGAAAATAGTAAAGACATAGAAATAATGTACGTGTTTGATACTTGATATGCTGACTACTTTTTTGCACTATGATGACTTTTGCACCAAATGCAATATTGCACAACCCTTACGATACCAACGTTATCACAATAACAACTGTATGTAACATCCCACATGCCGACATTTCTTGTGTAAATACCATATAAATTATAACTATAGCCTTATCCCCCCTGTTTTATAACCTTATCTACTCTGTTCCTTTATCTTCTTGGCTCATACCTCACTGTGAATGTGTAAAACTGGAGTGTCATGCCCAATTTCGTTGTCACAATATGTTAACCCATTTTGTAACAATAACAATAAAGGTATATTCTATTCTTCTATTCTATTCTACTAAGAAACTACATTTATTTACATGACAAGGAAAATTGAATCAGACGAAAGAATAAAAGGACATTGTTGACACAAGCCTTCGCAGTTATAAAAAACAGGAATGGGAAGAGAAATTCAGTAGCAATGATGAAATTATTGATCCATAAACCCAGTCAGATCTAAATGATCAGTAACTATTTTCATTACATGTCAGTAGTGAAATATTATCTGCCCCCCTAACCAGAAACAGTTTGTTGTGAAATATTTTCTTTGTTTACCTCACAAGAACAAAAATAATCTCTGCTTTCTGAAGAAACAAAAAGTAGCCTGTGTTATCATTATGTGCAAGTGTGCACAATCAGTGATTGACGTCTAGAAAAAGGAGTCAAATATCTACAACTCTTTCACGATGTCTAAAAATTGGCCTAGGTAAAATGCACAAATGCATAGTTTTTCGGGTTGTAAACAAAACGCCTTGACTCATGTGTAAAACACAATGGTTCGTTTTGCAGATTCTGATCAAATTTGACAGGGTACTAGGTAAGGCTTAAAGCTATTGTCTCATCTGTATTCTAGCTAAGATACCCATGCTGCACTCATCTGCAAGCCTTTGATTGGAGAAAAAAATTAAGGCGGGATAAAGAAAACCCTATTCTTTGGAACATCAACCAAAATTTCAGGGTACATTTTTTTCAAAATGAAAATAAATCCTTTGTTTCCTTTGAAACAACCTTAACTTTGGATTGCATTGTTTGTACAAAAATAACCCCTTAAAAACCTCCCATCAACTTCCATTTTTTTCATATGAACTCTTAACCATCAAATATGAATGACATTATAAGTAAAAAGGTAAAATCTTTTTAAACCTATATGATTGTCATAAATTGCAAAATTTGGGGGTCTCCAATTTCTTACTGGCCTGCAAAACCATCATTAATGTTCATGGTTACGTGTCCCGAGAAATACAAAGCACTTAATGTACTTTCCCGTGATCGACCATTACTACTTCTGCGATCTACCGGTAGATGGCGGTCGATGTAATGAGCACCCGTGGTGTACTAATGGTCAATTTGTTATCAGTGCGCCAACGTGATCATTGCGGCAAAACGAGAAAACAAATCATTTGAAGTACTTTTTTACCATTATGTTTTACTATTATACTAATAATTGTGTTTGATGGGCCAAATTGAACAGCCTAACTGGCAGTAGCTGGCTCACTGGCCGTAGTTTCCCGATATCTCTGCCCCGATGTCTTTTAGAAGGCAGGTTGGTATTGTTGTAAACTGATCAATTGTGTTTGGAGTGCAAAACAAAAACAGAGATTGTTCTACAAAGAAACGTCCCCCCGAGCTGGAAAGTGAAGGTCTCATATCGACGGCGGCTCTCTAATCAGTCGCTTTCCCATATCCCGTCTCAACCTCTCCGGAACGTCCTTCAAGAGAGAAATGGCGGCGGTAATAGAACGTCAAGACGGCTCCCTCTGCTCTTGAGTGAAGGCAAGCCGGCTACTCTGCCCCGCTCATCGTATCGATTGCACATAAGGTCCTTTTTTATATGGGGCCTTCCCTTTTTTATTCTTCTTTTTACCACCCGCCTGAAAGTAAATGAATTTCCTCCCTGCGCTGCGTCGAAGAGGTCCGAGAAGCCCGTCTTTGTCCTTTCTCTAAGCTGCGTTTACACATGATGAGCTGTCCTTCAAGTGGCCACTTCTGTTCTTAGTAGGGCTGTTTTGTTGACGATAATTTTGTTCACGCGTCGGCTAATTATTTTTTACGTCATGAGCCAAAAATTGTCCCTCGCACTCAGGGAACACACACAAAACAAGGTTTGTAAGGGTGTAATTTTCAGCCGCTCTCCAGCACTCGTTTTACACCGATGCACTCTCATGGGGGAATATTAGGCTCTCGATTTGACAGCTTTATTAACACATTTCCACCAGTTATGCAGCGCAGCTTTTAGTAACGTGTCAACCACTGGCAGTTTGAATGTCATGAAAAACAACGCCTGCGTTTAGACGTGCGGAAAGTTGCTTATTGTGCAGGTTGGGACTTTTAAACTCAAAAGCCATTGTTTGAACAAAACAAGGTGTCCAAAATGTGGCACTTGGCAACAAAGCCTCTACATCAGCAAGTCCACACATGGATGTAACATAAAGACAGCTTTTTGTGAAATATACATATAAATTAGAAAAATTAATCCCTTGCCAATGTCATTTTAAAAAGATGGATTTTGGGCTGTCATGAACCAGAACAGAATCAGAAACCAAACGTGTGACGTTTCTCACACAAGCCTTTTGTTTTACGGTAAACGGGGATTCATTCACGTTAGGCAGCAGTGGCCGACGAGATTGATACCAATTGCCCGAGTAGATATCGG
Source organism: Urocampus carinirostris (assembly GCF_059441175.1). Taxonomy (NCBI): domain Eukaryota; kingdom Metazoa; phylum Chordata; class Actinopteri; order Syngnathiformes; family Syngnathidae; genus Urocampus; species Urocampus carinirostris. Next base: position 25,776,316 of record NC_142355.1, read on the forward strand.
ACAGATGGGGTCGATACCGGACATGACGGGACACACCGGATTGATAAAGAAACAGGATATCGAAATAAAACAGGACAAATTAGACGGGAACGCCGACTGGAGAGAATAATAAACAGGACAAAAATAGACGGTAACAAAACTGGAAACCAATATTAAACAGGAGAAAAATAAACGGGAACAATACCGGACAGGAAATGCCAACAGGAAACAGAAGCGAGTCAAAACCCACGTATTGACGGGACAGAGGTTCGTTGACGGACTGACAAAGGAAGAGTGAGAACACTGAGCTTAAATAGACGGAAAGCCAATCTGCCAACGAACCGCAGCTGGCGCCACATGGGCGGGGCCAATTGGGTGCCATGACAACCGTGACACGGGCCATATTTGTAGTTTTTATATCTTTGCTTTTTTTTAATTTAAATTATTCATTTCATGCAGAAAATTTTAAAAAGTGGATTGAGTGACAATATGAATTATTTAGGAGACAAAATGAGGGTTGATCTAGAGGATTCATTTTACAGACAAAAATAACCTGTTTTTATCCATATTATATGTTTTTATCTATTGAACAAAAATTACTCCATGTTGAAACTTAACTAACATTAAGCTGATACCTTCTGTCCTGTCTAGTAGCCCATGTAAAAATAAAATGCCCCCCCCCCCAAAAAAAAAGTCAAAAAACAGGTCATCCAGCTCTAAATATCATACTGGAAATCCAATACTTCTTAACAAGAAAGGCTGGTAAGACCCCGTAGTCTTTGCATTTCTATTTTTTACAGACATTGCCTGTAGCTCATTTATGCTTAGAGTATTCTGTAAGTGAAACCTTTGAAGATACTGCTCATCCTATTTTAGCCTTTATTTTGACCTAGACCTAGAATCAAATGGAAAGACATTTACAACATTCCAAACATAGTTATTTTTTTAATCAACAATCATTACTGTATTTATTTGTGTACAATGTATTAGTGTCGTGATTAATCAGTTGAAAAAAAACACTGACCACAATCGCAAAACATGCTGCATAGAAAATAGAACCCGGATCGCGGCATTGAGAGCAGCGAATCCGGACCTCTGTAACCACCAGGGATACAGATGACATACAAAAATGTGATGAGGTCTAGTACCTCTTTATGTGTCATGTACATCACTGGAGCAACAGTGGTGAAGATTCGGCGGACTTATGCCTGCAACCTAGGTTCGATTCCCATTGCATACAACCGCAAAGTTTGATCTGAAAGAAAGCAAACCATTTTTACAGATTTTTGCCTCATTCAATGTTACACTATATTGTATAAATACGTTTTCAAAAGCATTGTCCCTGATGGCCAAAACCCCAAAACATATATTTTTGTTTTTTAAACAATTATAGGGGGTTTGGTGAAGTTTTTAGGTAATCGTCATGCCTCTGGGAATGATTTCAGTATTCTAAATCACAGTTAGATGGCAGGAGTAGCTTTAATCAGAGCTTTGTCCACACATCGAAGAAGACCCCATTCCCTAGTGCAATTGAGAATGTGCCTTATGGACAGTAGGCGTAATGAAGCAGCGTGGTGAGTGTAGCAAGTATATAGATAAGGACAGACAGTTAATACTTCAACAGAGCTTTTTCTTTCTATAAAAGATGACGAATGCCCTTTGTCATCGTCGAGGCAGAAAAAGTTGACGTCTGCCAGGGCAATCGCCATGGTGATCGACACTCCGTCACCGGCAACAATAGGGCGTTGAAAAGTTCTTCATTCCTCCTTCATGCATAAGTTAAGTATGTTTGCAATAAAGTGTTATTTTGGGAGCATAGTGCCCCCTTGTGCTTATGGAAAGCATCATTTGGATCTTGGAAGTATCATAAATGAGGGAGGGAAAAAACTGTTGTATACCAACCAATGTTATAAGCTAGAAATATATTTTTTTCCAATGAAGGATGAGGATTTAAGCTTTCTTTTGATATGTCCTATGCATATACAGTAATTCCTCGGTTATCGTGGTTAATGGGGACCAAGACCACCCGCGAAAACTGAAAATCCGCGAAGTAGCGGCACCCCTTCAAAAATGCTTAAAAAAACCTATACAGGTATACAGTATACCCCCCGCCATTAAACCGAAGCTGGCATGATGGCAAGGAGTTATTGGGTGACTCATCCAGAACTTTTTACACTGAAACTGAATGTACCAAAACCTGACCCAGAAGTGTAGCCATGTCTTACATAATCAATTTACACTGAATAGGACTGCGGCGAAACCACTACGAACCATTCAGTCTGATTGTATTACCCGCTCTCAACCACATGCAGCCATCGCAGCTTATTTCGCTTGTTAACACTACTGGTTACATATTGAAAAGAAAAACAGTGAAAATGTGATATTTGATAAGTGTTTGTGAAGCGTTTTGGGAAACAACAGTTAAAAAAATGGTCTGTGTTCATTTTAACGAAAGTGAAAGAGCTACCTTCTGACAATAACAACATATTTTAGCTAGCGGCATCGAACGGCTTTTACAACAAACACACAAAACCACACACAATTAGCCGTGTTTAGGTAGTACAAACAACCGCTCGCTTTTGGTATAATAAAGTCAAACTTGAGATGAAATGTGACAGAAGAAAATATACTGTACTTACGTCGTGTCGCCGAGTTCCTCCATGATAAACAGCGCCACATAAGAAAGGGGTGAGGTGGGAGGAGTTGAAGGCGGGGGTTGTAAGCAAAGCGGTAACTCACCGTGACTAAGCATTGTGTCAGGGCCTCCCCTTCACAATAAGAGTGGCCACACCGTGTCCTCAGTTGACATAAGCTCGCACTTGCTCAAGTCAATAAATGCTTTTATTGAGAAGGTAAGGAATATTTTTTAAACCCGCAAAAGTGGAACCGCAAACTAGCGAGGTTCCACTGTATAGAGCTACAGATCTCATTTTTTTTTGTAGGCCTTCAAAAGTAAGTCAAAATGGCAACCAGCACTTCCCATTTGAGTGAAACGTCTGGCATTTAATGAGTGAATTCAAAATTAGGGGTGCGTGTTATACACTAACAAATACTGTACTCAAATTATTAACTTGAGTTGTTTAGATTCAAGTTGGGAAATCAGAGGTTGTTTTTCTATATACAGCCTTAAATTGAAAAAAGTTTGGACAGCACAAAACTAACAACGCCAGAATGTAAATCCTGCAGCGGTCCGACTTGACTCTACCCCCGAAGCGAACGGAACATGATGTGCTAAGACGGGCCCGGTTGCTTTGCGTCAAAGACGGACACTCACCCAGAGTGACAGACGGGAGTAACAAGCGCTAGAAGAACCCGAGCGGAACGCCAAAGACAGATGTTGCCATCGCGCCGAGTGACGGGGCCGAGGTCACGACGGGTTCTTCTACGTTCGGGTGCCATTGACAATAGGGTTGGGAGATACTGGGAATTTTGGTATCGGTCCGATCCACGTAAATACAGCAGATAGGTTTCAAATACATTTAGCCACATGGTAGAATAAACAATCTTATGGGAGCCAGACTATTGAATTAATGGCTTAAAAAGAGTGTGATAACTGGAGGGCTCACTGTCTCGAATATTTCTTTCTTTCGTTAAGATTGAATCTCTACAGAGCATTTGTAAAAAAATAAACACACACAAAAAGAAAAACAGGTGAATTCATTCCCACTACTCATCGATCTACTGATTCCACTACTAGCGATTCAATGAGTCTGTCTGCTTTTATTTCTATACAAAAATGTGTTCCTGAATATGGGAACTCTGCTGTTAGATATCATATAAGAAATAGAAAGGAGCTAGAGCTTCTTTAAACTTCTACAAAGACGCCCTGGTGCTATTATTTAAATCTGGATTTTTTTTTTTTGGTATTACATCAGGATGGGTGCCCTATATGTTCTCTGGTTGATTAATGGTCGTCAGAAAAGGCAGTTTTGGGAGTTTCGCTTAGCTTTGGCGACATCTACTGGACATGTTTAGAACTCTCGTTTTGTGACTCTTTTCTCTATTGAGCATTTCGGCATGGTCTCATAGTCCACATTAAATGATGTAGCGGGCCACATTTGGCCCTCGGACGATGAGTTTGGCACAGGTGAAATACAGGGTAGCATCGATACCTACCCGATATTGATACTTTTTGCTTGGAAATGACGTTATCATTGAATAATTGAAACCAAATCCCCTTGAATTAGGTTATATTTTTGACAAATAAGCACAAATATTTCACGCACTAAAATGTAATTCTTTAATGAAATGACTACGTTGCAAACTTTATAAAATATAAATATAAATATTTTTTATTAAAACTGTTTTAGAACTATACCCAAAAAAGCCAAATCGAAAAGCAGCAATATAACAAAAATACGCATACTCTATGACTATGCCAAATAGAGAACTTGCAGTAAGTAGATTTCATTACACAATATTTAAAAGATAAAGTCAGTACAGTAATGCAAAAAAAGGGTAAATTATCTCATATTGCCTCTGTTGCCATAGTGACAATGGATTTACATTATTTTGTTCAGAAACCGTAACATGTTTACATTTCTTGTTACTGCTTGTTGTCTTTATCACCTGTGAGTGTATATAGTGTATATCTCGGATATATTTGTCACTGTTTGTCTGTGTCTGTCTACCCAAGAAAAAAGGGAAGTAGTTTAGATATGACCACCAGGTGGGTTACCCTGGATGTGAAAAAATGCAAAAAAGCCGAATCAACACTTTGGTTTTGTTGACTCAGCATTTTTTCAGCAAAAAAGATAATGAGGATGACTTAGTCCTGTTTTTTTGTTTTATTTTCTCATTGGGGTTAATAATTTCCAAACAATGTATATATATATATATATATATATATATATATATATATATATATATATATATATATATATATATATATATATATATATATATATATGTAAACAATTACATATTTGGGCTGCTCGTACCACTATATCAGGATTTTACTCTCTACCTGGACTCAGACTTACTCTTTGGGTTTTCCATTCTAATGTACCAATGAGCCTGGATATGCCAGCCTAATATGTTTTTGTGTCTAAACACAGCTGATGGCGCACAGCCACTCGATTTTTTTCATGTATTTATGTCAATTTGTGATGTTGCCACAGTAGCAGACAACCGTATCACACTGGCAATGTCCTTTTCTGTCGTTGTAAAAAGAGACCACACCGCCCTGCCCTTTTTGTTTGCCTTTGTCAATTGTAGCTTCTGGTAGGGAATGGTGCATAGGTTTGGCCCTCTCCTCTGTCTTGCAAGCAGGATGCAGCAGCAGGCCAGGTAGGGAGAGTTGCTGTGTAGGGAGAGTGTGCTCAGTCACGATTACGACATAAACTTAAAGAGTGACCGAGGTTGCTGGGTGAGACAGAGAGAGAGAGAGTAGGGCTGTGCTACATACATGGAGATGCAGCGCTTTAAAGGAAATTGTTGGAGTAGTGAAGTATAAATCCGAGGACGATTGTAGTATCGATCTGATCCAAGTACTAGTTGAGTATTGATAATCTCGATACTTGGATCGTTCTGCCGACTTCTACAGGGAAGGGCGGCACCGGGTGGATGAACACGGAAATGCTTTCGCTCTGTCGTTCCTCGTTTCTTCTTCTCTGAAGCCTTGGCAGCCTTAGAAGCCTTCCCCTGAGAATTGTCCCACTGCGGATTGACGGCCTGCCATAAAACACAGACCGGCTTAACTACTGGAGGGAAAAAAAATATTTAAAAACTACAAAAAAAAGAAGCGAACCTTGTAGCAGTTCCCAGTTCGGATCGTTCCACAGAGTGTTTCGTGAGCGTAATTACGTGAAAGGGCACTCATGTGTTTGAATTGCTTTGTTTGTGCGACTTGTCGATACCATTTTCTGTGTGCGTGTGTTGCTGACGGAAAGGAGTGTGACACTTCATGAATTATAAAGGACACAGCAAAAGCAGGGCACAGTCTTACTTGAGTTATGGAGGGAAAGTACGTTCAGAGCCGCTATGTACCGCATGTCCCTGAACACACCATGCAGTCTGTATTGTCTATTATAGATGTTCTAGTACGAAATGAAACGTTCAATGTTGATATTTTTTGGGATATTTCTGGATTAAATTACATATTTTTTGCATCCCGTTGCTGTCATGTGATGATAAAAATCTCCAAATTTAGTTTTTGTTTATTTACTATCGTCCCGCCATGGTTTATTAAAGTTATTGAAAGCATCATAATTTTTTAAAATGTTAAACACTTTAATACAAAAAAATAATAAATCTCAACCTAATGTTTTCATTTCTCCTAAAAAAATTGAGAGAATTGTTTTTTACATCACAATGACATTCTAAAAAACTTTAAAAATAAATAAATAAGGAACTAGGCAATACTAGGTTTTCTACGATTGCCAATAAAAGCCTTTTTGTAAGGTAGCTACTCTCAATTCTGAAGTTAAAGGAATAATGCCGTTAATTAAATTCAATATTAAGGAAAAGTATGATGACTTCTAAATATCAGGTGGGGTTTTTTTTTGCACAGGAAGGGAAAATGTATCTGCGAGTGGTATTGGTGTGTGGTGTTTATCGCTCACTCCTACAGAGTTGAGTTTCTGTATCAGTGTCAGTTTAAATAAATGTGTAATTGATTTTCCCCGAAATTAACTTTTATTTTATATTTATTTAAAACTCATTATTTTGCTTTAGTACAAGCTTGACTTATGAAAACCATCTAAATGAAAGGAAGGAACTTATATGTACTATTAGTATCAATGTGTAGTATCCGTATCATTCACCAGTCAGGAGTTGAAGTTTTGTATCAGTCTGAAAAGAAAATGTTGCATGTTTTGTCAATTAAAGTAATGAATTATTCAAAATTTTTGTAGACTCAATAGTATTTGTTTTAGTATAAGCTTGACACATGAAACAATTGAGAAGGAGAGATGGAAATGAAATATATTAATTGTATCGGTATGGTGTTTAAGTATCAATTCTGTCGGCAAGACTGGAGTTTCGGTATGATTATCAGTCTGAAAAAAAATAATCAACTATTTTATATTCAATTACATTTCAAATATGTTTCAGTATACGATTGACTTATGAAACCATCGAAAAGAAGGGAAGGAACTTATATGAACTATTGGTATCAATTTGTAGTATCTGTATCATTCACTTGTCAGGAGTTGAGTTTTGGTATCAGTCTGAAAAAATGTGGCATGTTTCGTCAATTAAAGTAGTCAACTATTCTAAATGTAGGTAGACTCGATTGTATTTGTTTTAGTATAAGTTTGACACATTAAACCTTTGAGAGAAGGGAAGGAAATGATATATCCTAATTGTATCTGTATGTTGTCTATCAATTTTGTCTGCAACACCCGAGTTTCGGTATGATTATCAGTCTGAAAAAAAAAATCAATTATTTTATATTTAATAACATTTTAAATATGTTTTAGCATAAGATCGTCTTATGAAACCTTATAGAGCGGAAGGGAAGCAAATAATATACAATAGTGGTATCAGTATGTGGTATCTGTATTGTTATGTCGTCATAAGTTGAGTGTTAATATCAGCAATGATCTAAAAAAATATTGCATTGAATTTCCTTATAAAAAAATCAACTATTTTAAATTCATTTTTACTCAATATTCTTTTGAAATAAGAACCCCTCTGGAAAACCGTGATCCTAAATCAAAATGATTTAAGAGGAAGGTTTGCAACAAGCACTTTATTTGAATATGAGTACCGGTACGCCCGTGACACGCTCCGTTACCACGTGTAATGCGTCAAAGCATTTTCATCGGCCTCATTAAGATAAGTGTGTCGGAAGAGCTCGTAAAAAACTCGAAAACTACTCTGGGTTTTATGAGCGATGTACTCCCGAGGTGAGTCTTAAGTGGACATGCGGGAGGTTGCAGGAGATCACCGACAAAACACAAACGTCTCGCTGGCCTCTTACTTTGTCGTTCGTCAGGATTGCAACGATTTGGCAACGATGCAACCGCAAGGATGACCAATGATAACACCTCATTATCATAGCGTTCGTTATCGTTTTGGGTGAATTGGAATGCACATTTCACAAAGTAAGAAAAAAGCTTTATTTTTTTTCTAAAATGGAACTCTACGATTCTCTTCAACCCAAAGCTAGTGTGTGTGGCTCTACTAACAGAAGGTAACTATTACAACCCATAACAAAAAGTATAGAACCACCAATCTTGGACAAGTACTCACTCTGACATTTTATTCTGGAGAAAAAAACTCAGATCACGAACATGAAACAATAGTAAGGTCATTCCAAAATGCAACTCTTTGACCTTCAGACACACTAAAATAAATTAAGACATTTCAATGGTCGGGCAGCACGGCGGCGCAGTGGTTAGCGCGTGTGCGGCACAGTTCTAAGGTCTTGGGAACCTCCTGTGTGGGTTCAAATCCAGCTAGCGGACTTCCTGTGCGGAGTTTGTATGTTCTCCCCGTGCTTGCGTGGGTTTCCTCCGGGCACTCCGGTTTCCTCCCACATTCCAAAGACATGCATTTCAGATGGATTAGCCGGTCCAAATTGTCCCTAGGTGTGAATGAGCGAGCGAGTTGTCTGTCCTGCGATTGGCTGGCAACCAGTTTAGCATGTGTCCCCTGCCCACTGCCCGGTGATTGCTGGGATGGGCTCCAGCACCCCCGCGACCCTGCTGAGGATAACCGGTGCAGCTAATGAGATGAGATGAGATGAGATTTCAATGGTCAGTAAATGTTACTTTTATAGAGCAAGTGCAGGGAAATACCTACGGAATCACTCAATTTCGAGGAAAACAATTTGGAATCAGTGCATCTTGAATAGAAAATAAGGACACACCCAGTCAATTTCCTTTCCTTAGCTGGGCACATGGCTTAGATAAGGCCGCTCGTCAGTCAGCAGTTAAAAATAGTGCAATAATTACACCTTGGAGGGCTCCTGGACTAAGTGGATTGGCAAGAATCACTGCTCCAACAAGAGAGATGTCTCTTGAGACCAAAGACAGGATCGTCAAACTTCTTGAAGAAGGTAACTTGACTCGTATGGTTGCCAAAGATATGGGCTCTTCACAGTCAGCTGTATCGAAGATTTGGACCAAGTACAGCAAGAAATGGTTGTTAAAGTCAAGTGTACTGGTAGGCCAAGGAGGACATGTAGGCATCAAGACAAACAGCTAAAGTCTTGAAAATGCTTAAACACAATAGAACAAGACTGCAATGGGCTAAGGAGAGGCAATCATGGACTGTGGACGACTGGATTATGGTTATCTTCAGTGATGAGTCACGAATCTGCATTGGACAGGGTTGGGATGCTGGAACTTTTGTTTGGTACCGTTCCGGTAAGATTTACATATAGGACTGCCTAAAGAAAACATTTAAATTCCCACAGACCTTAATGATATGGGGCTGGATGTCAGGCAAAGGCCCTGGGAAGATGTCTCCGGTCAACTCTGCAATAAATGCACAAGTTTACATTGACATCTTAGACAGCTTTCTTATTCCTTCAATTGAAAAAATGTTTGGGGATGATGAACCCATTTTCCAAGATGACAATACATCGTGCCACAGAGCAAAAACTGTGAAATAGTTTTTGGGAGAAAGACGCATTCAGTCAATGTCATGGACTGCAAATAGCCAAGATCGCAAACCAATTAAAAACACTCCTTAACAGTAGATGGTGATAATGCCCCGCTGGAGCGTTTCCCTCTGTACTATTGGCGCGTTTGAGAAGGACCACATCTCATTTTATTGTGATTTTGTTGGTTTTATTTTCTTTGTCTGCCAATAAACAGGTCCCAATCATGTCTGTGATACGTAGAGGGAAAGTTGCGTTTATAGTGATGACAATTTAATAAATAAACGTAACATTCTAAATTCCCTTTTTTTAAGGTTTAATTGCGAATTAGTACAACAAATTTTTTTTCCCAATTAAACAAATGCAATGTTAACAAAAACATTACCCTTTGGCGAAGTAGTTTTAATGATTTTGTGTATCTCATCTCATCTCATTAGCAGCACCACTTATCCTCAGAAGGGTCGCGGGGGTGCTGGAGCCCATCCCAGCAATCATCGGGCAGTGGGCAGGGGACACCCTGAACTGGTTGCCAGCCAATCGCAGGGCACACAGGGTCGGACAACTCGCTCGCTCATTCACACCTAGGGACAATTTGGACCGGCCAATCCACCTGAAATGCATGTCTTTGGAATGTGGGAGGAAACCCGGAGAAAACCCACGCAAGCACGGGGAGAACATACAATCTCCGCACAGGAAGTGCGGTAGCTGGATTTGAACCCACACAGGAGGTTCCCAAGACCTTAGGGACTGTGCCTGCACACGCGCTAACCACTGCGCTGTCGTGCTGCCCCTGATTTTGTGTAAAATTTAAATAAATTTACTTTACATGAAAAATATTGTTAATTTGCTACATACAACACAAGTGTAGCTCTGTATATCTTTCTCATTCAACTGGAAAAACAAATTAAAGAATTGCAAAATAAGAAAGAATAAATCGTATGAACGTTAACAACAAAACAAGAATTTCTTCAATGGTTCTGTCTACTTGGACAGAATATTTCAACACAAGATAAGAAACAGCTTGAAGCCAGAAAATTGCTTTTGCTTGAAGCTCTATTTCTCATAAATCATACCAGTGAGCAACACAGCCTTGTCGTCAAAATCGATTCAAATGCACGTAGTTCTGTGTATCCAAGTAAGTTTTTGTTTTGGGTGGTGTATGCCCGAGTTATGCTACCATCGGGTATTCTAATAAGAGCAGGGAATGAAAAAAAAGCGCATAAAGTAAAAAGGTGATACATCTTTATACGAGCATAATTCTTTCCAGCATTTTGCTTGAAGCTCAAATTTCTTGTGTAACAAGTGAATTTTCCAGATATGAAATAAAAAATAAAAAAAACTAATTGGTCCGTTCCAATCTTCCAGAAAACAACCAAATAGTAATTGAACATGGAAAAATACAATGATAATATAAATAAAATGATGTCAATCAAATACATTTTTTTTTAAAAAAGAATATCTAATTTTTTCCATGTGGCTCTACTCCGGATCATCCTGGTCACTGGTTTCAGAGGTCATTGTTGATTGCCAATATTTTGTCTTGCTGAGAGTGGCGGCACTGTGATGAGTGGTTAGCAGGTCCACAAAGTCCTGAGGTCATGGGCTCAAATCCAGCTACCAGCCTTCCTGTGCAGAGTTTTCACATTTATCCCCGTGCTTGCGTGGGTTTCCTCCCACATTCTAAAAAACATGCATGTCAAGTTAACTGGCCGGTCCAAATTGTCCTTAAGGGCCCGGTCACACAGCCGTTTGCGTCTGTATCGCGGGTAAATTTTGCGTTTTTTTTTTTTGCCCGTGGTTGCTCGCGATGGAAAATGCGCAAAATTGGCCAACCCGCTGTTCATCGGTGGTATGCCCGCAAAACAGACGCCGGCGACTGTTCCGCTTCCTCATCGCGTCATTTCCGCGTCATTTTCGCGTGTGGACCACGGGTATAAAAGCTGCCGAGCCGGCGTTACGCCGAGAAATGCATCCTTGCCGAGATTTGCATCCCCTCGCTACTACAACCACTTTTACCTCGTTTTATCTCACTTTTATATCACTTTTAGGGAATTTAATGGCGAACATATAACCAAAACCACTTCGTCTTGCATTTGTTGGGAATGTAATACAACTTAAACCATTCCGTCTTTGTATTTGTTGTGAATGTAATCGAACGGTAATGCACGCCGTATACAAATCACTTTTGAGCAGGTAACATGTTTATTTTGCCTTTTTCTATTCAAATCGCTCGTATTGAAACTGTTATGCACTCTACCATAAAGCTTATTTCTGCATAATAAGCTTTACGGTAGAGTGCATAACAGTTCTCAAAAGTGATTTATATACGGTGTGCATTACTGTTCGATTACGTTCACAACAAAAACAAAGACGGAATGATTTATGTTGTATTACATTCCCAACAAATGCAAGACGAAGTGGATTTGGTTATATGTTCGCCATTACATTCCCTAAAAGTGAGATAAAACGAGGTAAAAGTGGTTGTAGTAGCGAGGGGATGCAAATCTTGGCAGGGATGCATTTCTCGGCATAACACCGGGCTGTAGAAATCATAACCGCTTAAGACACAGTCCCGTGAAGATCAAGATTTCAAGCTATGGCACCGAAGAAGCCAATGTGTTATCATTGTAATAGTTTTTCATTTTTATTTTATTATCTTGTTATGAAATGAAAAGAAATGTCAAGAAATAAAAATGGATTAAGGCGAGGTGACTACGGGGACGGGGATCCATGTTCACCCCTTGACGTCTCGAGCACAACTGACGTGTGCTCGGCAAATCGCGCTGTATATACGCGGAGAAAGGCGTTTGACTGTCACACGCGTAACACGCTAATTTCACGTAATAACACCGCGATACAGGCGCAGAACATGCTATGACCGTGCTCCACCCACGATTACCCGCTGAAATTTTGCGTCCTACCCGTGTGTAACCACGCCCTGGCCGCGGCCAGAGCACGTCGTTCCGCGTCATTTCCGCGTCATTACCTCGTGTGCCGCCCGCGGTTATCACGTGGTCTAAAGTTTTGAGCAGCGCAAAACCTTTTCGCGCTGCCAACCGCGTGTGCATTTCCGACCGCGTGTAAAGCACTGCTGTATCTCGTCTGTATGGCGATCTCAAAGCGTCCTACAGCGTCTGCTTCACAGGCAGAAATTTCTGGCCGTGATTCAGACGCAAACGGCTGTGTGACCGGGCCCTAAGTGTGAATGAGCGAGTGAGTTGTCAGTCTACATGTGTGCCCTGCGACTGGCTGGGAACCAGTTCAGGGTGTCCGCTCCCCACTGCCCGAAGATAGCTGGGGTGGGCTCCAGCAAGGCCCAACATGAATAGGCAGTGCTGAGAGTAAATAGGTGCCTTGCTGTGTTTGTAAGGTTTATTATCGCCTAATGAGGAGAATCGCAACCAATTATTACAGGAGGCAATTAGCTGAGGTTGACAGCTATGAGATTGAGAGACTGTTGACGATGGATAAGCACATACTTTACTCTTAACGTACACACAAATCTTTTGACAGCATTTTTTCTGTTTGCATTAGTTTTCGTGCCCAAAATGGAATGTTGATACTGACGGTAAGCAGTCACGAGTGTTCAGCGCTGTCAAGCAGTTTCTAGTGGTAGCCTTTGCAAATTCTCGTGACCTGGATTGTCCGTCGATTATGGAGCAAGATTTTTTTTCCAAATAAAACTTTTATAGGGTGGCACGGTACTTGGGTGGTTAGCACGTATAGGTCCAGGGTTACATGTGCATGTCCTCCCTGTGCCTGCGTGGGTTTCCTCTGGGCTCTCTGGTTTACTCCCACATTCCAAAAGCATGCATGTCAGGTTTATCGGCCCGTCCAAATTGTCCCTAGGTGTAAATGAGTTGTCTGTGTCCATGTGCCATGTGACTAGCTGTCAACCAGTTTAGAGTGTCCCCTGCCCACTGCTTCAGGATAGCTGGAAGGGATCCCTTGTGAGGACAAGTGGCGCAGAAAATGAACAAATCAATGAATGAATAAAACTTGAAATTCTCATCTTTAGAGGTGTTCGTATAAAAAGGTACCACTGTAAACTACATAAAGCAGGCTGCTTTTGAGGGCAGCATGTGCTAAGGGAACTCCCTATGCCGATGCCGCCTTCCTTTGTCGTTTCCACTGGAAATTTCATCCACAAACCTTCATTGAGATGACAAGTGTAGCTTTGTCGAAAAGGAACACGTATTGCCAGGCACGTTGAGGCTTTTCGTCACGTGTCATGTCGGATGAAACCGTCCCGGCTGCTACCGCCCACCTGCCGCCTGACGCGTGAATATTTCAACGCAGCCTTCCCTTGAGGCCTGGTGGGTAAGGCATAGCTCGAGTGGCTTGTTTAAACGCAACCATTATGTATTCGTTATTTATTTAGTAATGGCCTTACAACGGGATCCATCCGTCACTCGTAATTAGCTGGTCTTAATCAGACGTGGCTAACGGCGGGGGCTTTCGTTTAGCCCGGGGCGACATGCTGCTTTACCACGATGGCACGTCTTCAACTCGTTAATCATTAACCTCTTTACGCTTTTTTTAGTTTCCTTTTCTGAAAAATGTATATCTTTCTTTTGTTTTTGTTTGTTCATGATCTAGATAACGGATGTCAAGCTCAGTTTGGCTTTAGGGCCAAATCCAAGTTCTGGATCATTAAAAGAATGTCTACTCCAAGCTTATCTTTTTTTTTTTTTTTGCTGTATTATGCTTTATCAAACAGCCTATATTCACAACCTACCCTGCATATCAGGGATATTTTCTGAATACAACCCATTTATTCACAAACAACGGGGGAAAATAGTTTCTTGTTTAGCTTGGATGTGTTAACTGGTTTATTTTAACAGATGAGTGAATGCAGTTTTACACCTGAACCAAATCACTACACTATACAAACTCAACCCTGCCCTCTAGCCGTCTGAAAAAGCATTTGGTTTACATGCATTTAAAAAATATAACTTCTGATAGAAATTACCTAATGATTCGCTTCTTTTTTGACTTACTCAGAAATTTAGCCCGTAGGATTGACATGCCTGTCATAGATCATCCCTCAATGGTTTAAAAGAGTTGTTTACATAAAGGAAATGTCCCAAACTCATCCATTTTTAGGGAATGATAGTGTTCTATATTTCTCTAGAAAAAAATAGCTTTGGAGATTTTTGAGAGTTTTGTCTACACAAGAGCAACAAAATACATTTTTACTCCAATGACCAAACAATTTAGCTTTTTATTGGAGTTTGAATGTGTATGTTTGTTTTAATTTTGTATCTTACATGAATTAGAAAATTATAAATCATTATCATTTTCCTCATTTGTTTTTCTAATCGAGGGAGTAAAATAAGTCTGGTAGATAAATTTGTGAATTTGAGAAAGATATTTTTTTACCTTAACCACAAACAATAAACTCCGAATTAGCACAGGACAATCATGAATCTATTATTGTTTTACAAGAATAAAAACATTTAACATATCTTAAAATCATTTCCACCTACATTGTTTTTGTACCTATATGTGTGTTTTTGTGCTTTAAATGTCGCAATCCAGAAGAAATTTCCAATTTTGTTGGAAAGTACCAGTAGTAGCAATTGGTGTCAAATAAATACAAAGCTCTAACTGAAATGTGTTTTTTTTTTTCTTGTTTTTTTTTCTTTTCAGTTTTGCTCATCGTTTCCTAATTTATTCTCTTTTTAATGTTTTTATCTGGGAAGAAAATACATCTGGTGGATGATTTTGCTCATCTTAAGAAATATTCTACCTTTATTAGAACATATACTTGAAATGACCAAAACGATAGGGATCATTCTCAATGTCTTGTTATTAAAAAAAAAAAAAATCCACCGATGGGGCACAAGTCTTCATGTGATAAGGTTAACCAATCTCTAAAATTACTATTTTTTGTGTATTTCTGTGCTATTACGGATGTCACAATTCAGTTCTAACTTCCTTGTTTGTCGGAAAGTATTCAAAGATTCAAATTCCCTAGTCTGTAGTAGTAGTAATGAGTGTTAAGGAAGTATTCAGTCAATGCTGTCAGGACCAGAATGGAGACAGGACCCACTTGCATTGCGTTTCTCACAGGTTTTATTGGAAGAAAGAGAAAGGGTTGCGCCCACGATCCGGTGGTTGCTGGATGCGGGAAGCCAGTCGCTCTGAACGCGGAAGTGGATCTTCCATGACGAGCGATGGCGGTGTCGGGAACGGAAAAACGGGTCAGTAGCCGGGACAGGAGAGCAAAAACGTGGTCGTGGTCGTAGGCGAGTGGTAAGCCAGGAAAGGAGAGTAGTCGTCGTCAGGATCAAAAAGAGGTCAAAAGCCAGGAAAGGAGAGTAGTCGTCGTCAGGATCAAAAAGAGGTCGAAAGCCGGGACGGGAGAGTAGACGTGATCAGGATCAAAAATGGGTCAAGGCCAGGGGACAGGAGGGGGCAAAAAAGAGGTGGGAGTCAGGGTCGAAAAAGGCTTGCCTAGTGTTAACTGAGGTTTGCAGACGGACTGACAACAGGGGACAAATAGGAGAGGGTCTAAATAGGGACAGGGAGCCAATCAAAGTCCATGGCAGTTGGCGCCAAAGGAGCGGGCACAGGTGAAACATATCTGTAATCATGACAAACGCATCTTGAACTGAAAATAATGTTGGCATTACTGTTCTCTGTTAGAATGTAACATTGGGATCTTTAACAAATATAAAAGTGTCTCTATTATTACTGTCAACGCCGTCGGAATTTGTGTCCATTTTGACGGCTATCCCTCGGACATCAGTCAACTAAAATTCGACCATCTGCTCGTGTTACTATTTAACCTCGGTGCATGTTCCCGAACAATCTTCAATCTTGTCATTTCTGCTAGAGTCTTATCTGTTGTTTCTCTGTTGCACTGAAAATCAGGTTCTTGTAAAAAAAAAATAGGAAGGTTGCTGTGTGGCAGCTGTAATGACTTGAACCGCAGAATGTTGCAGCAGCAGCCGAACGTCTGTCAGTACAAAGCGCGGCAGACGAGAAAAAAAACAATTCACAGGGAAAGAAAAGTAAAGCGGGTCGGCCGGGACAATAAAAGTCCGAGATAAAGGCTAGCAGACGCGGAAAAACTCCGAACAGCCTTTTTTTGCCAGTCTTAATCCTCGAAGCAAAGTGCAGGGTTCAGTAAAGGGGACGACTGTTTTTACCGTCAGGTTGACAATGACGGACAGCCGAAGTGGAATTAAAACGCTCAGGAAAGCAGAAGCCAAGAGAAACGAGCGCTGGCTCGGTGCTCCCGCTTTATCCCGCCGTAATGGAGCGCGCTTTTCCACGCCGACGCTCGCCATAAGCGCAGGAAGGACGATTTGGGCTGGACATCATCCATTCAGTCTGCTGTCGTTCCCTTCATGACCCCATTCCAAAGGTTTTTGCAACGTTTGCTTGCCGAAAGAAACTATAAGTAGTAATTGCATTTGCTTGTTTGTTTGTTTGTCTGATTTAATGATTAAAAATAGATAATTGAAATGTTAGTTTTTTATGTTTTATTTTGAAAATTCTCCAGAGCACTATTTTAATGAGCTTGAAGTGCTATCTGGTGCATTTTATAGGTGGGTAGGTACTTTTATCGATTAAAGAATTGAAAAGTAGAAAACTGTCGAAAGTGTGGGGTAGGCGCTAGGAATTCACCATGGGAGCAAAGGCTTTTTGTTTTGCACTGCTATTGTTTTTTTAGAACAGCACATGAATTTTTTTATGCTGTTTTTATAGGGTTATCAGCCACTCCAGGGTAAAACATTATTGTTAAATTCACAGGCATGTTCATGTGTGATTTCCTATGTAGTGCATTAACCATAGATTTTTGTTAAAACAACTTCTACTTTAAAACATTTCCATGTTAATGTCTCATCTCATCTCATTAGCCGTACCGCTTATCCTCATTAGGGTCGCGGGGGGGTTGGAGCCCATCCCAGCCATCTCCGGGCAGTGGGCAGGGGACACCCTCAACTGGTTGCCAGCCAATCGCACATGTTAATGTCATTATATTATTTTGTTTTCAGTAGCAGGAAGGGTAGGCATAGGGAAAAATATTGTTCTTCTGCCTGCATCCTTTTTGGATGCAAATTTCTGAAAACATTATTGTTCCTGTCATATACACGTTTTTCCCCAAAATTAACAGGAAATTTATTCTGTTTCATTTTTTACTTTTGGGTGGCCTATAGTTTCGAAAATATACTAATTAGAATAACAGGAAAATCCAAAATATATTAGGTAATATTGAATATTTGATTGATATAGAAGATTATGGGTTTAGTGAAATGTAAATCAATTTTCAATCTGACAGATAAATATTATTTCACCAGAAAATATAGTTTTGGGAGATTTGCGATGGAATTTACGTGGAATTTTTCTTAAACATTTAAAACCAAATTAACCTTCAGGGTCTCATACTTTCCCGTGACCATCTCCCTCATCAATTGCGATTAGTCATACTTCTGCTAGCTCTTAAATACATATAGTAGACGTTAAAAGTCTAAAAATGCTGTAATTTGCGCAGGAAATTGGTGCATCACTTTTAATAGTTTGAAGAAACATCAGTGCAACCTAGATTATTATTGTAGAGAAAGAAAATCAAACAATATGAAAAATCGTCTTTGGCCCTCAATGAATTAGGGCAGGGGTGTCCAAACTTTTCAGAAAGCGGGCCGGATTTAGTAAGCTGAAAATGTGTGAGGGACGACTATTTTGCCTGGCATTCTTTAAACGGCCTTTGATAAATTCACCCTATTTAAAAGGTTTGCCGTGCTTGGCAATCAGAGTTGAAACCGCGTAGCTTGCCTTTGTAAACTTTTCTTTTGACTTGCGTGATTTGTGAAAAAGAGATGCTGTGCTTTTTAAATAGCTTCCAGTTGTTTCACCTTTTCACAGCGTTCAAAACCAAGTTAGTTTTTTGTAGTCGGGATGTTTCGTCTTGATATTGCATTTCTATTGTTTGAAAAGAGTCACAGTCTCTTGGCAAATTAGGCAGATGCAGTTGTTTTGGATTTTGGAGGAAAAAAGTACTCCAATTTCCACTTGTCCTAGAACTTTCCTTTTTTAAAAAGTTTTCAGTCACCATGTGGGAAATGGGGTGGGCTAAAATTCTCACAGAAATCCAAGGGCAAGGTGGCGAAAGGGCTGAATTTTTGTGGTTATTTTTTTTTCGTACAAAAATATTTTATTCTTTCGTCAGTCAACAGGATGAAATGTAATTTTATGATCACGGTGTCATGATTATCAATATGATTCTCCTGTGCCCACTCATTTGGCCCCAACCGCTGCGGGTTCTGATTGGCTCCCTGTCCCTACTTAAACCCAGTCCTGTCTATCCCCTGTTGTCAATCCGTCTGCGAACCTCTGTGTATACTAGGCAAGCCTTTTTCGACCCTGACTCCTGCCCGTCCCGTTTTTGCTCCCGCTTGTCTACGGCTACGAACCGTTTTTATCCCGACCACGTCTGCTCTCTCTTCCCGGCTTACGATCCGTTTCTGACCCCGACCACGTTTCTGCTCTCCTGTCCCGGCCAACGACCTGTTTTTCCGTTCCTGACACCGCCATCGCCCGCCATGGAAGATCCATTTCCGTACTCGGATGACAATCCGATTGCGAGAGAGACTTGCTTCCCGCGTCCAGGGAGCATCGGATCTCGGGCGCTGCCCTTCCTCTTTCTTTCAATAAAATTGTGAGAAAACGTTACACAATTGGGTCTACTCTGCGTGCTGGTCGTGACACACGGGCCGTAAGTGGCCCCCGGGACAGACTTTGGACATGCCTGAGTTAAGGAGTTCTTTCTCCTTCTGGGTCATCTGGAAGTCCCGAAAAACACGGCCGCCCTCCACCAAGGTGACGTGGTTTTGCAGTGATTGGAACTGACAAGCCTTTTAAAGATGAAAGAAAATTATGACAAAGCTTGTGTAGCAGGTATAACCCTGTGAAGCGCTAAAAATAATTTAATTTGCATATATCCTAATTTGGCTAAGCACTGTAAATAGTCTCCAGGCGATGATGAGGTAATGCACCTGTGGCCTTTTCCCTGAATTATGTGGTGTATTCTTATTCACCTAAATTAAATCCCCCCCTTTTCACTGTCCCAGACAAATGACTTTTAACTAGATCAAGTCATAATCTGTGGCGCATTTGATCAACACTTTAATCGGCTGCAGAAATTATATTAAAAGGCTGAGTAAAAGGCTGAGAGCTCATTAGCCAATACGTCTTAATCCCATTAGTGGCTAGGCGGCGGGAGACCACGGTAGGAGGATGTCGAGGGCGGGGCAGTCTCAGGGAAGGTCACATGCTGTGCAGCGCCATTATTGTTATTGGGGGAGGGCTTTGTGCATGGTGGAATATTCCGCAAAATAAAATGGGGCCAAGAAATCGGGTAAACACATTTCATCGGTACACAAATCTGTGCTTGTTGGATTTAAACCCCCCACCCTCTCAATTTCAACATGTTACTGGCAATGTGTTGTTGATGATCTGCATTTATATAGCGCTTTTTAAGTCAATGACTTCCCAAAGCGCTTTACAATGTGCTCCACATTTCCCAATAGCGGCCTTGCAGCCATTTTAAGGCGCTAACCTGCTTATTGGGGGTATTAGGGGTTCAGTGTCTTACCCAAGTACACTTCGACATGTAACACGGACGAGCCGGGATTCGAATTGGGATCCCTTGATCCCAAGACGAGCGCTCGACCTCCTGAGCTACTGCCGCCCTAGAAAGCTTGTTGTGTTATTGATGTGATTCATGTATGAAATCTAATTCATTCGTTCTGAACTGTGTCTCGTGCTCTAGAGTTAGGAAAGATCTGGTTTCAGTAAAGGGAAAGTAGGATTGGCTGCTCAAGTGTATGCCAAGTAGTTCCGATAAACTCCAAAAAATTGGCCAACAAGGATGCTTTGAAGAGGCAGTCCGCATCAGATGATTGTATTATATATTGCCTTAATATGGTATACAATCAGACCTTGATCATTGAGCTTAACCAAACAAAGAATGATCCAAAGCTTAGGACCTTGCCCTCTGGTTCATGAGATCTTCATTGTTGGTAGGAATGTGATTTCTCTCTGCCGTAAAGTGTCAGCACATCCCATCGACTCTGCATTCATCTCCAGGTTCTTCATGACCGGTACAAGCAGGGGACCAAAATGCGTAACGTTTCACACAATGCTTTATTACAGGATCGGGGGAAGCCCTCGCGAACAAATTGGGTCGGAGATCGGAACAAGTCGTGCAGCCGGGACGGGAGACGGAGCGTGGTCTGAGATCTGAACAAGTCGGGCAGCCAGCATGTGAGGCGGAGCGTGGTCGGAGGTCGCAACAAGTCGGGTAGCTGGGACGTCAAATCGGGGATCGATACAGGATACAGAATCGGGATACGGGTAGCCGGGACAGGAGAACGGAGCTTGGATCGGGGATCGATACAGGAAACAAAATTGGGATACGAGTAGGCGGGACAGGAGAACGGAGCTTGGATCAGGGATTGATACTGAAAACAGAATCAGGGTACGGGTAGCCGGGACAGGAGAACACGGCATTTGGCAAATCATGACACACACAGCCACTCGCTCTTTGTGTTTTTTTTTACCTCGTGGAGAAACTTAAAGCCGCCGATTTAATTTTTGCTCTTCTTGAGGTGAATCTTCAATTGAAGACATCGTCAAGTTTGAACTTAACACAGTACTTTTTACTCAGAGTCTTTTTTTTTCTTTTTTTAAGGTCACACAGTAGTAGTGTGTGTGGAATATTAATTAATCGATGAGGCAAAAATGTTCTGAGAATAAAATAATAAATAGAATAAAATAGAGAACTTGAACTAAGAGTTAGATATGTACCCCCGTGATGTGTGAAAATCGCAAAGTACCCCCATCCCCATTTTTAATATGTGCTCTGCCAACACCCACTCACAGCAATATTTAACTGGGGGTAAGGGATCAAGGCTTCACTAGTATTGTCCATTTTAGCCAAAAAGAACAGAAAAAGGGAGCCAGGAATGACACAAAAATACTCACTCATCCCCCGTTCTCAGCATTAGTTGACTGAGATTAATGGATTACAGCCACGACCGTTCATTTCATTTTATGTGGGCCAGAAGGGAATGCTTCCAAACAAATTTGCCTTCTGCTGGTCACTGCTCGCATTAATATGGGTTTGGGGATAATGGATTGCGTATACACAAGTACTGTTCATTTTAGGTGGAAATGACGGCAACAAATAGCCACCAGGGCTGACAAAAGTAAACTTTGTCGGACCCTGCTTTTAGCAATACGCGATCAGGGATAATATATCGCGGCGACACATTTGTTGCTCGACTTTTGGTGGACAAAATGGCAAGAAAGAGCTGCCAGGCCTGATAAAATACGGTATGCTCGTCTTGCTTGCAGCAATATGCAATTGGAGATAATCCATCGCTGAATATTTTTCAACCTGCGATGTACTGGGGCCGGGAAGTACTAAAATAATTTCTGTGAGACTGTGACATGTTTTTAACATGAATGTATCCCTGGGATAATATGAAATGTATTTTACTATTGCTTGTGACGGGTGCATGCTTTCAAGGTTTTCTTTTTTTCCTATCCACTTGTTTTGAGCTCAATACTATTTCCGTTCCTTTTGAGATCTTTTTAACTAAAAAGGGCGACACTTCATTTAGAAAAGAAGTATGTTGCATGAAAACACATTTATCTGTCAAAAGTGTGAAAATCCAATGTATTTGTATAGCCCTTTAGAACAGAATGTCTCAAAGGACTGCACAGGCCACAGTTGCACCATCCCCTGATCTGAAACCAACACGAGGGCAAGGAAAAATGCAAAAACCTCAACATAAGAAAAACAATAAACCCTGAAGGGACCCTTTTTCACGCTGCACTTTTTTTGGGACCCTGATTCTAAGCCAATCAGTGCTCTGCGACGTCAACACGGATTGCATTTCGTTTGGGTCTTAAACTTTGGTCTTTTCCCTTCTCAGACATTGACGAGTGTGCGGACGGTTTTGTGGAGTGCGATAGCAAATCCACTTGCGTCAACTTGCCCGGCTGGTACCACTGCGAGTGCCGTGATGGCTACCATGACAACGGCCTGTTTTCTGCCAACGGAGAGTCGTGCGTCGGTGAGTAGGCGACGGTATCACACGTGTAGGAAATGTGCGAGCGTGTTAACTGTGGCTCTTCCTCGTCATTCAAGAGATTGGAGAGGTGAGATGAGGCCGAGACTGCTTTGCCGAAGACTCTTACATAACTGCAAATTGACTTTTCAACTCAAATATTATTCAACTCAAATTTCAAGTATTGCTTACATTGGCTTTCCATAACACGAGGTAGGGCATTAAATGGACTTGAAGTCAAAAATATTGGTTCAAGTTTAGTAGGTTTGTCCATATATGTCAAAGTGCCCTAGGGCAAGACACTGAATCCCTAATGCCCCCGATAAACAAATAGTTTGTCACAAGCCAGAAACGGAGACAGGACCCAATAGCGTTCGTTTTACAAAGTTTTATTGAGAAAGAGAGCAATGTTTGCTTCCACGATCCGATGATCGTCGGACACGGGTATCTGATTGCAGGAACGCGGAATTGGCACTTCCGTGTCGAGCGAGGATAATCGTAGGCAGCAGGGATACTGGTCGATAGCCGGGACGAAAGAGCAAGGGCGGTATCGAGTCCAGAAAAGAGGTCGGCAACAGGCATCAGGCAGGAAACAGGGCAAAACAGGTCGATGGCCAGGACTGAAGAGCAGGGCAGAAATGGGTCCAGAACCAGGTTGGCAACAGGCAACAGGCAGGAGAAAACAGGGCAGGAGATTGTCGGAAGGTACAGAGCTTGCCTAGCAAAAGCGTAGGTTCGCAGTACGGTCTGACACTGCTAACACGGAGCCGGGGGGTTTAAAAAGTGGCAGGGAGCCAATCAGCGAACAGGGCTGTTGGCGCCAACGGGGCAGCCGCAGGTGCCCCGAATCAGTAAACATGAAATCGCCTTGCATGGCTGACGCTGCGTTTAAGCATTACTTTGCTTAAAATCATTGAACGTTTGTAGTAGCTCTGAAGTTAAACCTTCAATGCTTTGATGCTGCTTTGCTAAAGCTGCCAGGAGTTAACTCTGCTTAAAGTTTGCTGTACTGAAACAGCCTGGAGTTAATGCTACAAGTCTGCTTCATCTCTATCCAAAGCAGATTTAAAGATTCAGGTCCAGACTTTTAAGTAAGCTTTAAGTTAAGTTTGCAGTTAAACCTTTAACTCTGCTTTATCTGCTTGAATATTTATAGTAGCTTGGAAGTTGAAGAATCAAAGATGCTTTATTGCTGCTTTGCTAAAACTTGCTTTATATTTAATATGTTAAAACAGCCAGGAGTTAAAGCTTTAAGTTCGCTTTAACTGTCAAAAGCAGCTTTATATACAGACTGCTTTAAGTAGCTTTAATTTTTAAAGTCAAGTCTGGAGTTCAAGTTTTAATTCTACTTTAACTGCTTGAATATTTATATTAGCTCTCAAGTAAAAGCTATAAAGTTTATTTAATGATGCAAGGAATTAACGCTGATGTGCTATAAAACCCTGGAGGTAAAGCTTTAACTTTGATTTTAATTTATCCAAAACTTTGAACCCGGACTTCTTAAAGTAGATTTAATCCTTTAACTCACTTGAATCTGCTTTAAAGCTTTACTTCCGGACTCCTGCAATAAAAGAATAACTGCTCAGCTCTGCTTGAATACTAGTCTTTAGAGTTCAAGCAGAGTATATCTATTTAAATATTTAACCCCAGATAGTTAATCTAGAGTTAAAGAACCTTAAAATGTTAAAGTCTTAACTATTTTAAATAGCAGTAAATTACTATTACAATACTTGGATGACTGCTAAACCATTTTTCTTAAATACATTTAAAATGGTTACAGAGAGTATTTTGTTTTATTTTAATGGGGTGGGCTCCAGCACCCCCGCGACCCTACTGAGGATAAGCGGTGCAGATAATGGATGGATGGTATTTTTGTCACTTGGTTTTTGAGCTAGGTAGGGTCGCCACCTCAAAGAAAAACTAGCTTTTTGACCGTTACTTAATGGTCAAATACTGTGAAATTACATACATTTTTACCGTATTTTGGGACTATAAATTGCACCAGCTCAAAATACATAATCTGAAAGGAGAAAACATATAAATCGCACCTAAATTTTATGAAGCACTATTTAAATACTCTATTTCAACATGTTATATTGGGTATTTCTGTATTCTATTTATTTTCTTGTATTATTATTTTATTTTTAACACAAGGATACTGCTGGAAGTGTGAATTTCTCTATGGGGATGAATAAAGTATCTATCTATCTATCTATCTATCTATCTATCTATCTATCTATCTATCTATCTATCTATCTATCTATCTATCTATCTATCTATCTATCTATCTATCTATCTATCTATCTATCTATCTATCTATCTATCTATCTATCTATCTATCTATCTATCTAAAGTATGAGCCACATTTTGGGGGGAAATTTCTTCAATGAAATCCAACACCCAAAACTTACAGTGGTACCTCTACCTATGAAATTAATTTGTTCTGGGTGTAGCTTCGTAACCTGAAACCTTCGAATGTAGAGCTGCTTTTCGAATGTAAATTCTCTAATCTGTTCCGAGCCCAGCAAACGTACAGTATATTCTTTGAAGAAATCATGAAAGAGCATCAGAACATGAAACAAATATACGTTACAATTCAATTGCTGCACAATAAGCTTAAAATAACAGGCACATAATGTAAAAAAAAATAATAATAATAATACAGGAAATAATAAAGAAATATTTGTTTTTTTTGCCTCGAGTTTCTTGAAAAAAAGCTTCAATGACGTCTGCTTTTGCTGGCTTTTGACAATCTGTCGGAAATGCAACAAGGCAAAAATTATAGTGAGTGATACCCCGACTGGTCAACACTTTTTACGGGCGACTCCTTTCCATAAATTCCGAGATTTCACGGATTTTTGCTAAAATGTCTTTAATTTGGACTGATAGATCCACCTCCTCGCTATCTTGCCAGAACCCCTCCTTCTTTCTGCTGCTCGTTGACTGGTTTTGGCTACATATTCCAGTATTTGCAGCTTGTAATCCACGGAATATGATTTTCTTTTCAACCCCCTTTTTGTTCAGCTCCTCTCAGTTCTTTTTATAAATTACAGATGTAGTGCCGAAAACTACTTATAAATGTCAAATGATATAACTGTCACGACCAGAACAGAGACAGGACCCACTTACGTTGCATTTCTCACAAGTTTTATTGGAAGAGAAAGGGCTGCCCCCACGATCCAGTGTTCGCTGGACGTGGGAAGCAAGTCGCTCTTGTACTCGGATTGTGCTTCAACCGCGGAAGCGATGGCGGTGTTAGGGACGGAAAAAGCTGGTTGGTAGCTGGGACACGAGAGCAAAAACGTGGTCGGAAGCGAGTCGTGAGCCAGAATAGGAGAGAAAACGTAGTCAGGGACAGAAAGAGGTCGAATGCCGGGATGGGAGAGCAGACTTGATAAGGATAAAAAACTGGGAACAGACGGTAGCAAAAACAGGACAGGTGGGAGTCAGGGTCGAAAAAGGCTTGCTTTGTGTTCACTGAGGTTCGCAGATGGACTGACAACAGGGGATTGACAGGACTGGGTTTAAGTAAGGACAGGGAGCCAATCAGAGCCCGCAGCGGTTGGCGCCAAAGGACCGGAAGCAGGTGATTCCCATTGATAATCATGACAATAACCGTAATAAACATTTAAAACTCAATGATCCAATAATGTGTTTTTAATCTCACATATAAGTCGCACCAGAGTATAAGTCGCACCCCAGGCCAAACTATGAAAAAAAAAAGTTTATTCAGATAACAGTGGTAAAGATCTGTTAGCAGCATTGTAAACACGGCGTCACTGATGTAATTCCTACTTTTTACGGAGCAGATATCAACGAATGCAAGACGGGCAGGGACACGTGCGCTAACGACACGGTTTGCTTCAACCTGGATGGCGGCTACGATTGCCGCTGCCCACACGGCCACAACTGCACCGGCGACTGCATCCACGACAGTAAAGTCAAGCACAGCGGTCAGATTTGGGTGCTGGACAGCGACCGTTGCTCCGTCTGTTCCTGCCAGGTAAAGTCAAGTCAGGTCAAGTCATGTTTATTTGAATAGCCCTTAATCACAAAGACTCTCAAAGGGTTACACAGGTTATTGCAAACCACAGACTATTATTACAGACTATTATTACACCATCCCCTGATCTAAAACTTACATTAAGGCAAGGAAAACCTCAAAAACCTCAACATGAGGAAAATGAAGAAACCTTGAGAAGGGACCGCACATGTGGTAATTAGGCACAATGCCATCATCTTCGGGCCCTTCTCTGCCGTTTCGCCGATGTAGCTCCCTTAGCTTAGCACACTTGCCCGAGCGACAACCTCGCTTTTGTTTACGATCCCTTCGCCGTCTCCGTCGCTTCGTAAGTTGGTTTGCTATCCACGGAGATCCCGGATCTCTTAGTATCCCGTTCGGGATATCAAAGTAGAAAGTCTAAAAAGTGCCCGAAAAGTCGAAATTAAGACTCAGACCCAATTGTATGAGTTCCTCCTAACTATAGGTATTATTGGCCACGCATGTGTCCAGAAAAGAAAGCAAAAAAGACAAGAGAACGGTAATAAATACAAAATTAGCGGAAGAGCTGTGAGCCTCTGCGTCCGTGCACACCGCCAATTCGACTTCTACTTCTCCCAACGGCAGCGAACGTGTTAAGCGCAGATTGCAAACACTTTTGCTACATCGGAGCGAGATGAGCGAGGGGATGAAAAATGCTGATGAATCAGGGTGAGGCTCAATCCGGCAGGTACTTCAGTCTTTTGATTGTGCGCGTGCCATAGAGCTGAAGGCAGGACGTTCGTCTCCCCTCTGAACAAAGAACCATGACTGATGTGTACCCCCCTGCCGGGCCAATCAGCAGCAAATGCCAACTTGTAATGTCCTTTTTCTGTCCTTCCCACTGAAACAATCGGTGACATTTAAAACAATGCACGGCGCGGAAAGAACAACGTTTGCCAATTGTCTCGCTTTCAGGCCGGCGAGGTGGCGACTCGTCAGCTCTTTGTGGGGGCGCCAGAGGGAGCGCATCTTTACAACATACGCCACACGGGAAAACAGGAACGCTCGCCTTTTTTCCGAAAATGTCAGGCGGCGTCTCACTTAACGCTCTTTTGTTAGCTTGAATTAGATGTAGGTGAGAGAGAACTTGCGTAAGTAACGCTTGTCTTCCTTCTGGGGGAAAGCATGGGGCTTTATTTAATTTTGCCAATTGTATTTTTCTTTGCAAAACCGAAAAATAAACCTAAAAATGTTATGAGCAAAATGGCGTTATCGTATACTGTGCTGACAGTTTTCTGCGCTGCAACAATTGGTAGATAAGCTGCAAAATAGAAATAGTAATAAACCACTCGATGTAAAAAGGAAGGAAGGAAATAAGGAAGGAAGGGACCAAAGGAGCTAAATACAAGAAGGAAGGAAGGAGATTGGAAGGAAGCGAACAAAAGAGGGAAGTACAGGAAGAAGGGAAGGGAGGCAGGTAAAGGAAAGAAGGGAGGACAGAAGGAAAAGTAAGTAAGTAAAGATCTAAGTTATAGAAAGAAAGAAAGAAAGAAAGAAAGAAAGAAAGAAAGGAAGGGAGGAAAGAAGGAAAAAAAATTAAGTATGTAAGGATCTAAGTTCAAGAAAGAAAGGAAGGAAGGAATGATAAGTAAGTACGAATCTAAGTTCATGAAAGAAAGGCAGGCAGAAGGAAAGGTAGGAAGGAAAAGTAAGTACCGGTAAGTAAATATCGAAGTTATAGAAAGAAAGAAAGGAAGAGAGGAAGGAAGAAAAAAAAACAAGTATGTAAGGATCTAAGTTCATGAAAGAAAGGAAGGAAGGAATGATAAGTAAGTATGAATCTAAGTTAAAGAGAGAAAGGCAGGCAAGAAGAAAGGAAGGAAGGAAAAGTAAGTAAGTAAGGATCTAAGTTAAAGAGAGAAAGGCAGGGAGAGAGAAAGAAAATAAATAAGGAAGTTTTAGGTTTAACATTTTTCCGACTTCTCCTGCTTACTCAACAAAACCATGCCTAAAATTGGTTGTTTTTTTTCTCCTCAAGAATGTTTACTCTCCATTGTCGTATAAGCGACACTAACACCCCGCCCGGCGGGACTGCTAGACGATTATAGCGGATTAGCGTCGCTAGCGAATGCTCAAGCAGCAAATGATTCATTTGATGACAAAGGAGTCGCTCGGTCAGGAGCGGCTCCCTAATTGAATGAGTCGTATTAATTGATTCCAGAGATGGAAGCCCTGCCTGTCAAAATGAATCGTGCCCGGCGCTCCACGTAAACAAGTTATTTCGTGCCGGGCGGCGGGTGGGCGGGGATGCGGGACACAGCTGGGAAACAAGAGATTCTGTGAGGAGAGTCAACAGGGAGGCAGATGAAGGACAACTAGTATGCAAATAAGACGTTGTTTAATCTTTGTAATTGTAATTTGTAAAAATGCTTAAAGTCATAAGTAAAAGCTAAGTTTAGGGGGTTATGGTTAGGGGTTAGGGTAGGTGTTAATGTTATGGTTTAGGCTTCAATGTTAAATGCAGTGGATAGGGTTATGGATTAGCAGTTAGGGTCTAGGATTGGGGTTAGGGGTAAGGGTTTGTGTTAGGGTAAGGTTAGTGTTAAGGGTTAAGGTTTAGGGTCGGGGTTAGTGCAAAGGTACATTTATGTTTATGGTTATGGTTAGGGATTAGGATTAAAGTACCGTATTTTCCGCACTATATGGCGCACCATGTTATAAGGCGCACCTTCAATGAATGATATATTTTAAAACTTATGCCATACATAAGACGCACCCCATTATAAGGCGCTATAAGTGCATGCTGGTTTAAGATCAGGTAATTGTGCAATTTTGTAATTGTAATCCTGTGCAGTCCTTCGAGACATTTTTGGGATTAAGGGCTATTTACGGTAAATAAATGTGACGACTTGACTACAGTAGAGAATGTAGTTACTTTATGCAACCTCTAGATGTTGCCACGCTCAAGGGAATGTCAACAAAGCATTCAAAAAGGTCAAACTTTATTAACAAACAAGCTTTCCACAACTCCATTCACTCCCAAAATAAATAAACAGCCGTTTTATTATTTTCTCTGAGGTAAAGCATTTTCGTGACACATCTTTAACATCTTTGAACAACATCGACATAACATTTTATTTTTTGTCCATTTAGTCAACACGCAAAGAAAAAAACGTCTGATACTGTTATTTTAAATGAAACGTTAGTGCAATCGCAATAAAGTGACACTCGTAATGTGCAAAAACAACGAGTGCAAAGCAATAACATAATAACTGTAAAATGTAAAACGTAAACACACAAAAGAAAAACAAAGATCACTCTATAAGCTCCTCATCGACGAATCCCTCGAATTCTTCTTCTGCTGTGTTCGAATTGACCATATCTCAGTGAATGGGCCATCCAACACGTCCGCTGTTGCCTTCATACGTATAGTTATCGTATTGACACTTCTGCTTGCCGCTCTTTGTTGAACAACCCACTGTTCAAGTGTCTCCTCTAACTCTGGCCATCTTGCTTTATTGCCACGGAAACTTTGTTGAGTTTTCCTTACTTGGCGGAGCTTATCTTCATCCTTTCTCCACTTCCGTACCATCGATTCATTTAAGTTTAACTCTCTCGCTGCCGCTCTATTGCCGTGTTGTGCTGCGTGACTGATCGCTTTGAGTTTAAACTCGGCGTTGTACGCGTGTCTCTTAACAGGAGCCATTTTCTTATACAAATGCACGTATGAAAGAGAATCTCGCTCTCTCTCTCTCTCTCTCTCGCTCTCTCTCTCTCTCAAACGTGACATTCTGAATAATTCTGCGTTTGTTTAAGGTAAATTGTGCTTTACATCTTCACCAGTCATAACCCTGGATTCAGACAAATACTGTATTTGTTGAATATGAATTAAGCAGTTTAATGGGGTAGCCATTTTGCCACTTAGTAAACAAATACAACACGAGCCCCGGCAACTACCAATCGTTTAATATTTCCCAGTATGCACAGCGCGAAAAATGGAGTCGGCGGCTGTTTCTCGTAGTTGCGAGACCTTGCGAATTTAATATTGAGCCATATATAAGGCGCACTGTGTTATAAGGCGCATGGTCAGCTTTTGAAAAAAAATAAGACTTTTAGGTGCGCCTTATAGTGCGGAAAATACGGTAGGTGTTAAGGTTATGGTTTAGGGTAGGAGTTAGGGTTTAGGGATGGAAGCAGGGGATAGGGTTGGGGTCTTTGTTTGGGTTTTCGCTCGGGGTCAGGGGTAAGGGTTAGGTTGGTGTTAGTGTAGGGGTTAGAGTTTAGGTTATGTTTGGGTTTTGTAGTTATGGTTAAGATTTTAGGGTTTTGGTTTAGGGTTAGAATGTGTTTATGGTTTACGGTTTGGGGTTAGGATATTGTTTGGGTTGAAGTAGGGGTTTGTGGTTTTGGTATTAGGCTCAGGTTTTGGTCTAGGTAAGTGTTGGGGTTTAGGGTTTGAAGCACGGGTGAAGGGTAAGGTTATGTATTGGAATTCTAGGGTTAGAGCCATGGGTTAGGGGGTTAGTCAGGGTTAGGCGTTAAGGTTGAGGTTCTTCCGACTGTCAAGGGTTAGGGTTTTGTCTTTTGATTGTTGTTTAGGGTTAGAAGCAGGTGTTAAGGTTAGGGATTATGTTTCGGATTTGTGGTTACGGTTAGGGCGTTAAGGTTTTAGGGGTAGGGTTTCGGATTGTGGAAAGCATTAGTTGGTTAAGGTAATGGGTTAGGGGCTTACAGTTAGGGTTAATGTTTTTAGTATTAGAGAGTTAAGACAGGTGTCCGCCTCATCTCCTGACTGACGTGCTTTTTCTTTTTGCCTCCTCGGGGGCCACAGGCGGGCCGGGTGATGTGTCGGCGGATGGTTTGTGACTGCGACAACCCCAACGCCGACTTCTTCTGCTGCCCCGAGTGCGACCCTCGCCTAAGCAGCCAGTGCCTGCACCAGAACGGGGCGCTCACTTACGGCAGCGGCGACACATGGGTGGAAAACTGTCAGCAGTGCCAGTGCCTGGTGAGTAGCCATTTTCCCACTTGTCTGGGCGGGGTCATGAGGGTAAGGGTAAGAGGTCATGATGGAGAGGGATAGGGGTCCGATGCCAAGTCCCTTTCTCAAGCCCCCTTCAACACCAGAACGATTTGCTCATTGTTAACAACATGAACCCACTTCACATTGCAATGCTGCGGTCGCCATAGAAACAAGGCGAGCGCTCGCAGTTTTGGCGAGGTGACCAGCAAAGGTCGAAAGAGGGAAAAAAAGAAGAAAACAGTTTCAGTGCGTGGAGAAGTTCTTGGAGGGACGTGGGAGGTATCTGAACGACCTTATGTGCCCCGCCGTGCGTTTTGATAGACTCAACATGATGCTGGACGATTGCGCCCGGAGGCGGGAAGAATCCCGTTGAATCAAGCTCGTGCGTTTATAAACTGAAAATTGAATTGCCGTGTAACTTATTTTGCAGGCCGAGTGTCCAACCTTTATTCCCAAAAACCCATGATTCTGGTGTCTCGTGGCACATAAACCTACTTGTTTTCACTACTAGGACACTTCATTGGTGACAAATCTTCAACTTTATTTAGTACTCGCAGAATTGACATGTTTAAAATTCTGAAGGCAACAGGGTTAGACACTTAAGGTTTTAGGGTTGTGTAATGTTAGCGTTAGGGTAGGATTAGGGTTATGGGTTAGTATTAGGGTTAGAGGGTTATGGATTGAGGGTTAGGGTTAGTTAGGGTTTGTCAGGGTTAAGGGTTAGAGTAACTTTTTATTGTCTCTATTTAGGAGTCCAGGTTCCAACGCTTAAAAAGGGACATTAAAAAATGTACTAATTAATAACTACAAGAAATAATTTAAATTGACATGATTTAAATTCTTACCCCATTAGTAAAATGGTAGGCTTATTTTAGGTGTACATTTTCTCATTTTTAAGATATATGTATTTATAGGTAAATTGTCACAAGCCAGAAACGGAGACAGGACCCAATAGCGTTCGTTTAACTCAGTTTTATTGAAAAAAAAGAGAGCAATGCTTGCTTCCACGATCCGATGATTGTCGGACACGGGTAGCTGATGGCAGGAACGCGGGAGTGCAACTTCCGCGTCGAGCGAGGATAGTCGTGGGCGGCAGGAAAGCTGGTCGATAGCCGGGACAGGGGTGCAAGGGCGGTAACGAGTCCAGGAAAAATGTCGGCAACAAGTATCAGGCAGGAAATAGGGCAAAACAGGTCGATGGCCAGGACGGGAGAGCAGGGCAAGAACGGGTCCAGAAACAAGTCGGCAACAGGTAACAGGCAGGAGAAAACAGGGCAGGAGATTGTCGGAGGGTACAGAGCTTGCATAGCAAAAGTGTAGGTTTGCAGGACGGTCTGACAGCTTCCCCTTGGAAGCCGGGGGTTTAAAAGGAGTCAGGGAACCAATCTGCGCTCAGGACTGTTGACGCCAACGAGGCAGCCGCAGGTGCTCTGAATCAGTAATCATGACATAAATAGGAAAATGTACGGATTGAAAACTGATTTTGCGCATTTTATGTATTTTTACTAATCTAGATAGAAACTATTTCTTGAAATGAGCTAGATCATTTATTATCTGCTCAATAGTTTTTCCTTTTATGAGGTTGATTATTTGTCAGATTAATTTGGGATATTAATCTTTGGCTGATATGAGAGTCAAGGAAGACGCAGGTTTGATATCAACAGGAGGCCTCCAGTAACCGCGGGGAGAAAAACGGACCCACTCCATTGAATGACTCCCTTTCTCTCCCCGTGGCTCAGTGACCTGAATGTTTTTATTGAGAAGAAGTCAAGCAGTTGTAAAAACATACCATGATGACTTTCCTGTATCCTTCAAAATAAAGACTGAAAGTGTGCATATATTTTAAACAGAATCATATAAAAGAGTAGAAAAATAGAGAATAAGTAATAAAAATAGTATGAACTCAAGTACATTCCATCAGAGCCATTTGTGACGTGAATAATAGAGATAATAGAGAAAATTACAAATAACTAGATTTAATATGCCTTACATTTCCCCCCTGTGGTAAATTTCGAAGAACATCCGTGAAAACAATACCAGAGGTTTCAAGTTTACACATCATTAAGAAATCCAACAGGTAGGTAGCTTTGTGGAGGGGCGAAAAACCTTCGTAAAGGAAAAAATTCCCCTCCTCCCACCTCGTTTTTATGAGGTCGAGAGTGTTTCTTATAAAACATAGAAAACATAGTAGTAATAAGTGATGGTTAACTATAAGAATCATAGCTAAAACAAACAAAAACCAAAACACACAAAAAACAAAAAAAACAAAAAACGAAATCCTGCCTGCGCGTTGGTCCCCACAGGGCCTAACCCGAGCCTGTGTGACATCGTAGGTCGCCTGCCGACGACGGTGTAAGCAGGGGCCCGACCGGCCTTACCCACTCGGATCTTCGTGTGTCAGTGGTGTATACAGTGAGGGGGTTTTCCCTTTTAGTTGGTAGGGATAAGTCCATTAGACAACGCTGTCTGGGTCAGTATCATCATCATCAGAGTATTGTGGGACAGAAATCAATTTGTAATGGTACATATGAGCAATAAACATTCTTGACACCATCTTCTTTGTCATGGGCACGATGCAGCAAGAACATACGCCACACAGGAGAATAAAGATCACTAGGATTCCGACAAATGGTGCCAGGATCTTCACCAGAATCTGGGACCAGCTGCCAGAGTACAGCCAATCGAGCCATCCCGGCTGAACGTCCTTCTCCTGGGTCAATGTGTTTTCATCCGGGATGTAGGTGCAGAAGTGTTCTCCTATCAGTGCACATACACCACCTTGACCAGGTGTATTCCCCTTCTATTGGCTTTATGACAGGACATGTCGTTTGTTGGCTTTCTGGACCCCAAATTTTCGTG
This sequence comes from Urocampus carinirostris, assembly GCF_059441175.1. Taxonomy (NCBI): domain Eukaryota; kingdom Metazoa; phylum Chordata; class Actinopteri; order Syngnathiformes; family Syngnathidae; genus Urocampus; species Urocampus carinirostris. The sequence continues at coordinate 25,810,797 of NC_142355.1, forward strand.
CGGATGTTGGCTTGCATCGATTGGGCTGGCAAGAGGAGCAGGGTGAGGATGAGTCCCCACCCTAGGATGGTGACAAGCATGTTTATTTGAGTTCGGTGATTTTTTTGCAGTGACTCTGGTGAATCCAGGTGTCTCTTTCAGCTATCTTTATAGCTGTCGGCGTGGTGAGCAGGACTGTATATGGCCCGTCCCAACGTGGACTGGACCAGCTCTTTCTTTTCACCACTTTTACGAGCACCAGGTCACCAGGAGTCACTGTCTCCTGAAACAAAGGAATAGAACCAGGCGGCAGATCATTTGCAGACACAACTTGTTTCTCTCTAAATAGTTTACATAACCACTCTGTCATTGGATCTGCTTGGTTTTTTTCTTCTGAGAATGGCTGACCTTCCCACATTGGAAGGTGGAAAGGTCTGCCATGCACAGCCTCAAATGGTGTGATGCCTGTGTTTATTGGTGTAATTCTCATATATGTTTTAACTAGACTTAGACATTCAGGCCATGGTTTGCCTGTTTCTTCCATTGTATTTTTGAGTCTTAGTTTAACTGTCCCATTAGTTCTTTCAACAAGCCCTGCACTCTGTGGATGATAGGAACAGTGGTATCTGAGTGTTATACCCAGATGGGTAGCCATGTTGTCAATAATGTCATTGACAAAATGGCTGCCATTATCACTCCAGAGCACTCTTGGAATGCCATGCTCTGGGATGATGTGTTTACAAATGGCTTTGGCAACTGAAAGTGCATTGTTATATTTTGACGGTACAATTTCTACCCACTTTGAAAACGAATCAACAAGCACAAGACAGTATTTATATGGACCACTTTTAGACAGTTCAATGTAATCCATATGTACGATTTCAAAAGGGTAAGTCCCAGCTGGGGTCTTCCCTCGTTTTGGCCTAATGTTACCTTGGATGTTGTGTCGGCAACAAACCAAACAAGATCTACAAAATTTTTTAAAATAGGTCTGTAATCCTAACGGTACTATAAATGCTTGTCGTACCACGGAACACATCCCCGGTGTTGAGACGTGGCTTTTACCATGGCTCAAAATAGCGACCGCGTGATACAGACTGCGGGGAATGACGGGTTTGTTGTCTTTTTGAAAAAGTCCTTCAAGAGTTCTTGTGACTCCCATGTCCATCCATTGTTGCTTTTCTTTGTCAAGTGCATTGTCTTGCATGTCTATTAAAATTTCTGTTGGAATATGAGACGAATTTTCTTGATTCGTTTGGGTGAAAGTATCTGATTGTCGAAGTGCAGCTTTTTTCGCAGCTGCATCAGCTTTTGCATTTCCAAGTGAAACAGGGTCTTTGTTTGTTGTATGTGCTTTGCATTTGCACACTGCTAATTTAGAGGGCAGTAGTACTGCTCTCAACAGTTCTGTTAGCAGTTTTGCATGTTGGACTGGTTTGCCGGATGAGGTCTTCATTCCTCGTCTTGCCCATATGGTAGCAAAGGTGTGGATGGTTGAAAAGGCATACTGGCTATCTGTATAGATAGTGACAGGTTTGTCTTTGAACAGTTTACAGGCTTCTGTCAGGGCAATTATTTCTGCAGCTTGAGCTGAGTAGTTGCTGGGCAGTGGTTCAGATTTTAAAGTCTTTGTCTGGCTGACCACTGCATAGCCTGGGTTGTTCTGTCCAAACTGGTCTTTGCCTGATGATCCATCCACAAAAATGGTGTCTCCTTCGTCGAGTGGTGAGTCTTTGAGATCTGGGCGAGGTTTGTAAACCTCTTCAGTCTTTTCTGTACAGTTATGCGGTTGTCCATCTTCTTCTGTAGGTAAGAGGGTTGCTGGGTTGAGGGTGTTACACCTTTTGATGGTTAGGTGAGGTTGGGATAATAAGACAGCCGTCATTGCTATGTGTCTTGCTGGGGACAAGAATGACATCTTTGTTTGCGTGAGTAGTATGTCCACCGAATGGCTAACCCATAAAGTTAGTGGATGAAATAGTACTACTTCTGCTGATAAACGTATAGCCATTGCTGCTGCACAAACTGATTGGACACAATGTGGCAAGGCTTGGGCTACTGTGTCCAATCTCTTTGAGTAGTAGGCTACCGGGCGGAGTTGTCCGCCATATTGCTGTAACAACACAGATGTCATGAATCCATTTTTGCAATCCACTGTTTGAGTAAAAGGTTTCTCATAATTAGGGAAACCGATGGCTGCTGATGAAGTTATCTTCTGTTTTGTTTGGATAAAAGCTTCTTCGGCTTCCCCTGTCCATTTTATAGGGGCTTTTAGTGGTAGATCTTCGATGTAGATTAAATCCAGAAGTGGTTGGGTGGTTTCCGCATAATCTATGATCCATTGTCTGCAGAAATTCACCAGGCCCAAAAATGCCATCATTTGTCTTTTGGTACATGGTTTTGGGGCTTGGAGGACAGCCATCTTCCTGTCAGACGTTAGTTTTCGGCCTTCAGCTGAGACCAGATGTCCCAAGAAAACTACTTCCTTTTGAACCCATTGAAGTTTCTCCAATGAAGCTTTGTTTCCAGTTCTTGCTAGGTGTTTGCATAATTCAATTGATTCTGAAGTGTTTTCTTCTTTTGTGGGACTGGCTATCAAAATGTCATCCACATAGATCAGAATTTGAGTGGACTCCTTGTGTTGGTGTTGACTGATACAATTGTTAATTTCTTGTGAAAAGATAGTTGGGCTTTCTGCATACCCCTGAGGTAATCTCGTATAGGTATATTTTTTGTTGTTAAAAGTGAAACCAAACCAATGCCTGGCTGAGGGATGCAGTGGTATTGAGAAAAATGCATTGCTTAAATCAATTACTGTGAAGAATTTGTGTGAATTTTGTAATTCGTTCAAAATTGAGTGCGGGTCGGGGACGCACGGCGATCTTTGTTTTACTGCTGAGTTAACCGCCCTGAGATCATGCACCATTCTCCACGATTTAGAATCTGCTTTCCTAACTGGAAAGATTGGTGTGTTGCAACTGGCAGCAGGTGCTTCAATTAGGATGCCTGCTGTTATCATGTCTTGAATAACTGGCCGTATGCCTTCTTTGGCGTCAGGTTTCAAAGGATACTGTCTAATTTGTGGGTGGTGATTTCCTTTTGGCTCAATGGTGACCTCGGTTGCTGTGGTCATCAGCCCCACATCAGTCTTTGAATTTGACCACAATGCTTCTGGAATGTCCGGGAAGTCACTAGATTGATAGTAGCCTTCCAAAACTTCTTGTAGTCATTCACTTAAATGGATGTCTGGAATGAAAATTGTTGTCCACCTAAGTGATGTATAAGAGACTGGTCCTAAATCAGGAATGTCACATGTAAATGAGCCGTCCGCTGGTGGTTGCCATGGTTCGTTTCTTAGGATGAGAATTCGGAGGATTATCCTTTTCAGCTGGTTCCATTCCATGTCATGTGGTTTTGCCAGCAGTATGTGAAGTAATTCTCCTGGAAAGTCGTGCTTTTTCAGAGGCTCAATGTTTCTTGGAGGCTGAACTGTGATAAACATCCACCCAGATTCGTCACTCCAATAGACTTTGTCTGTAGTCATCTTTTTTGGTTGAAGTTTATTCCAACGTTCCAAGAAGTCTTGCTTTGGTGGCTCTATAGCACATTTGATTGTACAATGCAAAGGGTATTTTGTTTGGGGTTTCCACGATGTAGTTTTCTTAAACAGCTGTAGTGGAAGCGATCTTAAATCTGTTGTAATTGAAGCTGGACCTGCAACTACCGGATTGAGGTTGTAAAATATTGTTGGGGCTCCACTTCCTTCCAGGATCAGCATCTGGAATTCGTCTTCTTTTTTTACCACCATGTGATCCCCTTTAACCGTTAGTGTCAAACCTAGCGTTTTTATCAAGTCTCTTCCCAACAGATTTTCTGGACATTCAGGAACATAGACGAAACAAATTTCTCTGTGTTCAGTTCCATCTTCATCAACAACTGTCGTTGGTTTAGTGAAATATCTCTTGGCGGGTCTTCCTCCTACTCCAATTACTAACACTGATGACTTGGCCAATAATACTCCTGGTGGAAGGTTTCTAACCACAGATGATTGGGCTCCCGAATCTACTATAAAATCAACTGGTTCTTCTCTTGGTCCTACCTGTACTTGTCTTTTAGGAGGATTGACCGATGAGATATTTCCAAATAATACACTGAGATCCAGAATGGGAGTTGGTAGCAGATCTTTAGTCTCACCAAAGTTCTCCTCATCTTCCTCCTTGTCTATCTCTCTGTCGGTTAGTCAATCTTCGGATGATTGAGGATTATTATTTTTATGATAATGCCTTGGTTTCAGCTTGGAATTGCACTCATCTGCGAAGTGTCCATATTTTCCACAATTGTAGCAGTTGTCGTTTTTCTTTGGACGTCTTTTCCATCTTCCGGTTAAACGGCCGTTCTCTCTTCCACGACCTCTTCTTCCTTCTTCATAATACATCGGCGCAGATGGGGTGTTTCCAGCGGCGGAAAGACCTTCAAGTAGTGTTGTTATGGTGAAAACAGCTGTCTGGCTTTGCTTCTTCCTCTTCAGATCTTCAGCGTGGATGGCGTGTGTCACTAGATCACTCATTGTGGCTGTTCTCCAGGTGATCAGATGTTTTCTTATATTATTGACGATGCTGTCTTCCAGACCATCTAGGAAAGCCGACCTTAGCATGATTTGGAAAGGTGTATCCGGGGCTTCAGCTTCTTGGACTCCACTGCAGTTTCTCATTTTCTCCGTCAGCCTTTCGACATATTGCCTGACTGATTCTCCTGCTTCCTGGCGGCATTGGGTGACGGAGCTAAAATCAGGTGGCTTGGTGAAAGCTTCTCTTGTTCGGTCCATAATTTGGGTGAAATCCGCAGTCAAATCATCTCCATATGGACGTGCGACTTGGTTGACATCGAGGGGGTTGAAGTTCCCCATAACCCGTCCTACCCTGTATCCTAAAAGGTATCTGAGGACCGTCACAATTTCTGGGCCATTTAACCTGTAGCTGTTGACAAGCTCCCTAAGTGCTTCAATCCATCTTCCCACGTTCTGCTCTAAAGGAGGGATGGAAGCACAGGCTTCTTTCATCTCAGTTTGGGTCCAAGGGCGATAAACGTGAATTTGTCTTTCTTGGCCCAAAACTCCGAAAGCTGGATTTGCAACAGCTATCATTGGATATATAGGATTTGTTGGTATGGACGAATCAGGCAGTTGGGGGTACAAGTTGGCTGGTTTTGTGGTGGTTATGTTGATCCTCGCCGTTTGTTTTGGAGCGGATGTACTCATCTCTTCATTCTTTGCTTGAAAAGTATTGCCTCTGGTGCGGCCTCCCATTGGAGAGTGGTGCTTTTCAATTTCTCTTTCTTCACCCCCAACTTTTCCTCCTTTTGCTCGCTCATCCCTCTTATGCCTGTCGCTGACAGCCGTACGTTGATACTCCTCTTCTCTAACCCTCGCTTCGTTCTGCTCCTGTTCTCTCCTCACTCTGTTCCTGACTATCTCTCCATTCACCCCAGTTTCTTCTTCTGCTTCAATCTTCATGCGTAACATTTTTCTCTCTTCCTTGCTAGCAATATCCATCCTTCTTTTCTTACTCTGATCAATCCACAGATGTAATATTCCTATCTGTGAGTCTATCTCACTTGTGTCTCTTCCCTTCCTAGCCCTTTCCTTTCTCCTGTGAATTAACTCAGTTTTCAATTCGAGCTTTGTCTCTATTTCCTTCAGTTTTTGATTAAAACCTTTCTTTAGCCATTTCTCCAAATATTTTGAACTATCAGGGTGTATTCTATTCACAAATTTCACATCTGGGTCCTCTGCTAGCATCTTTCTTTGGGCCTGGCCCATTTTTTCTTAAACAAATGTCACCCACAAAGAAAAGTATCTCTCAATAGCTTATTCCTGATCTTATTAAACTTTGACTTGCTAATTTTAAACTAAAAATGGCCTTTCTTTTTTTTTTTCTATTAATTTTATTTCCTGGTATTGCTTTTAATTTATCCGTGTAAAATTACCAAATTGTATTTTACCTAACTTCTTCTTTCTTAAATTATCAATTTTCAAGTGAAAAAGGAGAGGAGAGTGTAAAGGAATCCTTTGTTCTGCCTCTCTTTCTCCCCCCCTCCAAAACGCAGGAATAATTCCGTGGGCCGGCGAGCGCATGCGCAGTACACAACACATAAGACAAAGGACACCAGAGGAATGCGGGAGGGGTTAGGGACATGCAAAAAGTAACTAACAGCTCAGATACATAAATCACGTACACAGACAGACATAGGGCCCACAGACAGACTCCTACAATACTCCCCACTTTAATGAAGCCACGTATTTATTCTGGGTTATTTTATTTTGGCCTGCTCATTTTAAGACTATTTCAAACAGAGGACTCTGCCGACTGCAGAGATTATATATATTCTCAAAAGCGAACCATTTTATGCCTGTCTTCTCTCTCTGATTTACGAGGCAAATTCCTCTAGTAATATCATAAAAGTGCCGTCTAACTTTCCGTTAACAGCAACTGAAACGAGGCCTATTCCTCTAGTTTCATTCGATTGAGACTAGTAATCAATCGTACAGGCTACCGACACCGTTAGCGATGAGGCGAATCCTCGAATCCGATAATTGGCTCGTCAATATATGAATCACACACACACACACATATATATATGTATCATACATATATATGGACATACACAATCATATTTGACTCGGTGAGGCACAACCCTCGAACCAATTTAATAATTCGCTAATGAATCCCCAATTGTCAACCTCTTATTTCATTTTATGGCTTTCCTTAATTATTTTTAATCTTAATATCAAAAATGCATCCCACCTGATTGATCAGATCAGCCTCCCCTTGTTCGAAGAACGGTTTTCCCAGGTCGTTGACTGAAACTCGATGGGAGAGAGAAAAAGAAGAACCAGTCAGGTGGTCCTTTGTTTGAAAAAAAAAACTGTTGAAAAGTTCTCCCTCCAGACCGTTCCTCAGTCAGACGACTGCTGTGGGTCACGTCCCGGGTTTCGGCACCAAAATGTCAGATTAATTTGGGATATTAATCTTTGGCTGATATGAGAGTCAAGGAAGATGCAGGTTTGATATCAACAGGAGGCCTCCAGTAACCGCGGGGAGAAAAACGGACCCACTCCATTGAATGACTCCCTTTCTCTCACCGTGGCTCAGTGACCTGAATGTTTTTATTGAGAAGAAGTCAAGCAGTTGTAAAAACATACCATGATGACTTTCCTGTATCCTTCAAAATAAAGACTGAAAGTGTGCATATATTTTAAACAGAATCATATAAAAGAGTAGAAAAATAGAGAATAAGTAATAAAAATAGTATGAACTCAAGTACATTCCATCAGAGCCATTTGTGACGTGAATAATAGAGATAATAGAGAAAATTACAAATAACTAGATTTAATATACCTTACATTATTCTTATTGCAAAAAAAAACAAAGAAATATTTTTCAATCAGAGAAAACATACATCCAATTAGCAAAATTTTATTGAAATGTTTTATTTTTGTTTTGTTGACTGTTTCACTTGTAAACTCGTAAGTGAATTTCTTTGGTAGACACAGCAACTGAGCTACAAAAGCATTCTGTAAAAGTGAATTGAAAATAATCGATTAGTACACAAAGTGTCATTCCCTTCGTTTAACATTTGCTTTGACAGCTAGATTCCTTAAAGATTCGTCCACAACTGCAAAGTGCTTATATCTCAAATGTTTGCTCACAAGTCAAGGCAGAAAACCTTTAGGTCACTAGGCCACTCTTTCATGCTTCGACGCTCTTGTTAACAAGATCCAGACAAAGGTCAAGACCACGTATACCAAACTGAAGCGTGAATTGGTTCAGTGATGCCCACAGCAGACGGGCCGTACCCGGCTTCCATGTCTATCTGCGCGGGCAGCCGTCGAAAGGACGAATCATCACGCAGAGTCCAAGAAGGACCTCGCACGGCAACTGCCTGCAAATCACAATTTAGAGAGAGAGGAACGTGAAATAGAGGTGCATCCCGCCTAGTCTATCTGCTGCCCGCAGCCGTGTCTGCTTGAAAGGGAGCTTGATGCTTGGTGTCAGCAGGTCTCATTGAAGAGACCGAGTCTGAAAATCCTGGTCTCATGTGATGCCGCCTTTGTTGACTTCTCTGGACAGGTAAAATAACCGGTTTTCACTGGAATTATAATAATAACAATAATAGTAATAATAAAAATCATATTTTGACCACGGCCAGCACGTCGGGGCAGTGGTTAGCACGTGTGCGGCACAGTTCTGAGGTCATGAGATCGAACCTCCTGTGTGGAGTTTGCATGTTCTCCCCGTGCTTGCGTGGGTTTCCTCCAGGCACTCCGGATTCCTCCCACATTCCAAGAACATGCATGTTAGGTAAATTGGCCGGTCCAAATTGTCCCGAGGTATGAATGAGCAAGTGAGTTGTCTGTTTCCATGTGCCCTGCAACTGGCTGGCAACCAGTTCAGGGTGTCCCCTGCCCACTGCCCGAAGACGGCTGGGATAGGCTCCAGCACTCCCGTGACCCGACTGATGATAAGCAGTGCAGATAATGGATGGATGGATATTTTGACTACAGGAAATTGGAGAACGAAACTGCTGATCTCTGCTCTCTGTTCTGAAATTAGCAAAGAAAAGCCTTGGATGGCAGTCGCCGCAGTCAGCGTGTGAGTTATTGGGTGTGAAGCACATTGTAAAGCACTTTGGGAGGTTTCCAGTGACTTAAAACGTGATATATAAATGCAGACTTTTTATTATTTACCATTTGAGGGACTGAGCCTGAAGCAAACCTAATTTTTCATATTTTATTTGTGTTTTTTTGGGGGTTTTTTTTGTGAGGAGGGCTTCTCTCTTGCTGACTTTTTCTAAAAAATTATCCAACCATCAGTTTTCTTTGTTTATTTTTTTTGTGGAGGAGCACAATAAATAAACCAAAAACAATGAACGGATTGATAATTCAAAAAGAAAAGGGTCAGCGCGAGAAAAGCCCGGCCCGAACCCAAACTATTGAGTGACATTTTAGATGCAATCCGACCTGAGTTTTGGTTTGGGTAGGATTCAAGATTGGCCTTGAGATCCTATCTCTACTTGTTGTTGTTGTGTTTTGCAGCAAGGGCAAGTTGACTGCTGGCCGCTGCCGTGCCCGCCTGCCGACTGCGATTTCACGGCGGTGCCCGAGGGAGAATGTTGCCCCCGCTGCGTGAGCGAGCCCTGCCAGGCCGACACCGTCCGCAACGACATCACCAAAACATGCCTGGACGAGCGCGGACTCTCGCGATTCAGTGGATCCTCCTGGGTCAAGCACGGCACCGAGTGCACACTCTGCCAGTGCAAGGTAAACACAAAACCCAATGCTCACAGACCAAAAGGAGAAGGCGTTAGGGTCATTTATGTGGGAAATTTCATGACATCGTTGAGTCTTAAAGAGACAGTGTGATTTATTAGGCGCTTCCTAATGGTAAAAACATTATATTTATTTAAATAACAAAAATACATGAACCATCGTATAAACGTGCATTTTTGAAGACACTTTTAGATCAAGAAATTTACATTTATTTGACATGAGTTCTACAAAGAGAGCTGACATATTAGTCCACCATCTTGCTGCTACACGTACCCCCCAAAAACTCACAAAAGGCTGTGCAAAAAATAAAAAAAGTTGAGTCTTAGTAGTTTGTATTCTGTAGTATGTCTTTTAGCACTTGTTTTGGTTCGGACAACATCATACAAGGACATCTAATAGTCAAATAATGCACACTGTTTAAAATCGCACAATGAGTAAAGCAAGATAAAAAATACCAAATATAAAAAACTGGTGCCTAGCTAAAAAATTGGCCTTAAGCACAGTACAGAGAGAGAGAAACTGGGGATAATAGTGCCAGGAAATAACGGAATTAGTAGTGGTACTTTTTTACCATTTTAGGTCTACAAGCATGATATTCTTCAGTGTCTGAAGTAACTTACAAAACGTCTCTGCCCGGGTGGCCGACAACTTTTTCAAGGGAAAAAAAAAAATCTTTTTTTTAACAAATATAAACGTTTTATTCCGATTTCGAAATCTTTGTTGGTTTTGGAAATTTCGGAATTTCGGTTCCTTTGGAAATTTCGGTATTTCGGTTTGTTTGGCAATTTGTATACTCGGCAGCCAATCGGAAGCCTCCATCGAAAAACTTCGTGCTTCCGGACTTTCCCGAGCATTATAAGGTTGCGCAATTGCATATCATTTTCCAAAGTAGACACAAAGAACACAAAAAAAAAAAAAATAAGTGGTTAGGAATTGTTAAGGTTTGTCAATTTAATAGCGCTCTTACTCGTGGTATTGCGATAAGACGTTTTCCATTGTTTGACGTCAGTACGCATGCGCCATTTTACGTTTTGCTAATTGTTGATCGCCACGTTGTATTGAATGGAGCCGTGTTGTTGTTTGCTTACTTTTGAGGAATAAATATGCTCCAAGGCTGAACCACAATCCTGCTTATCTTTTCACGCATGAGAAAACTGCACACTCTGACATATCCTTACCAGGAATCAAGCCAAAACCTCAGCGCCAAAGATTCAAAAGAAGCTAACAAAATATATGACGCTACAAAACGTAAACGTACAACAAAAACATTGTGGAAAGAGGAGTTTACGTGGCTTGTAGCAGATGACGCAACACAAACATTGCATGAATGAAGATGAGTGAATACAGGTAAATGCTGATGGCAAATAGAAAACAGCAATGTCATATACATGCAATGAATGTTATAAGTAGATTTATAATAAACTTTATTTTAAAGAGTTGTTCTGTTATATATTCTGATTATCAATCCTTAATTCTTTGCAACAATGTTTTTTTTTTGCGATTAGTTATATTGTGTTTCAAGTTGTGGAAAATGGGGCAGGCAACTTTTCAGAGTTGTCGGCCCTGGTGTAGTGTTCAGTAACTTTTTGTCATGAGTTTCAGACACTGCTTTTAGCACTTGTTTTGGTTCGGACAACATCATACAAGGACATCTAATAGTCAAATAATGCACACTGTTTAAAATAGTATAATGAGTTAATCATGATCAAAAATAACAAATACAAGGAACTGGCACCTAGCTAAACAATAGCCTTAAGTGCAGTACAGAGGAAGGGATTCTGGGGATAAGAGTGCTAGGAAAATAATGGAATTACTAGTGGTACTTTTTTATCATTGTAGGTATGTTAGCATGATATTCTTACTATTTGTGTTTATCGAGCTATATTAAAAAGCTTATATTTTGTATAGATTTCCCGCACATGTTTACTACTTAGTCAGCCCCAAAAAGTGTGAAATTTCCACAATTGTTTACAATACAAACTGACTTTAGAAATCCTGGATGATTCGTTACATCTGCTAAAAAGTGAAACAAATTAAAAATATATATATTTTTTGGTCCAAATGGTTGATAAGCACGTTTTTGTGTGTGTGTGTGTGTGTTTTCAGAACGGACACATCTGTTGCTCCGTGGATCCCATGTGTCTCTAGTGGCAGTGAAGTCACCTGTACAGCGTTCTCCATGTAAAATACAAACCAAAAAAAAAAGAGAGAAAACAAGAAAAATCCAACCACCGCCAGCACCACTTTTAAACGTCTCTCCACCGATTCCGTCAGGCTTCTTTTAAGGCGGAAGGTTACTGTTCTCGTTCGATGGTAAAAGCCAGCAGGTTTGGTGCGAAAAAAAGGAAAAAAAAAATCTAAACAGTCGGCTTTCTACCAAATGTTTATGCTAAGATGATGTCGGCCTTCACTCTTTGTTTACGCATCGACTTGTAAAATATTAACCGGCATGATTGTGCTTAATGTCCTAATGTGTTTTTTTTGCAGATTTCTTAACTGATAAGATGATAATAGTTCCCTCCAGGCTCGTTAGCTTCTTTCCGCCACTTAGCAATCGTCTGTATTACGTGCCGTTTTGTATGTGCTTTTTATTGCACTTTTCTGTCGGCCATTTGTTTAATTCTCTTTTTTAAATTATTGTTTTCCTTCTTTCTTTCCCTGCTTGTCGTTGTGCAATCGTGAAATAAAGTATTTCCATTTACATGACTTTTCTTTTATTTCTACGGATCCCTTAACTGGATAAATACTTGAATACGCTAAAACTTGACTTTTTAAAGAACATAAATATGAAAAAATGGAAATATAAAGAAAAACTGTGCTTTTCACTTTGTGTATTTTGCTTCGGTGAAGAAAATATCCCGGGTCCCTCATATTTTTCAGCTTACTCTGTTTTGTCTTGCAGTGCCATTTTACAACAGATTCCTTAATCACGGCCACATTAGCTCCACAAAAAGAAGACACACAGGTTTACCGGCAATGTCAGTTAACAAATCTTGGTTTTGAAAGGCTCCGTTTTCAGAATCAACTCTTCTCTTGGCCATTGTGAGGGTTTATAATCTGCGTAATCCACAGTAACAGAAAAGTCACCCTGCTTTTTTCCATTTAGCCTTCTGTTATATCCTGATGAAAGTTCGTCCCTGGGTGTTACCTTTTTGCTTCCTGACACCAAAGACTTAAAATCAATGCACCTGTCGGTCTTGTTTTTAAACTGGTCATGGTATTGTTTGTCAGAAGATAGTTTTATAAGTGGCTGCGCTGGTCAGGCTAGAGCTAACTCGATCGATTTTCGGGAAGTCTTGTGGCGGTGGCAGAAGCGCTGCATTGTGGGATCTGTAGTTTGTAAGTTATTAGTGTTTCATAGAGCCAATATAGTAGGTGTGTATAAAATGATTTCACGGGCTGGATATAATTGTACGCCAGGCTGGATGTGGCCCGCAGGCCGTGAGTTCGACATTTATGTTGTTCAGGCATTTTTAGGGGGGGTAGGGGTTTGCTCTCCCCACATGAAACAGATGGTACTGGATTTTACCAATAGCAGGTCTGACTCAGATACAGCACCTTCATGATCTTGTCACCATTTTTTTTCCACTGTGAAGAGCCAACCCACTGTGACAATGATAATACTAGATACTAAATCACTGGAGGGAAATTTTTCGAGAATCATCCTTTAACACGCTCGGCGTGACTTGTGGCTTTCACATTTTTGTTGAAAAACAAACTCTGTAGCAATTTTATCACGTCCCATTTGCTTTAGTGATATATTGAAGGCTTTTGTTTTTTAATTTTTTCCCCGCTTTTTGCTTGCCCTAAAAAACGGAAAAAAAAATTCGTTTTTGACGATAAAAATGATATTCTTGTTTGCTTGTGTAGACCCTAGGTTACAACATCCCTCCCTCAGTATGGAATACGTTTTTTAGCCCCTCTTTAAAGTATTTCCCCCACGATACAACCAGTTATTCTGCATGAGGAAAAATAAAAAAAGCGGTTTCCCTAGTTTTTAAAGATAAAAATCATATTTTCATTTGTGTAAACCCCAGGGTACAGCATCCCTGCCTTAGTATGGAATTTTTTTGGGGCCCCTCAGTATTTCCCCCTTAATACGACAGGGTATTTTATATAGCAATAAATAAAACAAAGTGTCTCCCTTCATTTTTCAAGGGCTGTTTTTTTTTTCAATACGGTAGACCCCGACATTCGGCACCCATATCCTATGCCGTTTTCCATTTACAGTATGGAATAATCTGTTTTTTAGACCCTCTTATTGCATTTTCTCCACTACACAGCTCATTTCTTTGCATGACCAAAAAGAAAGCAGCTCCCTTAATTTTGGAAAATGAAAATTACATATTTTTTTACTCCAGTAGGCCCGGGATGCAGCCTTCCCGCCTTTTTCATTTTATACAGAGAATAGTAAGATGTATTTTTCTCCTCAATACAAACATTATTTTGCATGTCCAAAACATAAAGCAGCTCCCTTCAGTTATTTACATTTACAATTTTTAAAACTACAGAAGACCCTGGTATACAGCGCCCCCACTTACCAACGCTTTCACTTTGCGATATGGAATAAGCTTTTTTGGCCCCTCTTTACAGCATTTTCCCCAGGGTGTTCAACACATTATTTTTACAAAAGTAAAACAAACCGGCTACCTTGTTTTCACTTTAAAGCATGGTTTTAGATGTTTTTCTGGCCCCTCTTTAAAGCTTTTTCTCCACTATACAACATCAACTCCTAACTACTTGGCATGCCAAAAGTTTATAAAATTACCTAAGCTGCCTGTCTGTCAACTGTTAACGTTATATAAAATGCTGGTCTGCTATTGGTTTAGCGTCAGGTAATCATATTAATGCTGTTGGCTGAATAACCTCCCACAATGCATTTCCTTTTTTTCATTCAGTTCAGAATCTTGTGTGCTACGTACAGACTTTGTGAGTAAGTGCAATAAAGTACCGTATTTTAGTACAATATTTATTTGATATAAGTCCCAGGGCTTGCAGTGATGCTAAAGAGAGAAACAAAACCATGATAACCATTGAGATGAAGCTTGCGATTATCAAGAAGTATGATGATTGCCTTATTACTACCCTCGCTAAGTTGCATGGCTGAAACCATTGGACGATCGGGACGTTTACTCAGAATAATGAAGCAAAAGGAAGTTTTGAAACCAGCTCTAATCCACTCTTTTCTCCCCTTTATCTTCTACCCGCTACTCCATTCAACCAGCTCATATCACTTCAAATCAAAAGTATTTTTTCCCTATACAACTCTATTTGTGATCTAATCATATACATACTTACAGTATATTATTTTCTTATTGTATTGTTTTTATTTGTACCAGGGGTTCGGAGCTAATTGCCATAGGTTTCTACCCTCGCCATACAGCAAATTTCACTTTACGAAATCCAACTCCGCACGGATTGATGTCGCATATTGAGGGTCTACTACATTTATGCAACTGCTTTGCTGCTTTGAACAGGAAAGACAAAATCCAAAGTAGGGGAAAAGTGTTTTACAGTATGAAATGTTTCACACGGAGAAGGTTAACATCTTCGTTGGGGCTGCTTCATGTTTAAATTACACAACTGAACACTTCCCAAGCATTATGGGAAAGACTTGTTCAGCCTGTGGACATGCATGGAATGAAAAAAATTGAAAACTGACTAAACTCAATTATTGAAGGACAGATGTATAACAGACATATAAAAAAGTACTTCACACGTACGTTTTTTTTAAACTATATGCTTCATTGACAGACGTTTCCTACTAATTCAGTTATCAGATGTCAAAACTAAGAAGATATTCTGTACTGTATAAGGTTGAGGTCATTCTTCAACCACAAGATGGCATTAGCGTGGTCATGTTTGAAATTTGTGACAGGGACGGGAGTAGCTCAGAAGGCAACAAGGACTCGCCTTGGGATTAAGAGGTCGCAGGTTTGATTCCCGTCTCATCCGTGTTATATGTTGAAGTGTCCTAGGGCAAGACACTGAAACCCTAATTCCCCGATAAGCAGGTAGTTGCCTTGTATGGCTGACGCTGCTATTCGTGTGTGTGATCGGGTAAGTGTGAAGCATATTGTAAAGCGCTTTGGGAGGTCTTCAGTGACTTGAAAAGCGCTATATAAATACAGACCACTTACAAAGGGCGTTTTTTGTTAAGGTGAGAAATTACATTTTGAATTGACTATGCAACTTGTATCTGAAATACAAATAGATTCACTTTTTTGCGTGTACACTACACAAGGACATCACATCAGCAGACAGAAGACACGAAATCTCAATCTGAACTAGTCTGATAAATACCGCCTCAGGCTTGATGTATAAAAAAAACGTTCCCCGGAATAGTCTATTGATGTATTCTTTTGACCGCCGCCTTTTAAGCCCCAAAAAAATCTCATTCCAGAATATTAAACTGTCATGCATTGAGTGTATTATAATTTGGATGAATGTAAAGGCAAATCCCATTATTGCACTCATGTCTGTGAGTAATACATTTGTTATTCAATTAGGTCTTCCTCTTGCAGGTCGGAGTGGAAAAGGGGAAAGCAGTTAATGGTATATAAATGTTGAAGCATTTAAGAACAACAATGAAGAAATGGATGCGAATTAGCGTTGGAAGATACCTAATGGAGTAAAAATCAAATCAAAAACAGGCACTTAGGAACAAGGCAGAAAATGGCCAAATTTGATGGAAGAATTTGCCGTACAGGAAGGACACAGCAGGTTTGAGGGGCATTTTTTAAAGATACAATAGTTTTTCAAATATGAAAAAGAAGCAATAGCAAAATGAATGAATATAAATCTGCAGTTCTATTGTATATTATAGTCTGGCTTTCCTTCTTTTCTTAAAAACAATTCACCAGTAATTAATTGTGGCTTGAATCGATACTGATGCAGATCATTCATTTCATTTCATTTCATCGGGCCAGTTCTGTAATTTTTCTTATGCCAAAGCCTACGTTCATAATCCCTCTTGAGCGGAAAGTCCTTTCTGCCAAAAACTAGCATTTTCGTTTCCTCGTTGTCTTCTACCCAAAAAAGAAATTTTCGTCTTCTTAAAAATGGTGTATGTAACTTCAAAATATTCAACTGGATGATGCCATCTCCAGGCATTTTATCTCCTTTGGCTATGCGTGCAAGTGTGTGAAATTCTGAGATGCTCTCGAATAAACTGTTCCTTTTTCTTCTTTTTTTTGGGTTTGGGTTGGCATTTGGAATGTTTTTGAACTTGTCCCTTTCTTACTTTCACCATTTTCATTATAGAATAAAAGAAAACCGCAACTACCCCAACCCTCCGCCTCCTTACTTCAGAGTAATGTGATTTGGGGCTGAAATACCAATGGTAAAAGTAAGATAAAAGCAATTGGGTGCGCTGTAAAAAAAAATATCAAAAAGCTATTAGAGCTCAGCCGAGCATTGTTAACACATACTGAATAGAGAAAATGTTTAATTTCAACCATTTTAAGGAAAACTCAAACTACACACCCCACATTTACGGACCGAAAACTTGCATTGTCTTGTACGCTGAAAACTAGAGTTGACGTTTCCCCAAAACCTTTAGCCTTCTTCTAAACCAAAATGTAACTTTTTCTATGGCAAGCAGCGTCACCAATATCACCAAAATATAGGGTTGAGTTTTTAGGTTCCCAAAATTAGCATCGCCCTGTTTTATGCTAAAAACTAGCATTGACTTCTTCCTTGAAAGCAAGGATTGTCGCCAGAACCTCGCTTCTTCTACACTGAAAACCATCAATCATCTTTTCTAATAAATCACGTTGTCTTGTACTACAAAACTATCTTCTTTTGAACTGAAAATGACGCTTCCTCAAGTAAAACTAATGTCGTCCTCTTTCCAGAAACCTTGTGCTTTTTTTTTGTAAGCTAAAATCTTCTATGCCGAAAACTAGCACTGTCTTCCTCTTCACCAAAAAGTTAAGCAGAATTTTTTATTTTAGAAAAACTAGCATTTCCTTGTTTTATGCTGAAAAATGGCATTTTGTCTGGAAAGCTTGTTTTGTCCATCCAAACATACTGTAGCTTCTACGCCAAAAACAAGTGTAGTTTTTTGGCATCACCAAACTTTGGGGTCGTTTTCTCTGTCAAATACTAGTGTTGACTTCTTTTAAAGCGATATAACAAGCCTTGTCTTCCTTTTTGAAAACTTTGTCATCTTCCTTGCTCACTTTAACTTCTATGCTGGAAATTAGCATTGTGTATCTCTTTATTTTCCAAAAAACTAAAGTGTTTTTCTACCCCATGGCGCTTCTTATGTGGAAAAAAATGTGCCTTATGCCTGGTTCACTGCGACTTATGTTCGTTTTTTTTATACTAAATAAAGTGTTTTTAGCAGAGAAGCAATTCATGTTCCAGAATAAACAGTATGGAAAAGCCCTCATTGACTGCAAATATGAAATATTAAAATAATGGTTTGGACACCCTCTAAACCACTTTTTGTATTAGTACTCTAATTATGACTGAAATGATGGCAGATTGTGAATAGGACATCTTCACTGTGAAGGCACGACTCTCTTAGGTACAATGAAAGTGGAGCTAGGACCAATGGAAATTGAGGAAGTCCCAGAATAAAAAGGCACTGATTCAAAATCCGGTCAAAGAATTTAGCTTAGAAAACAATAGGAATGTTACGGCGTCTCTCGGAGGACGCTGTCCCCGGGAACATCTGTCCCCTCGCACGTTTCGGGATTAGGATTGATACCGAGCCACACCAGGAAGGGAATGTCGTTGGTGTCTGCGTGTTCCTCGGGCGGGTTCTGGTCTACGGGGACGCTCAGATGCTCCCCTTGGGCTTCCACAGAGACTGTGACCCTCTCGGAAGACCTTAACGCTGAGGAAGCTCCCTCCTGCGGCAGCAACGCCGAGGTCCCCAAACCGTCCAATTGTACGGCCTCCTGCGGTTCCTCTGGGGTGCCGCCTGCCTCCTTGCTGAGCTCAGAAGGCGACTTTTTACTCATCCTTTCGTAGTTCTTGTCCTGGTTTTCGACGCCGGCCTCCCGTTTGGGGAATCGGCCCAGCGCCCAGACCAAAACCCCAAAGAGAACGAAGGCCCCCAGGCAGGGAACAAAGGCCAAGTACTTGTGCCGCATGTCGGACCAAATGAAGCGGCTGTGCAGGACCAGATCCTGAGAGGAGTAGGAGCGGTTGGTTTCCGGGTCCAGGTTGGACGAGCGCCACTCGTAAGTCAGCTGGCTGCGGTTAAAGCGGAGTGTGTCGGCCGCGTCCACGCTGAAGATTTTGTCGCCCGGCCCAACGTATTGGCCGTACTCGTACGGCTGGTAGTAGATTTGGTTTTTCCACATGTTCAGGTCCAAAATCATCACCAGGAAAATGATGCCGTAATTGAACCATTTGCCTGAAAAAAAAGTGCCAATCTTTGAGATACAATGGAAATTTGAAAAAAAAAAATCTGTTAGCAGAACAAGAAAACTAAATGGTTTTATAATTATAATTGGAATAGTCTTTTTGCTGCTAATAAAAACGTAGTGAACTATGTTTACAACAAGATTATTTAATATACAGGCTAGTGATAAATATAATGTTAGGGTAACGATGAGAACATTTCAGGATGGAATTCAACATTTTGGGTCGACCTATCACAAATGATCCCAAATGGTAAATGGTCTGCATCCCCATTCAGTGTAATAAAAACACACAATAAAATAGATTACAAAAAAATCCAGTTAGAGAAATAGAATAATGTGCTGGAAAAAACCCCGAACACTTTTTGACATATTGTCAGCCTTTACAATTATAGCAACAATCAACAACATGTGAGAAAATTGTGATCCAAAACCAAATGTATTTAACATTTTATATTGTGCTAACAAATAATACAGCTCAAGTTTTTTAATAGTCGATGGTTATCATTTGTGCACAACATTTTCTATATCTTTCCACAAATTCTCTGTAAGATCGATGTCTGGACTTTATCTTGGCCACTATACTACCTTTATATTCTTAGTTTTAAACCATACGATTGTTGATTTTACTGTATGTTTAGGGTTGTTGTCCTGTTGGAAGGTGAACCTGCACCCTATTCTCAGGTCTCCCAGATGTTCTGCCAGAATCGCCCTGTATTTAGCTCCATCCATTTTCTCATTAACTTTAACGATGTTTCAAGTCTTTGCTGAAGACAAGCAACCCCAGAACATGATGCTGCCACCACCATGTTTGACAGTCAGAAGTTTTCAGGGTGATGTGCAGTGTTATCCTTACTCCAAACGTAACGCTTTGCATTCAGCCTAAAAAGTTCAAATTTGGTCTCATCCGACCAGGGCACTTTGTTCCGCATGTTATCTTTGTCTCTCATGTGACTTCTTTCTCATGCCAAACGGGCCTTTTTATGGTGCTCTTTTCAAAGGGCTTTTTTTCTTGCAACTCTTCCATAAAGTGCAGAATTACAGAGTACTTTAATTATTTATCCTATCATATTTTAACAAGTTTTTCTTGTAAATACATAAGCAGAAAATGTTTCCCAGTTCCAGTATTTTTTTGTTTTCTTCATTATACTGTAATCCCTCGTTTATTGAAGATAATTGGGACGACAAATCCCCCTCCAAGGTATGCAGAAATCTCCCCGTTTTTAACATGTGCTTTAGGATAACGGAAATCGCCCGCTGTTCGTTTTCTGCAGAAAGAATGGAAAAAAAGAGCTTCCACGTATGACACAACTTTGATCTCTTGGCCACCACCCGCATGGAATAATAAACCAGAGATAATAGATAACAACTGTCTATTTCATTTCAGGCGAGCCATAACGGCATGCCTCCTGACACAATTGACTTCTGCCCGTCCTCGCTCGCAGCAATATGGGATTGGGGATAATGGATTGCGCCCACACAAGTGCAGTTCATTTTAGGCGAAAATAATAGAAACAAGGAGCCGCTAGACATGACCCAAATTTGTTCTGTCTGCCTCCTATCTCAGTAATCATCATCTGGGGATAACAGATCATGGTTAACAGAGTACAGTCAAGTCAAGTCATTTATTTTTGTATCGCCCTTAACACAAAGAGTCTCAAAGGGCTGCACAGGTTATTGCACTGACTATTATTACAGACTATTATTACACCATCCCCTGATCTGAAACCAACATGAGGGCAAGGAAAAACTCAAAAACCTCAACATGAGGAAAATGAAGAAACCTTGAGACGGTGGTAATGTGGTAATCCCTCTTTCAGGATGACCAGGCTGCAATAGATGTTGCAAACAGATATTGTCAACAAAAAATATAGGTTATTCATATGCTATGGAGTGGAAGTGTGTTTTAAGCTTAGATTTAAACATATCCACTGAGGTTGCAGATCGGATCTCAGGGGGAAGAGCATTCCACAGCACCGGTGCCCGGATTGAGAACGCTCTCGAACCTGTGGAACTCTTCTTGGCTCTTGCGATCACAGTATATTTTAGGCGGACTAGAATAGCAATGCCGTGCCATGTTATTAACTCACAAAGTACAAATATTTCAGAAATATCATAAAATAGGGTTTGGGAATAAACAGGTTATACATGTTGTAGAAAAACACAGACTTTTCAATGAAAAAACCCTCTTCAAATGTGCACTTCATTTTTAAAATGATGCAGAAATCTTTCAAAATGCACCAAGACAAGATGGACAAACTCTTCCTTTGTGTTTAAAACACATAGAAGGTGGGGGATGATAAAGCTGCCCATTTTTGCATCTTTCCAGGAAAGCCATCACCAGATTAGCCCCCCCGAGTGAAAGCGTTGAGACGTCTCCTTTAGATAGACATCACCTCTGAGCTTTGTTTCTAATCAGCTCCCAGAAAATCGCGTCCTCGGAAGATTTAACAGTTACAAGTTACTTCAGGGGCGAAAAGGTGAATCATGGAGTCTTCAGATGCTTAATTTCACAGAAGAAGTAAAAAATATATGTGTTTAATATCCCTGAATCTAGTACTTTAACAAATTCCACTCATAAGTTCTCAATTGTAGATTGGTGAGTAATTTATCCAGATGCACGTTAGATAAATTGACGGATCAAGCGTACCTGTGATGTGGACGCGGTACTCTTCTTTGACGATGTGTCTGCAGAGGGGGAGCTTGAAATTCACATGTGCGGTCGGCAGTCCCGGCAAATTTATGTCCAGGTTACCCATGAAATGAGGGAACTCCCAGTCCTGCACACAAGCACAGAAAGTGAAAAAGATAAATCAGAGGGCTTCGTTTTTGTCTCGTGCGTAGCAGATCAGTGTGACTTTCTTTTCCTGCATCGTTGTAGGATGGAACGCAGCTCTTGGTCAACCAAGTGGCTCCCTTGATTTATTCAAGATGAAAATAAATATTTTTCGAACTATTGTATTTTCAGGATATTATTGATGAAAAGTAGATCAGTCTAACTTCCTCTTGCTATTTTCCAGGACTTTGCATAAATAAACTATATTTGTTGCATCCTAGGATGGAACACAGCTGGTTCTTGGTCAACGAAGTGGCTCCCTTGATTTATTCAAGATAAACATACTAAATATTTTTTGAACTATTGTATTTTCAGGATTATAAATAACACTTATTTTTCATAAAAAGCGGATCACTCTAACTACATTTTCCTATTTTCCAGGACTTTGCACAGGTAGGTCCTTGCATTTGTGTAATTATGGGATGGAATACAGCTGACTCTTGGGAAGCAAAGTGACTCCCTTGATTTTTTTCAAGATGAAAATACAAACATTTTCAATGACTGTTTTTTGAGGATTACACTTAGATTACACCATTTTGTGTAATAAGCAGTCAAACTTTCTTTTGATATTTTCCTGGATCTGCATACATAGAAATGAGTGTTTTGCCTCAGTGTGGAATGGAATTTAGGTCTCGGTTACAAAGGGGCTCCTTTAATTTTTTCAAGATAAAAATAATAAATATACTTTTACTAAAATAAACCCCTGGATTCAGGGTCCCCTGGTCACGGCGTCCAGACTTTACAATGTTTTCACTACACAGTGTGAAATAAAATGTCATTCACTTGGTCCCCCTGTGTGGGAATTTTGCTCACTGTTTTTGTTAACATTTTGACACCAAAGGGTGAGATCTTTCATGAAGCCCCAGATTGAGGGAGACTATCAGTGGTCTCGTACGTCTTCCATTTTCTAATAATTACTCCCACAGTTGATTTTTCTACACCAAGCATTTTACCTATTGCTGACTCAGTCATCCCTGTCTGGTGCAGTTCTACAATTTTGTCTCTGGTGTCCTTCGAGAACTCTTTGGTCTTGGCCATAGTGGAGTTTGGAGTGTGGACAGAGTTAAAACGGGGGCCATTAAAAGGTTGGTCTTCTTCTTTTCCACTCTAATTTGGGAATACATTCTTTAAAAATCAAAGAATTGGGATTTTCTGTTTTTCCCCCCACATTCTGGCTCTCATGGTTGAGGTTTACCCGTGTTGACAAATACAGGCTTCTCCTTCAGTAAGACAACTTGCACAATTGGTGGTTGACAACATTCTTACTTGCCCCACTATGTGTGTGTGTGTGTGTCCCTGGCACCTATCTTTCTGGCTTTTCACCCAACATGAACGCTGGCTGAGGCCGTACAATGTGAGCTGCCTTCATTTCCTTTTATGATGACTCATAAGATTGGACAAACACACACACACGGTTGATGTTCCCATAGGAACGTCAATAGGGCCTGCCTCTTATGAATGTGGCTCATGAATATGCAAATGTGTTTGTCCAGGCAAAAACAACAACAGTGAGGAGAGGCAAGTATGAGGGAATGAAAAAGTAGGATTTGGATGGTGGCGTCCTGGTTGATTATGTGCCTTTTCCAATGCACAACACCTAAGAAAGGTCAAAGAAGGACTTCCCAGAATACTGAGTTGGTATTGCTGTAATATTCAAATATTTAGTCATGATTATACACTTTATTTAGAACATCTTCGTTTATTTAGTTCTAAATACGTTATTTTGTTTTATTTTATAATATCACCTTTCGGTTCGAGTGGAAAACACAATGAAAGACGGGAAAAATTCCATTTCAATTCCTGAAAAGATCAACCAACTTAGTTCCAGATTTCTTCCGTTTTAACAAAATACAATTCATTTCCTCATTAAGGGTTGAGCGGCTTGAGTAAAATGTCCCCGGATATGATGAAGGTATCATCAGTAGGATAGTGCCCCGTTGCCCATTGTCATTGTTACATGGTCTAAATGTAAATGGTCTGCATTTATATAGCGCTTTTCAAGTCACTGAAGACCTCCCAAAGCACTTTACAATGTGCTTCACACACTCACACACCGATAGCAGTGTCAGGCAACTACCTGCTTATCAGGGACCTTAGGGAATCAGTGTCTTGCCCAAGGACACTTCGATATATAACGCAAAGGAGTCGGGAATCAAACCTATGACCTCTTGATCCAAGGGCGAGCATTTTACCTCCTGAGCTACTGCCGCCCCAATGTGAAACATACAACGAAATTAACATTTGTCTCTGGTAGTATGACTGAAAATAGTGCTATAATAAGATAAAATCTACTGCCTTTTTGTATGTATCTATCCCACTGCTGGTCCAGTGGTAAGAATTTGATGATCTCACCGCCGTCAACCAGATTTGTTTTCCGTTACATGCAATTGCAAAGTTTGAGCTGAGAAAAAGCAAACCTAATTATTATACCAAATTCTAGAGGTGCGCGTTATACACGAAAACGGTAGTTTCGCATGCGGCTGTTGTGGATTAACTGTAAATCAGCAGCCTTCGAGTTGATAGTAGCCCATTGTGTGAAGACATCTGGCGGGAGTCAGGATATGTTGACTGAGCAAGTTGGGGCCGGAAAAAACATCACGGCATGTTGTTCAGCACAGTATAAAGCCCCGCGTTTCTTGAACAAACTTCGAACGTGGCTTGAATGAACGTTGCTGAACGAATGCAATCAAGAGCGTTCCCTTTTTGTCATATCCCCACTCTGCGTATATTTTGGGGCGACGTCCAAAATAGCAACAAAGATGGCCGCATGTTAGGCTAGCTGAGTATACGAGAACAAAATGACAACTTCAAGTTAAGCGCTTATTCCGTAACAAAAATGAGACTCATTACTGAAAAGGGAGAATGCAACCGGGACTGCCGAGGAGGGGGATCTTAGTAGAGGGACTGTTCTTAGGGAGGGTGAAAATCTTGAAAAGAATATTTGAGGAATAGCAAAGAGATAATGGCAAAGAAAGTCTTGAGATGAGGAGCTTGTCGTCCTTGCAAGGTAATATTTTGAGCAGAGTAGCAAGACGATTAGCGGCATAGAGTAGGAAATCGGAGTATTTAGCAGGAAAGGGTGGCTAATGTCAAGTCAAGTCACATTTATTTTTATAGCCCTTATGCAACATGTAGCATGTAGCAACACAAAATGACGCCCAGCGACTACAGTTCTAAGCAGCCATGACAAAGGAAAATACGAGTTAATGATCTTCAAATTAATAAAAATGGTCAACTTTTTTTGACTCTCGATAGAGAGAGTAAGCGATAGAGAGAGAGAGAGAGAGAGAGAGAGTTTCAATAGTCCAGTGGTTAGCACATTTGTCTGACACATGGAAGGTCCCAAGTTCGAAACGAGACTGGATGGAAACATGTGTTGGCCGGAGAGAGATGGGTGCCACCAGACTGTCCTTGCCCAAGACATACCACAGGAAATTGTGCCCCTAGGACCTGTGTGAATAAGGGATGAAATAAAGTGGACATTTTCTTTTTGGTCTGTCGTGACCCGCGACGCCCCTTATTGGCTACCTGTGGCGCTGCAACTCACTTAATCATCCATGAGAAAACACGTCAACTGTTGTTCACAAGGTAATTAATTAGCTGTTTGAGAACCCTGCCTTCGAGAAATGCTTTGCTTTGATGCTTTTGTGAGCGTAATTATGCTGCTGAGGGAAAAAAGGGAAAAATATTTTGTGTGTGACTAGAGAGAAAAGGCGAATTTACTTTGCTTACGTTTTGTCACCGAAACTCGTTATTTTCTGTGGCCAAAGCTTTAAAATGCCACGCTCGTTAGCGCTTCTCATGGCTGCAGACGCAGAATGTGAAGGGCGACTGCTGGGCTTAATTATTCTCTTCTGAGGGGGGACGGGAGGTCGCTGTAGGTTGCAGCCGTCGTGGAGGGATTCCGAGTTGGGCCTGATTTCTTGAATTTCTGCTGTAGTATTTCTCTATTATAGTATCACTGTAGTCATATTTTGTATTGTATTGTATTTATTTATTCAGCCAGTGTAAACCATAAACATGATATATACAAGAAATCATTTGGCACGCGGTAATCAAAGTACCTGTGAGCAGTGTGACTGGGATCGTCTATAATTTTTAGTGTCAGTTTTCTAGTTCGATCGATGTAGATACTTTGCAGGGACGGGAGGCCAGTACCTATTATTTCCTCTGCCGTCCTCACTACTGATTCCATCTTTGACGATTCTTTCTGATTGACGCGACCAAACCAAACTGTGATTGACCTAGTTAAAACGGATTCAATGACAGCACGATAAAAATTGACTAGAATGGATTGATGGACTCCGAATGATTTGAGTTGATGAAGGAAGTAGAGCCTTTGTCTGGCTGACTTTAGAATATCAGTAGCATTGACAGTCCATGTGAGGTCAGCTGACAAGTAAGTACCCAGAAACTTGAATGAATGGACAAGTTCCACCTCACTACCATTAATTGACAGTGGCACATGCGGGGGAGGTAGTGTTTCTGGAGTATTTCGGTATTATACTATTAATGCAGTCATATTTCTTTATAGTATTTATGTAGTTGTATTTCTGTACTGGGTAATTATTGTAGTACTGCTTGTATTAATTCGGCAGTCAAATCATATTCCTTTGTGTAGCCCTTAATCAGACAATGTTGTAAAGGGCTTAATAGACCACCCGTTGTAGTATTTCTGTAGTATTTTTCAGTATTTCTGTATTGTACCTTTGTCGCATTTCTGTAGTGGTATTTTTGTAGTATTTCTGAAGTAGTATTTTTGTATTGTAGTATTCGTGTAGTATTTCTGGAGTAGTATTTTGGTATTATACTATTATTGTGGTCATATTTTTGTAGTATTTCTGTATTTCTGATTTACTGTAGTAGTCTTTTGTATTAATTCAGAAGTCAAGTCAAGTCATATTTATTTGTATAGCCCTTAATCACACAAGGGCTACATAAACCACTTGTATTATTTCTGTAGTATTTTTCAAAATTTCTGTAGCAGTATTTTTCTATTATAGTATCACTGTAGTTGAATATATGTAGGATTTTTGTAGACATATTTTTGTAGTATTTCTGGAGTTGTATTTTTGTATGATACTATTTTTGTAGCATTTCTATAATAGTATTTTGGTATTATACTATTAATGTAATCATATTTTTGTAGTATTTCTGCCGTTGTTTCTGAATTAAAGCATTATTGTAGTAGTTTTTTGTATTAATTCAATAGTCAAGTCAAAGTCAAGTCATATTTATTTTTATAGACCTTAATCAAAAAATGTCTCAAAGGTCTACATAGACCACCTGTTTTTTTTAGTATTTCTGTAGTATATTTTAGTTTTTCTGTAGTAATATTTGTGTATTATAGTATCACTGTAGTGATTTTTTGTAGCATTGCTGTAGGAGTATTCTTTAGTATTTTTAAGACGTTTTTTGTATTAAACTATTTTTGTTGTATTTCTGAATAGTACTCTTATTGCAGTTGTATTTCTGTTTTATAGTATTACTGTAGTAGTTTTTGGTATTCATTCAGTAATCAAGTCAAGTCATATTTATTAATCACAAAATGTCTCAAAGGGCTACATAGACCGTCCGCTGTAGTATTTTGTAGTATTTCTGTAGTAGTATTTCATGTATTTCTGAAGTAGTATTTCTGTATAATACTATTAATGAAGGGATTTTTATTATTTCTGTAGTAATATTTTTGTAGTATTTCTATTGCAGTACTTATATTGTATTTCTGTAGTATTTTTACTGTATGTTTTTAGTTGTATTTCTGTATCATAGTATTACTGTAGTAGTATTTCTGTAGTATTTTGTTGTAATTCGGTAGTAGTATTTTCTGTATTTTGTTTGAGTATTTTTGTAGCATTTCTTTTGTAGTATTTTGAAGTACCTTTTAGTAGTATTTATATATTATATTATTACTCTAATAAGTATTTTTGCAGTATTTCTGTAGTGGCATTTTGATACATTTCTGTACTGTAGTATTTCTATGTATTTCTGCAGTAGTATTTATGTAGTATACTATTAATGTAAGGTTTTTGTAGTATTTCTGTTGTAATATTTTTGTCGTATATCTCTACTGGTACTTATATAGTATTTCTGTATTACAGTAATAACGCAGTATTATTTTAGTAGTATTTCTGTAGTAGTATTTTTGCAATACATTTGTAGTAGTATTTCTTTATCATAGTATTACTGTAATAGTATCTCTGGAGACTTTTTGTTATATTTCTGTAGAAGTATTTTTCTAGTATATCTGTAGTATTTTGCAGTATTTCTGTAGTATTTTTTCTTGTATTTCTGTAGTAGTATTTTTCTGTATTTGTGTTGGGGTATTTTTGTAGTATTTCTTTAGTTGTATTTTTGTAGTACTTTTTAGTAGTATTTATATATTATATCATTACTGTAATGGTATTTTTGCGGTATTTCTGTAGTAGTATTCTTGTAATATTTCTGT
Organism: Urocampus carinirostris; assembly: GCF_059441175.1. Classification (NCBI taxonomy): domain Eukaryota; kingdom Metazoa; phylum Chordata; class Actinopteri; order Syngnathiformes; family Syngnathidae; genus Urocampus; species Urocampus carinirostris. Next base: position 25,838,762 of record NC_142355.1, read on the forward strand.
AGTATTTTGTGTATTTCTATAGTAGTATTTTTTTGATAGTATTTCTGCTTGGAGTGCTTTTGTTTTTCACCTCTTCACGAGAGAATGTTTTCTCTTTTCTGTCTGTTGCGGAAAGCAACCGAAGCGGACTTCATGGGTAGCTTGGGAGTCGTTATCCTCTCCGTTGATATCCGTGTGTTGTGAACTTTATCGTGCAGAGTTAATTCAATCTAGTAACTAGAAGCTAGCTGTTCCACTAGATGAAGTTGATTCTAGGTATATAAAATGTGACCTTTTTATTCACAGATGAGGGGAACCTCTGTCTGTGACATTAATGTTAGATGTTGAATGGAGTTCTGTAGTTTAAATTGTATGTATTTGCTTTAATGCTGGGGCAAACACCATCATTTGGTTTACAACAACCGGAAAAATACAATCTTAAACGCTGCAGGCTTATTCACTAAGCTGAATTCTTATTCACGTCAGTTTCTTACATTTTAGAAATTTCAGTGGGGAAATGTCCAGTAAACAAAAGTAACACATTTTGCCAAATTAGGACACTCATTAGCAGACGCCAGCAACACCCTTGCAACCATCCGCCTTGTAAAAGACAATAAAAAGAAATAGAACAGGCCGCATTGTACACCCCCTTTCATAGCTTACTTCATGTGTGACATCACAATTGAAGATAGATGAAAAACAATATTTGCGCTGGTCAGAAGAAAGGAAAAGAAAGCTGTCGTAGCTGCTAGTTGTTGTCATGTTGTGTGTGTGCTGGAATCAGAGAAAAAAGATTAGCGAGCGTAATTTTTTAAGTTTTGCAGTATCCCACTGGACGCTCCTGAGCAAAGAAAAATAGAGTTGTGGTTAAACGCATTAAAGTGAAAAGATTCGACCGAGGCACTCATCAAAAATGCTCTGATTTTTAGCGCACACTTTATATCGGGTATGAGAAATGAAACGTTTATGATTGTTGCTATCGAGTACATATTACTTACCCTATAGTCAAAGTATTTTGGCATTTACTTAGTTTCAGCTAACTGTTAGTGCCTACCAACATTAGTGTATAGCCTAAATGTCATCAAGAGATGCTTCTTCTAAAAAATTAAAAATACTCAAATAATTAAATGTATTTAGTAAATGACTTGGATTGCGTACCCAACGGTGGTTTGCAATGAATACTTGTTTGAGAAATGAAATGAAATGATCTGCATTTATATAGCGCTTTTCAAGTCACTGACTTCCCAAAGCGCTTTACAATGTGCTCCACATTTCCCAATAGCGGCCTTGCAGCCATGTAAGGCGCTAACCTGCTTATTGGGGGTATCAGGGGTTCAGTGTCTTACCCAAGGACACTTCGACATGTAACACGGACGAGCCGGGATTCGAACTGGGATCCCTTGATCCCAAGACGAGCGCTCTACCTCCTGAGCTACTGCCGCCCCAAGTGGGCAGCCACACGCAGTGTTTACTAAGCTAACGTTGGCATTTAGGCTACAAGATAACAGTTAGCTAAACCTAAGAAAATACCAAAATACTTTGATGATATGATAAGTAATATGGACTTGATAGCAACAATCATAAATGTTTTTTTTTCTTACCTGATAGGAAGTGTATGCTAAAAACTCTCTTCTTGTTTTTTTAATCAAAAGTGTCTGCTGGTATCCTGTTCAACTTCAATTTATGATCACTAACATTTTATTCTAGCAAACAAACACACAACATGACGACAGCTAGTCATCTTTTTTTTCCTCTGTCTTCTGACCAGCCCAAGTATTGTTTTGCCTCCTTTTGGCTGTGATGTCAAGCGTGAAGCAGGTTATTAAATCGTAACGTCTAAGCCATCCATTTTGATAGTATAATGCTCGACGTTTAGCTACGTTTAGCAACGCTAGTTGACATATCATCTTGCCCTAGTCTTTGCCCCCCGGCTAAGCCCTGCCCACGGGATAAGCCACAATGTTTATGTGTGTAAGCAGCAGTGTTCAAAATGTAGAAAAAAGTACAATCATGTAGCCTAGAATATAAGGTGTCTATATACATGTAGTCAAATTTGACTGTATATCTACTTTAGGTCAGTGGCGGACTGCGCAGTATAAATCTACACCTTCAGTGGAGCTGAACAAGTGATGTTTGCGAAAGAACAGAGCTGTTGGAAGTAAAATTTCCTATTTTTTTGTAAGGACTGGGGTTGAGTCGAGGTGATTTGGGCCGACCACGTCCCCCACCGTGCACCTGATCGGACTCAGGGAGCCGGCAAGTGGATTGCGTGAGGGGGGGGACAAACAAAGTCAACAAGACTGTCTAAACAGACACAATGAACAATGACAGGTTAGTAATAAAATAGGTCAGAAAGAAAGATGCTCAGCCCGACCCAAACATATTTACTCTGCCTGAAATACAGATCTTACTTATAAGCTGAAAGCTGCGGACAAAACCTATTCCTGCTGGCAAAAGGCTTGCTGACTTATCCGAACTTTTACTATTAAAGCAACACAACATGATATTTTCCTTGCTTAACGACTGTTAAACTGGATTGGATTATCCCCCCCCCCTTTGGCAATCACAGTTTGTGAAATCGGTGACGTTTCTCAAAGCAGGAAAATTGGAAATATATCTTTTTACTGCAGCAGATGACCAAGCAGTTCACGCCTATGCCTTCATTGGAGCTGAATTAGTTATGTGTCGTATGGGAATGAACCAGCCAAGTGGGAATCACATTACGTAAACCAACAGCTTTCTAAAAGACTGATTTCACAGGTCAGGGCCATCAATATTTTTCGTAAAGACTTTTGGGTCGATCTCTTAGCCCAGCAACAATTAATTTTTGAAATGGGATTGGTTAGATGCTTGAATATGAAAGCACACATCTGGAAGCAGCGCGAGCATGGAAAAGCAATCAAAGGAAGCTGGCAGAAAACTTAAAATGAAAATAAGTCTTGATGGACAAAATATAATTCATATGACATGGTTATTTCTATATATATTATTAGGCCAGCAGAGATAGCCTTGCAGGCCCTCACAGCCCACCACTACTATATTTACATCTGTATTTACATCTGCGCCAGCTTAGAATGATCAAACGCTCCGCTCACTGCCCTGCACCGCATCTCGTCATTGATAAATTGGGAGACGGGGGACGGCAAACGGCAACAAGACGGGGAAAGGAGGTTAAAAAAAAAACAAGCCACGAGACAACCCGGCTATTCTGTTTTTCGATGTTTTTAATTGGCCACCGGGGAGCGCTCCCACCTGCATGACAATGAGAAGGTCGAAGACCAGGATGAAGGAGGCCAGGAAGGCTCTGGAGACCTCGTCACTGGGAAGGAAGCCTCGGTTCAGCCAGTCCCAGCAGATCCAGTCTGTACCGATGGCCAGAACCACCAGTGACGTCAGAGACACCAGAACCGTCCTGCAGAGAAATGGAGAGAATGAAAAAAAAGAGGCCAATATACTGTGGAGTAACATGAGTGTCTGACAAGATAAATGAAGTGTAATTGTGCGTGAATTTGGAAACACGGCTTGGACTATAAATGTCACATAAACAAGAGAGGCTTATTTTGCCTCCCCCGTGCATAATGTAATAATATTCAGCCAGGAAGAGCGGTTGCCCGCCATTCCCCTTGTGTAAATTGCACGGTGATAATATTATCGCCTGCATTTTAAATAGATTCTACGAGAGTGCGGACCTCCAAGGCCCATATCTCATTTGGAATCACATCAGACATATTATGGATAGGAATTGGCACATATGTGTTTGATTGCAGCCATTTGCTGTAAAATTAAGAAACAAGCTGAAAACTAAAAAAATATCTGAGAAAATATAGCTTTTTTTGTATGATTTATTTTTAAAGATATTTCAACATGTTTTCAATTGAAATAAGAATGATACTTTATTCAAATTAAGTGTGTTTGTAGTGTATTCTCTTGCTGCTTCGCGGCCTTAGTGGATCGGGTTGGAAAAATACCACGATTCAATGTCCCCAATCAAATATTGCTGCAAGCGGAAACCAGCAAAGCCCTCTTTTTTCAGGCTTGGCATCTCCTTTTTGCCATTATTCCAAACTAAAATGAACTGCATATGAACGGCCACAATCTATTATCCCCAATCGCATACTGCTGTGAGCAGGGATCGGCAAAAGGCACGTTTGTTAGAAGGCATGGCGTTCTGGCCCTCCTAAAATGAAATGTACGGATATGGCCGCAACACATTATCCCTGGGCGGGAATTGCAATTGGTTCAGGCCATTCTAGCATGGTGTCATGGCCTGCCTGAAATGAAGTGCAGTGATTTGAATATCATCCAGTATCCCCAGTTGTGTATATGTGAGAGCAGAGGGCCGAACGGGCTTATTTGTGCCTAGCGTGGCAGCTCTTTTTTCTGTTCTTTACGAGTATTCCTATTATAATCATAAACCACTAGTTAGATAATTCAGTTTTACATATTTTAAGGATGTTGTATGTTATTTTCTTTCAAGAAACATTGTAAAATATTTTAGAATATAATTAAAATGAGCAACATTATTGGTTCAAGAATACGAAAGTTAATTTTTGTATGTCGCGAAAATACAAATTATTAAGCTATTATAAAATATGTTCTCCTGTTTCTTGACTAAAAAAAACATTAAAATAATACAAATTATCTCGTTAGCAAATGGAAGATGATTTTGCTTATTTTAAGAAACATATATTTTTGCAGGATCAGAAAGCAAAGATACTAAAAAAAAGCACAACTCATCTAGATGATAAAATATACATATATCCATTTCATTAAAAAATGTCTCATTCGTTTTTCTAATAAACAAAGTAAAATATCTTAAAGTGGATCTATAACAATTGGAATAAGAAACATTCTGCCACACAGGAGAAAGCATAACTGTTTTACTTCAAATGTATTTATCATGTCTCTTGAATACATTATTTTTTTCTAATCTTGGCAGAAAGAATTTCTTAAATTTGTACTGTTTAAATTGATCCGTTTTCAGAAAACCAATCTTGGAATAAGGAAGACGTACTTAAAAGGAGCAAATTCAAATAGAAAAATAAGAAAACAATTTCATAGTGAGGAAACCCACGCAGACACAGGGAAACTCCACACGGGGAGGCAGCAGGAGGAACATCTGTACCATGGTGCTGCTTGCTAACCACTAAACCGCCGTGCCGCCATGGGTTTACTCCGGGCACTCTGATTTTCTCCCACATTCTAAAAACATGCATGTCAGGTTTAAATGGCTGGTCCAAATTGTCCCTAGATGTGAATGAGGGACTGAGTTGTCTGTCTCTGTGAGCCTTGTAACTGGCTGGCAACCAGTTCAGGGTGTCCCCCTGACCACTGCCCAGAGACAGCTGGGATGGGCTCCAGCACCCTTGTGACCCTACTGAGGATAAGCGGGGCAGATAATAGATGGATATCGAAATGAAAACATTGCAGGCACGGGGAGAACATGCAAACTCCACACGTACAAATAATGAAATAATTGTTTGAATTTCTCAAGGAAGAATGATGTCTGGCCTTTTTATTCAAAACCTCAATAGCGAAAAAACTAAAGCCTGATATAGTATCCCCTCCACCTCTTTCGGAAACGGATATGCACCTGCAAAGACTCATTTACTTGTCCAATGGAACACAAAGCTTTGGGGGTGTTGAGCTTCTTTTTCACAATTATGGATAGGTCACAAGGAAAAAAGAAAAAAAAAAGGTGAGGACTTTCCGCGTAACCTTGTCAAGTACATCGATTTCCTCCTTGTTCCTCTAATTTAAAGGTGTTGACACAGATGATGGATGATTAACGCAACTATTGGTTGCTTGTAGCCCCTTTGATGGGTCTCAGATGCAACAAACTCAAGATTAGGAGGAGGTCAGCAACCTTTGTGAAACACAGCTCATTATTGTGAAGGATGATGCACACACCTCTGATACCGCAATCAAGATCAAATTCTGCCCAGACAAAGTACTTTTAATCATGACTACCTGATAAATGTATAACTTATTAACCACTTGAAATAAGGAGAGAAGACATCAATGGATTTTGAACTTGCAAGGAAAACAGGAGAGGACCAAACCCTCGGTTAAAAAAAATGTACCCTGTTGTAAAAGCCCTCCCCCTGGTCCCTTTATTTTTTTTCTACTCCGGTCTCCTGAAGTCCAAAATCAAGAGCCTGCAGCTGGTACAAAATGCCGGGAGGCTTTTAACTAAGACAAGAATGTTCAATCACATTACCCCGATTTTAGATAACCTGCATTGGCTCCTTGTTAGCTTAAGTTGTAATTTGAAGGTTCTCTTGATAGTATACAAAAGCATGCATAAACTTGATCCCTCATATCTTTAGATTTAATTTCCCCCTATGTTCTGGTCCGGAGCCTTCGCTCTGAAAATGGTCTACTAGTGATCCCAAGATCCAAGAAGAGAACCGCAGGTTTGAGAGCGTTCTCCATTCGGGGCCCGGTGCTGTGGAATGCTCTTCCCCCTGAGATTCGATCTGCAACCTTAGTGGAAATGTTTAAATCTATGCTTAAAACACACTTCTATTCCATTGCTTATAAATGACCCATATTTCACGTTGACAATATCTGTGAATTATTTGTTATTGCCACATCCATTGCAGCCTGGTCATCCTGGAAGGGACATTACCTCATGTGCGGTCCCTTTTCAAGGTTTCTTCATTTTCCTCATGTTGAGGTAGGTTTTAGATCAGGGGATGGTGTAATAATAGTCTGTGGTTTACAATAGTCTGTGGTCTGTGCAGCCCTTTGAGACTCGTTGTTATTCAACTGTTATTAAGTTTGTTATTAAAAGCTATACAAATAAACATGGCTTGACTTGACTAGGTTACAAAAGCAGATACAGGGTGGGATGTTCAAAGAACAGCAACATCATAGTAATAACTATATGAACAGTGCATAATAGTCAAAACAACCAACAACAGTGAGGTATAAAAATCAAATCTACAAGGTGACATGCTATGCTATCTCTTTTGCCTGTGTCCAATATCAAAAACAAAATTAACTTATCCCTAAGCCATTGTAGTAAATGTGCTTCATTTTAAGTAAAATTATAAATATTTTAAATAGTATAGCGGTCAAGTATCTTTTTTCTTTCATGGCATGCAGGTAATATATGTTGTGATAAGCACAATGTTCTGAAAATTAGGTAAGAATTTATATATGCTTTTAGTATGACATTTTCCATTTTACTAAAAAAACAAGTTGAGTTATATGAAAGAAAAAAAAATCACATCCAGGCAAATATTTTACTATAAGTTAAATCTTGATTGTCGTTTAATATTTTTGAGTAAAGTAAGACAATTTATACTTATTTATATGCAGTTCGTAACTCATAATTTATCTGGTTAAATAGTAAATGAAACGTTTTACCAGAATAAGACGATCCGATTGTTGCCTCGTTTCCAGAACCTTCGAGCGGCTTTGCCCCAGTTTGGATAATTATTATCCTGAAGCATCATATCTGTCACCTGAAATAGAATTACGAGACATACCGGTAACTATATATCGAAGGACAGACTTTTTCGTCCTCCGCCTGTTTGAATCAACATCCGGGTTGCGAGACAAGACGGGTAAAATCAAGCGCTGGCGTGAGCAGTTTGGGGTTTTTATTACAATAAAACAAATAAAACATATAATTCTGGGCTGTGAGTACAGAACAAGAATTTATTGCTTTAAAATGGCCAACCATTTCTCCCACATTCCAAAAACATGCATGTTAGGTTAATTGGCCGGTCCAAATTGTCCCAAGGTGTGAATGAGTGAGCAAATTGTCTGTCCTTGTGTGCCCTGACAACCAGTTCAGGGTGTCCCCTGCCCACTGCCCGAAGATAGCTGGGATGGGCTTCAGCACCCCCGCGACCATATTGAGGATAAGCGGTGAAGATAATAGATGGATAATGGGGCAAAATATCAAAGTTAGTGTAAAATTCGCAAGGCACCAGCTTCACACCAACCAGTGTTTGTTGTCCAGACTGAAACCTTGATAAGAATGTCGGGACTGTGTATATATATATTATATCGTGGAGACTAGTGAATGAAACAAAAAGTACATATGTATGAATATATTAGTAACCATAAGGTGCATACTTACCTCTCTATATGATGAACATTATTAAAATATGAATGTAATACTATAGGATAACATAATATAACTGGAAAACTAATTCAATAATTACAGTAATTACTATTCACACACACAAACACACACACACACATTATATATATATATATATATACTGTATATATATACTGTATATATATATATATATATATATATATATATATATATATATATATATATATATATATATATATATATATATATATATATATATATATATATATATATATATATATATATATATATATATATATATATATATATATATTTATATAATATTCCTGTCGGGCTAGACGTTCCCCTCCTCATCTCCTATCTTTTCTCCCATTCCTTTGCAGCATGCACGGAATACTAATGCAGTCAGCCGCAGTCAAGCTTGTCAACTTGTCTCGTAGCTGTGCACATTCCGGCGTGGGGGGGAAACCTCGTTGCTTTTTACGCTTGATAAATGAAAAGAGGGGTGTTCCCTCATTTCTGCTTGTTTTAGCCCGAGGGTTTGCTAACATGGGAAAAAATAGAAAGTAAAAGATGGACTTGACCTATGAATGAAGTGCCTGCTAAAACAGGCAATCAGAATTTTATACGCTAACAAATGTGATTTTTTTTTTTACTGCATTAATTTACTAGAAGAACTTCTCTCCCAGAGACTTAATAAAGGGCAATTGTTTTAAATCGTCGGAAGCCAGCCAGGCAAAAAATGTGAGGTCGTAGGCACGAGCGGTTCGAAATGTCATTTGCACTAAGCGGTGAATTTCAAAAGGGACTCAAATGAGGCTGACGGAAAACGCATCCAATTCATCTTCCCAATTAGCCCGGGCGGTCAAACTCGGCTTCACTTTAATCAAGCTAATGCTGCGTTCACGTGCACTCCGGGGACAAAAGAAAGATTGCGATATGTTCCAGTAAAACAGTAACTGCCAAACACAAATACAAATCAATACCTATTAACATTTACGGGTTAACAAAGGTGTGGTGTTGGAATATCGAAACGGGATCGTGTGAGTTATTCAGTTATAACGGTTTAATGATTTCAGTCGTATTGAATGCACATTATGTATTAATTATGTAATAGAGAGTAATTATTTACGTCTTGGTAAAAGTACATTATTTTTTTCATATATCCATTTATTCAGTTGTTATTCAGTCTCTACATTGTTTCTAGAAGTGTTTTTAGTTTACAATCAGGAGATAGCCTTGAGTCTTATGTGTACTGGTCAGACTCAGTCTAGACAAAGAGGTAGTTTGAATTAGGATTTTTTCCACGACTGCTAAAGTTTTGTTTTTGTCATTGCTTTCCCTCCCGGGATGAAAGTAATTGTCAACCATTTTGACAGCGCTCTTATGAATGCTGCAAGTTATTGTCCTGTAGCTCATTTGTGCCTGGAATATTCTGTTACAATTAAATAATCGTTTCATTAGTGGAATATTACAGCACCTTTTGGGTGAGTTATGTTGGTTTAATGGTATCTTGTTTTAAGACTGATTGTGGTGTTTTTGTGATTAGTATATTTTGAAATGGTCATCAAGAGTTTAAGTTTTCATCGTAAAGACACGACTTTGTTTATCAACAGTCTGACGGCAGAATGTTCAGGGGTTAAAGGCTATTCTCAATTTACCGTTGCAGAAAACAATAATAAAAGAAAACCTCTGGAATAATGATTTTTAAAGAAACAACAAGAGCATTTTCAATATAAATCCTCAATTTTTAGTCTTATTTTAATCAAAAAGCTATCCAAGCGATTTATCAATTGAAAAATAATACTCACGGGAAAAATATATTTAAAAAAAAATAGAAAATATATTAACTATAAGAATAAGTGAAGATTAATTTTATATTTCAATACCTTTTGTACCAATGACTGCTAATACTAACATAAAATGTGAATCTTACCATCCAGGCTGTCACAAAGTCACCCATCCAGGTCCCTACTGCTGCGATTTTCATAAAGCTCTCATTCCTGATGCCTAAGTGATCCGTCACCATGTAAGACCTGCGACAGAATGAAATTGTGTCTAAACATCGGATCGAAGATATCAAACAAAATAATCAGAGAATTGTTAACAATTGACAATTTATCCTGCTTATGCTTTGCGCTTATTTCCATTGCTTGATGCAAAGTTAACTTTACTGGCAAAAACCTTAAAGGTGCTGTCCGCAACTTAAAACTTTGCTACTCTCTGCCGCCATCTCCTGGCTTAAAGTCATGATTGCAGCCTCAGTAAGCTCATTCCTCGAGTACTAACAATCTCTTCTTTGTTTTCTCTTTTTTGGGGGCTTGGGTTTGTATTGTAACAAGAATTAAACATAAAATTGAGAAATAAAAAACTAAAGAATGATACAGTAAAATATTAGAAGTTAAACAGATCAACTAAATAAAAATTATCAATTAAAAAGCCATAACAAAAAGTGGGTCTTGAGCCTTCCTTTCTTAAAAATATCAAAGGTCCTTGCAGAACTAATTATCTCCGGCCGACTGTTCCATCGGTGAGGGCCAAAGTGGCTGAAATTTGCCTCACCATAGATGTTGGTCCTCACCTTAAGGCCAGTAAACAAGCCTCTGCCAGAGGGCTGATCTAATAAAATCAAATTGAGACAGATATGACGGCCCAAGACCATTAAGACATTTAAAAAATAGTAAAAGCACCTTAAAATGTAATCCTGAAATGCACAGGGAGCCAAGGCACCAATTTTAAAACTGATGTTATTTTTGGAAAGACCAGAGAGCAGGGCATTACAATAATCTAAAAAAGGATATACATCAGTACCTCCGTGTTTGCCTGTGAAAGAAATGGGGGGACTCTGGCTATATTTTCGAGATGATAAAACCCCAATTTTAGTTATATTTTTGGTTTGTGGAATAAAATGGAGCTCAGAGTCAAAAAACACTTCCATGTTTTAATGCAATCTAAAGGCTTAAAATCTTGTCATTTGGTCAAAGTTTTTCTCTCTGACTTTCAGTGCCAATGACTAAAAACTCTGATTTGTTCTGATTGAGCTATAGGAAGTTCTCTGCCATCTATGGCTTCATATATGAAATGCATTTTAAAGGGGTATCTATGTGTCATTAGGGAACACAGCAAATATCCAGCCAGGTGTCAACAGTGTAACTATGGAAGGGGAAGCATATACAGATTAAAAAGTTCTATGCCTAGAATTGCACCTTGGGGAACTCCACATGTAACTTTGTGGGTTCTGGAGGAACATTCATCCACACCTACTAAGAAATGTCTGTCTGTGAGGAACAAAACCAGTTTAAAACAGTAGAAGAGATGCCCACCAGGTTCCAAGTCTGTTTAATAAAATCTGGTTATCTACTGTGTCAAAGGCAGGACTGATATCTAGTAGCACCAGAACTCTAAGTTTCATAAAATCCAAATTAGACCTGAAATAATTTAAACTATTATAAAGGGAAGTATATATACTGTGGTTGATCCTAAAGCCAGACTGAAATTTCTCTGAGTGCGGTTTTCTTCTTAAACATAATTCAGGTGAATAAAAACAGTCTTTCTGAAACATTGCTTGAAAGTGGCAGTAGACACTGGAAAGTTTCTATTAAAAATGCTCGAGTCTAAATTTCTCTTCTTCAGACGGGGCCTCACCACCGCCATTTCAAAGGCAGCAGGGAAAACGCCCGTCTGGAGAGAGCAATTGACTATATTAAAAATCTGTTCCTCAAAGAATCCATAAAATGTCCTTAAAAGAGATGTGGGATTTGGTTCTAATAGGCAGGTTTTTGGGTTGACTTGGAAGAAAACTCGACCAAGTGTCCTTCCATTAAGCAAGGCAAAACATTTGAGTGTTTCCTCAGGTAAAATCAATTTTCCAGTTATTATAGATCGAAAATAGATCGAAAAGGCTGGACTGGATTTTAATCATTTTACTTCTGAAGTGGTTTGCAAAGTCCTCACAAAGAGCATTTGTGAAGGTCAAAGGTGTAGAAAAATAATGTTGGGTTATATTTATTGTCAGAAATGAGGTTTGAGAAGACAACCTGCATTGTATTATGTGGTATTTGATAAAACTGTTTCTTCATGGAGGTTTAGACTTCCTAGTAATTGTTTTGATAACCATTGGAGCTGACTGGTCAAGGGTTGTTTTCAGATCTCAGTTAAATAATCAACAATAAAATCACAGGCTGAAGGTAAGACGTCGACAGGAGTGCCCTTTAAAAACTCAATAAAATTTGCCGGCTTCAGGAGTTAGGTATCATTTCCTCTGTCTTCTCACCGAGGCTACCTGGTGATTAAAAGTACTGATGTTAAAATGGACATAGCAATGATCAGCCAGATCGCCAACAGAGGACACACTCACGCTCGAGCCATAGGTAACTACGAGATTAAGGGTATGTCCTCTGTTGTGAGTCGGCCGTGTGATGTGTTGCTTAAAATGTAGGTAGGTCAAAAGGTAAATAAAATGTGTCCGAGGTGTCCACATGTACATTAAAATCACCAGTTTTTAAGAATTGATCACAGGTAGAGTGTAATATTGACAAATTCACTGATGAAAGAAGTGGATGTGTGGGGAGACCTGTAAAATGTTATGCAGAGAATGGCAGGACTGCAAAACAAAAATACGCGGTTCTCAAAAGATGAGTCAGCATTAAAAGCAACTAATTTGGTTTTGAAACTCTTAATGGTCTGCTGGCACACCGCTGGACTTTTGATAAACAAATATGTGCCAGTCACTGAAATACGTCATTGGAAAAGCTTAAAATCTTGGAGTTCAAGATATAGTGACCATTTCAAAATATACTCATCAGAGAAACATCAGGTACACAAAAAAGCAGATAAAGTTTGTCTTTGAACCGTATCAACGCATACTGTACATCGTGTTAAACCAATACACCTGACAGGACCTTGTGGATATCTGTTACCAACATCGATACAACATCACTGATGAATTGTCAAGACCCCCGGGTGCTCCGAGGATCGTCATCGGGTCCGCCAAACGACGGAGACGGCGGCGGGGAAAAAAGCAAATGGTACTGCTTCATCTACTTATCAACTCTCACAAACCTCACCAACATCAAATTAATTTCCCATGAAACGGACTACCTGGACCTCTAGGAAAACCGGCTGTTGTGTTTTCATCATCACAGAGAACTGGCTCAACCAGATGCTAGCCTGGAGCTAGCCAGCCACTCTCTACATCACTTCTTGCACTGAAAAGAGAAGCCATACAATTTCCTTGCACTATTTTACAATGATATGAAAGACGTTTCATTATTTATTTCATTCATTCATACTGTAACCTGGTGAGTGGAGGCCAAAGCGAGGATCTCACTTGCAATGTGCCTTTCATTAATTGTGGATGCGGAACGTAAAAACTAGGCAAACATATTGCGTCGTTTCCTAAACTAAATTAGCTCCAAAAAAGTCCTGAATGTCCACCAAAGCCTGCCCAAAGAGTGCACCCTTATCCTATGAGTGGAAGGCAGGGATAGGCTCTGAATGAAGGAAATGAGACATCAGGGTTGGCCCGAGCACGGTAAAACGCCTTGCCCATGCCTTAACCCTTCCTCACATGCTTTTTCTAGCACCTATGAGTCTAGTTTGAACATCAATGAACATTTGTTGTTGTACCTTAGCCTGGAACCTTAAACGACAGCAATTCCTAGGGCTCAGATCGCCATATTTCCAATGTCTATCACAATAATATTGAGGTAAACATACCGGTTCACACCCAGCCAGTAAAGTTCCCACTAGTTGGGATGTTCCGGTGTTTTCACGTGATTAGGAATAGTCAATTATGTCTTCATTTTTACATGAAATCTGTGATTGGACGTCTCGAGCCAGTAAGACAGTCCGGTCAAACTGTAAACATCACGTTTGCCCTTGATTGGGGTTCCAGGTAAAGCCCATCAGGGATTCTGCAACCCGCCGGTGATCTCATATAACCGCCAAAACCCCCCCGGGAGTCATTTACCCGTTGCGAAAATTCCAATCAATATCCCAGGAAGCGGTACCTCGAGCCGCATGCGAAGGCTTGAAATGTAAAATGAGAGTACAGATGCCGACCTCCTGCCCTTCACACATATTTAATTAAGCTCAGAGAGGCTTTATTTTATTTTTTTTTATTTCTTGTCCGAGCTCCTGAGATGAGTTTTGGGACTCTGCGCCATCAGAGGCGAATTTTTGACTTATTCATGTCGACTAAAACTTTAATGGCCTTCAGAGTCAGTTTTGACCTAATGATAGAATTCAGTGTAGTGGAACATTATAGTACGGTCGCGTCATGAATAATCAGCCGCAAAACAGCTCCCATGGCCTAATTGCGGCGCCGCCATTAGCACCGATCTCATAGACGTTAGCTCGGCCAACTGGGATCCTCCGTAGGATGTTATCGGCTTTACCACGCTTGTTCCGTCATTATACTCAAGGACGTTTCTGTGCCTTTTAAAGTCTGCCGTTAAGGCAATTAGCATGCTCCGCGGAGGCAACCGACATCTGCGGCTAAAGCTGGGATAGAAGCGACGTTTGATAACATTAAAAGTGTCCGTCTTCTTCTTCTTCTTTCTGCTTTGCTGCTGTCAATCATTTGTCATCACATGTGGGAAATTGTTCTGAAGCAATGGGGCCAACATCAGAGAAATGGACAGCTTTAATGTAGACCATGGGTCACCAACACAAGAACAATTGAGCAACCTGCAAACAGGTTCTGATAATAACTCACCGGTCATTACAATTTTCTCGGAAATTTGATTATAACTGGCACGAAAAATCATTGACATGTTTCATTCTTCAAAAATTCATTTTAAAATTAGTCTATAATGTATACTCATTGCCCCTAAACGAGACAGTGGTTGACGGAGACTATTTTGACCCTATTTTGAATCATTACGAGCTAATAATAACATAGTAAAAACATATTAATAACATGATAAGTTGTAATCAGAAATGCATATCTAACTGGTATCCCTTTGCCCTAATCACTAACAAAAAAGGTAGCTCTTAGCTTCAAAAACATTGGTGTTCCCTGTTGGAGAATTTAGATATATACTAAAAAAATGTTACCTCAATTTGCAGAAATTGTTCTAATTCTAGGTATTACTGTTCTCTTGTCTATTTTGCTTTCTCTTCTGGACTCATGCTTGGCCAATAATGCCTACAGTCGCCAGGAACTTATACATTTGTAGCTGAGTCTGAATTATGACTTTTGGGACAATTGTTATATGACCCTGGTTATCCCAAAAGATGTTCAAAGAACCACGGGATCTCCGTGGGTGGCCAACCCACTTAAAAAAGCAATGCAGACGGGGTAAGGATCGTAAACAAAAGCGAGGGTGTCGCTCAGGCCTTGATGCTAAGCTAAGGGAGCTACATATGCGAGACTGAAAAAATTTATATTGAAACGGCAGAGAAAGACATGATGGTGAGGGAACTGCGCTTCATCCAATCAATATTTCTTCACCAATCTCACCTGTTATTATTCCAAAAATGTGGAACTATAATCACACCTCTAATCATCTGAGACAAAACATGGCCGAACGGCAAAATCTTGTAGAAATTATTAAAATACTTCAAATAAGTTAAAAGGCTCTGCACAGCTTAAACTTGGTATTTTAACTATCAGATCGCTTGGTTCCAAAGCTTTACTTGTTAATGATCTTATTTGTGATCCTAACCTAAATCTGGTTGGTCTTTGTGAAACCTGGTTGAGACCAAATACGTTTTTTTTCCTTTATTTAAAGGATCTGTTGACTCACTTGTGAATGATTATAATGCTTCTCTGCTTAGTGTCCTGGATTCTGTAACTTCCATGAGGCAGAAATCTCGACCAAAAACAGCATGCCTTGGTTTACTGAAAAAACTAGATCAGTTTAACAATACTGCAGGAATTTTGAATGAAAACTGCGCGCTGCCAAGCTTGAAGTTTTCCGTCAGTCCTGGTGCGATAGCTTGCAGAAGTATAAAGGAGCCCTTGCTTTTACTATTTCTCTTAAGTAAGTGCTGCACAAAAAAAAATAAAAAATCTTTTTTGATACTGTAGCATTGCTAACGAGGCAACAGACTATCCCTGATGGTTTTACCCACTCGGCTCATGACTTTATGGTCTTCTTTGATAAGAAGATTCAACACATCCAGGAATAGATTTATAATGACAACGTAAATATTTCACATCTGGCAGGCACATCTGGAAATTGTCGATGTGTACAATAGTGGCTGTCCGGTGATTTATTTCCCATTTTAGTGATTTGAAAACAATCTTACGCAGGTGGTGAGAACCGCCAAACCCACTTCTTGCCTGTTTGAACCATTCCCGGGCTCGCTGATTAAAGCTCTTTTAACAACATATTGCTGTCCTTAGGCTTTTAAGTCCGCTGTCATTAAACTGCTTAACAGACCCAACCTTGACTCGGAAAGCATTTGTCATTACAGACCTGTGTCAAACCTACTGTTTTTTTCTAAAGTACTTGAAAAAGTTATGGCAAAGCAGCTGAACGATTTTATGACTGAGAATAATATTTTGGAATTCAGGACTACTGGTTTTTGTTAAACTAATATTTCTGAAAATTAGCCTCTGCCATATGACAGAAAAAAGCTCGATTTTTTAAATTTTATTCTTTTGATGCACAAAAAAAGGTTAAAAATATATAATAAGACGATAGAAATGTACACTAATCAAATATATGATATGATTTTATTCTAAAGCTGTCATGGAACAGAACAAGGACTCGGATCCAATAGCGTCAGTTAAAGGATTTATTGTGACAAGATTCGGTGGAGCAGGCTTGGGACGTCGAGCCTTGGCAGTGGAAAGCCTCTTGGGACGATATGGCAACTCCGTGGTGAAAACGCGTGGCGAAACGTAGCAGGTAAGTCGGTGGCCGGGACGGAAGAGTAGATCGAAAACTTTTAACAGACAAGGGTCAGGCAACGAGAATCAGACTTGGAATATACATGGGCTTGTGGTACCTTGAATGTTGGAGGTTCACTCAGGAAATGAGGAAGACACTCGAACGTCCATCTCTGGACGCTGACAGCTTATGTAGTAGACTTCCACCAATCAAGAGATCGCGTTCCAGCACACCAGCTGATTACCTCAGGTGACTCCGGTTAGGTAATCACGACAGAACCCCCCCCTCAAGGGACGGCTCCAGAAGTCCCCCAGGGAAAAATAAAAATAAATCCAAACACGTCACATGGCAACACCGGTAATCCAAGGGGAAAAAAAAATCACAGGCCAGTTACAAATAATTCCCCAAAACCCAAAATACATCACCAATAATCCAAAAATCGAGGGCCCAGAGGTCGTCCGATGAACCCTCAGAATTCTTCCGAGTGGATAGAGGCCCCTTCGTCCGCATCTGAAGGGGTGGTAGCGGGTGGGTCTGCCGGTGGAAGAGCAGCAGCGTCGGACCTCCGACGACGACCACGGCGTGGTGCTGGTTGGTCAGGATGCAGTTGATGGAATTCTGCCACAAGAGATCGGTCCAGGATCTGCCTGCTGGGAATCCATGATCTCTCCTCCGGACCATATCCCTCCCAATCGACCAAGTACTGGAAGCCCCGACCCCTGCGTCGGGAGCGGAGCAGGCGGCGCACTGTATAGATAGGCTCCCCGTCCAAGGAGCGTGGAGCTGGGGGAGGAGGTGGAATGGGTGCCAACGGACTCTGGCTGACGGGCTTGATTCGGGAAACATGAAACGTGGGGTGCACTCTCATAGATCTTGGTAGACGGAGACGGACTGCTGAGGAGTTGATAATTTTTACTATAGGAAACGGGCCAAGATACCGAGGAGCCAGTTTCCTCGACTCAACCTTCAGTGGAAGATCAGCTGATGCGAGCCACACCTTCTGGCCCACCTGGTACTTCGGAGCAGGACTCCTCCGTCGGTTAGCCCCAACGGCATGAGTCTTGCTTGCCCGAAGGAGTGTGGCCCGAGCACGAGCCCAAGTTCGCCGACAGCGACGTGCATTCGCCGTAGCTGACGGGCAGTTTACTTCCTCTTCTTGACTAGGGAACATAGGGGGTTGGTACCCATACACACACTGGAAGGGGGACATTCCAGTGGATGAGCTAACCAAGGAATTGTGAGCATATTCCACCCATGCCAATTGCCGAGCCCAGGACAACGGTTCACTAGAGACCATGCAGCGAAGTGCCGTTTCCAAATCTTGGTTCACTCGTTCAGACTGACCATTGGATTGAGGGTGGAACCCTGATGAGAGGCTGACAGAGGCACCCAACAGACGACAGAACTCCTTCCAAAACGCGGATGAGAACTGGGGACCACGGTCAGAAACAATGTCCAGAGGGATGCCATGGAGGCGGAACACATGCTGCTGGACTATCAATGCAGTTTCCTTGGCGGAGGGGAGCTTCGGTAGTGCCACGAAATGGACCATCTTACTGAACCGGTCCACGATAGTTAGTACAGTCGTCATCCCCTCGGATACTGGCAACCCCGTCACAAAGTCCAAGGAGATGTGGGACCATGGGCGGCGGGGAACCGGAAGTGGATGTAACAGACCGGCCGGACGTTGGTGGGATGTTTTGTTCTGGGCGCACACTTGACAGGCGGAGACGTATTCCCTAACGTCCTTGGCCATGGTAGGCCACCAGAAGCGTCGGGACAAGAAACTGTGAGTCCGAGCCGACCCCGGATGGCAAGAAAAGTGAGAATTGTGCCCCCATTGGAGGACCTCGGACCGTAAGGGTTCGGAGACGAATAGTCAACCCTCGGGACAGGAGCTGGGACCCGCCTGATCGGGTATCGCCTCTCTGACTCGGGACTCGATATCCCAGGAGACTGCTGCCACCATACAGGAAGCTGGAAGGACCGTTGCGGGACCCTGAGGTGTGTCATTGGAACTCTGGAATTGTCGGGACAGCGCGTCGGGTTTCACATTCCGAGATCCGGGTCTGTAGGACAGAGTGAAGTTAAAGCGGGTGAAAAACAGGGCCCAACGTGACTGGCGAGGATTGAGCCGCTTGGCCGATCTAATATATTCTAAGTTCTTGTGGTCAGTCCAAACTATGAACGGCACCGTTACCCCCTCCAACCAATGCCGCCATTCCTCCAGGGCTAGCTTGACGGCCAACAACTCACGATCCCCCACGTCGTAGTTGCGTTCGGCCGGGGACAACCGCCGGGAAAAGAAGGCGCACGGGTGCATTTTCTGGTCCTTGTCCGACCGCTGGGACAGGACAGCACCCACTCCCACATCTGAGGCGTCCACCTCCACTACCAGTTGGCGTGCAGGGTCCGGTACCTGGAGTATGGGGGCCGTAGAGAAATGGGTTTTTAGACGGTTGAAAGCTGCATTAGCCTCGGAAGACCACCGAAATGGCTCTCTAGGACTGGTAAGAAGCGTGAGGGGAGCTGCCACCGAACTGTAGTTCCTGATGAACCTCCGGTAGAAATTGGCAAAACCAAGGAATTGTTGGAGTTTTTTCCGAGACTCAGGGACAGGCCAAGAGGTGACTGCTGATACCTTGGCAGGATCCATCTGAAGGGTCCCCTCCGCCACGATGTAGCCCAGGAACGAGACTGTCTTGGCGTGAAACTCGCACTTCTCTGCCTTAACAAATAAAGAGTTCTCTAGGAGACGACGGAGAACCAGCTGGACATGTTTTCGGTGTTCATCGAGGGACTTTGAGAAAATCAAGATATCGTCCAGATACACAAAAACAAAACGATTAAGCACATCTCGTAAAATGTCATTTACCAAAGATTGGAAAACAGCTGGAGCATTGGTTAATCCGAACGGCATTACCAGATACTCGTAGTGACCGTTGGGTGTGTTGAATGCCGTCTTCCATTCATCACCCTCCCGGATTCGGACTAAGTGGTAGGCGTTGCGCAGATCAAGTTTAGTGAAGACCGTGGCCCCCTGTAGAAGCTCAAATGCAGAGGCAAGCAGAGGCAAGGGATAGCGATTTTTAACCGTGATTTCATTAAGGCCCCGATAATCTATACAGGGCCGGAGTGACCCGTCCTTTTTTCCCACAAAGAAGAACCCCGCCCCAGCAGGAGAAGAGGAGGGTCGAATGATACCAGCCGCCAAGGCATCGGAAATGTACTCCTCCATGGCCTTCCTCTCGGGAATGGACAAGGAGTAGAGGCGGCCCCGAGGAGGAGCAGACCCCGGCAGGAGATCAATTGCGCAGTCATAAGGTCTATGAGGGGGCAAGGAAGAGGCCTTAGCTTTACTGAAGACCTCCCGTAGGTGGTGGTAACAGGCTGGGACCTTGGACAGATTGGGTGGAGCCCTCGTGGAAACAGGATGATTTGGGTAAGGAGCGGCTTGCAGACAGGTTTGGTGACAGTCCATGCCCCATTCAAGTATCGACCCAGTGCGCCAGTCGAAATGGGGGTTGTGTTGCACCAACCAAGGATGACCCAGGACAAGGGGTTGGTTAGGGGAGTGAAGTAAGTGAAATCGGATCTTCTCTCTGTGATTTCCAGACAACTGTAGTTCAATGGGTTCCGTTATTTGAGATACGGTGCCTAATAGGTGGCCATCCAAAGCCCGAGCTGATACCGGGTTAGGAAGGGTTTCAACAGGTATCCCCATCTTGTGTGCGAGTGACAAATCCAGGATATTTGTTTCGGCGCCAGAATCGATGAGGGCATGGAAGGGTTGAGATGTACCGGAAATAATGAGATTTGCCCGGAGAACAGGTCTATCAGTCTTGGGGGACGATAATAAAGCTGAGCTCAATCGGATGTCCCCTATATCCGACGAGCGTTTGCTTTTAACGGGCAATTGACCACCCTATGTCCCTGGCCGCCGCAGTAATAACATAGCCGTTCGGTACGCCTTCGCTGGCGTTCTTCGACGGAGAGAAAGATGCGGTCCACCTCCATCATCTCATGAGGTGCGGTAGAATTGGTTGGGGGGTTCGGTATCTTACTAATGTCTTGACTTTGCCGGGTGATGGGTTGTCTGGGATCTTCTCTCTCTCTGCGTCTTGCCTGAACCCTACGGTCGATCCGGGCGGTCAGTTCGATAGCATTGTCAAGAGTTACCGGAGGAGCGTGGGAAACCAATTCGTCTTTGATATAACCGGACAAGCTATGGAGGTAGGCGTCGACCAGCGCCTCTTCGTTCCAGTGACTCTGGGCTGCTAGTGTGCGAAAGTCAATGGCATAGTCGGCAATGGAGCGTCTCCCCTGGCGAATGTTCAAGATTGAACGAGCAGCATCGACTGATGAGGCTCCAGAATCAAAAACTTTAATCATTTCCTGGCTAAGCAAATTAAAAGAGGTGCATGCTGTCGCCCCTCGTTCGTATTCTGCCGTTCCCCAAAGGCGGGCTCTGCCAGTCAGATGATTTATCACAAAAGCCACCTTCGCCTTTTCGTTCACAAAGGCTCGCGGTTGTAGATCAAAAATTAGTCGGCAATTTATAAGAAAGGGGCGGATCTGGGCGGGCTCTCCACTGAATCTCTCTGGCGAACCTACTCGTGGTTCAACACTGCCGATCTGATCAGAAAGGGGCGGAACTGGATCTCGTGCTCGTGTTGCCGGGGAAGCTTCGCACTGTTCAAAAAAATCTTGGTGACGTTGTACTTGCCGGACTAGTGTGGATACGTCGTGGACGATTTGTTGTATTGCGCCTTCGGTGTGTTGTAGGCGCTGTAGCGCGGATTCCTGTTCGGCATTTCCGCATCTCTCAGAGGTGGGACGAACTGTCGCTGGATCCATGCTTTGGTTCGAGTGTTCTGTCATGGAACAGAACAAGGACTCGGATCCAATAGCGTCAGTTAAAGGATTTATTGTGACAAGATTCGGTGGAGCAGGCTTGGGACGTCGAGCCTTGGCAGTGGAAAGCCTCTTGGGACGATATGGCAACTCCGTGGTGAAAACGCGTGGCGAAACGTAGCAGGTAAGTCGGTGGCCGGGACGGAAGAGTAGATCGAAAACTTTTAACAGACAAGGGTCAGGCAACGAGAATCAGACTTGGAATATACATGGGCTTGTGGTACCTTGAATGTTGGAGGTTCACTCAGGAAATGAGGAAGACACTCGAACGTCCATCTCTGGACGCTGACAGCTTATGTAGTAGACTTCCACCAATCAAGAGATCGCGTTCCAGCACACCAGCTGATTACCTCAGGTGACTCCGGTTAGGTAATCACGACAAAAGCTGGTTGTGTGCCACTAGTTTTGATGTTGTTTTTGTGCTGTGCCTCCCAAATGAGCGACACAAATAAATCAAATTATCTTGTTTTACTGTCGCAGATACTTTTTCTCTCTTTAACAATTATTTTTATTCATTTACCTAAAAATACTTTTCAAAAATGTTTTATGACTTTTCAAAGAGGTAGCACGTCGGCGCAGTGGTTAGCACGTGTGCAGCACAGTTCTGAGGTCGAACCCCCTGTGTGGATTCTGCATGTTCTCTCCGTGCTTGCGTGGGTTTCCTCCGGGCACTCCGGTTTCCTCCCACATTCTAAAGACATGCATTTCAGGTGGATTGCCGGTCCAAATTGTCCCTAGGTGTGAGTGAGCAAGCAAATTGTCTGTCCCTGTGTGGAGGGACTGAGTTGTCTGTCTCTGTGAGCCCTGCGACTGGCTGGCAACCAGTTCAGGGTGTCCCCTGCCCACTGCCTGAAGATAGCTGGGATGGGCTCTAGCACCCAAGCGACCCTACTGAGGATAAGCAGTGCAGATAATGGATAGATGGATGGAGTTTTCAAAAATATTTTACTCTAAAAATATTGTCATCATTGAGGAAAAATATTAATATAAGCGTTACGAAAAAATATTTTTTATAATACAATTTTTTCAAGAGATATGTGAATTGTGTTATTTTAAAATTCCTTTCAACATTTTCTGGTAAAATTACAAAAATAATATTTAAAATGAACAAAAAGATCTGCCAGAAGAATGACTATAGTGTAGTTTGTTTTTGGAACTGCTATCTTTTTCACTCTTGTTCAAAGGATTTGAACACAATCTAAAGGAAAGAAAATGAAAAATCAAAACATATTGCAACGAAAGAGTCGGAATAGTCTTTCTATTGTCAAACATAAATAAAATTCATGAGGTCCAAGTGCTGATTGTTCTTCAATTTTAAAAGCACCAGAAATGATGTAATGATTAAAATTCTTTGTACTACAGCTCCCTGCAGTAAAACGAGCCGCGGATTAAACGACGAGGCGTTCTAGTTGAAATTCAGCTGACTGAGAAACAAAGGCGAAGTGCCGTCAATTAAAGTTGTTGTAAAACGCCATTTTCCCTCCCGTGTCGTCGGGCACTTTTGATTTCAGCTCACTTTTATTATTCGTTTCCAGGTTTTATGGACACCTTTTGGGTGCCGAAGACCCCGTCGCTCCTGTAACATGTTGGCAATGTCAATGTCTTTGCATGACTCCACCTGTCGTATTTCCCATTTAAGACAACGAAGAACGTCAAAAGTCCAGACCAATGCTGTGATAGTTTCACAAGTCTATCCATTATTTGCACCGCTTATCCTCAGTACGGTCGCGTGGGTGCTGAAACCGAAGTGCCTGGCAAAACCCACGCAAGCACGGGGAGGACATGCAAACTCCATACAAGAAGGTTTCACAAGTGTGCTTTCAAAATGGCTGACCTTTGCCAAAGGATTTTTCCTTTCGTTTATTTGTATAGCCCTTAATCACAAAGAGTCTCAAAGGGCAGCACAGACCACACATTATTGCAAACCACAGACTATTATGACACCATCCCCTGATCTAAAACCTACATGAGGGCAAGGAAAAACCTCAAAATGAGGAAAATGAAGAAAACTTGAGATAGGACTGCACATGACTTGACTTCTAAAAGGCCAGTTTTATCAATTGAATGTTCGTTTTAGGGCGGTTTTATCAATTGAATGTTCATTTTCAGGGCGTTTTTACTGTTCCTTTTCTTATTGAAGTATGGTACTCTTGGGCTTCCGTAATAACATACTCTCACTGTAATACACCAAAGCCTCCACAGACTCCAGTGACACTAGCCGAGCGAAAGTGGAACAGGAGGGGGGAGAGCGGTGAAAGCAGTTCCAGGAATCAAATGGACTAAACCTTTTGAAGGCAGTGGTGTATTTTCGTCATTGCGCTGTTCACGATTTGGTTTTGTTTCATGTTTTTAACATTTTAGTTAGCGTTTTTCAATATATTCAAACCTATTGCGTCTTCCATTAATGAAAAGAGAGTTTTTAAAATGCTATGACTTTTGCAGGTGCTTGGATTGAACAAGGTTGTGCGTACGCCCATGTTATATGCGGTGACACATTTCAATAATAAACACAATTTTAATAACCACAACTAAAAATCATAGCCAGTGGAAACATATTTGCTACTGTAAATGTCAGAAAAAAGGCCAGCGGAATACCAAGGATAAGGATGACAGACTGCATGAACACACTCAGAAAAATGTAAATCTAATCCCAGGAGAAAACCACAAGGTTACAATGGTTATTGTTTGCCCCCCGCTGCTGTTTGCCGAGAGAGTGGCAGTGAAATATGGAGTGGACCACCGATTCTCCCACTTTCTGCCCCAGAAAGCAACGGGAAGATATAACAAGGTAAGAAAGGTGTCAGCTAGTTGACGCTAATAACGACGGCTATTCCCATATGCTAGTAAATCACAGCCAACGTATAGCGCCATGGGAATGCACGTTAATATGTAATGAGTCCCTTTGTGATTTACAGGCAAGCTTGTGAAAAACAGATGTGATTCTTCAATTTCTTTATCCCAAGATTCGTTTAATCATATTTTTCTTTTTCTGTTACATGTCTATCCTGGACTGCAACGTCTTTGACACGGTCGCCATGGCGCCCAATTGGCCCTGCCCGTGTGGCGCCAGCTGCGGCTTATTAACAGATTAGCTTTCTGTCTTTTTAAGCTCGGTGCGCTCTCTCTTGCTTTGTCAGTCCGTCAACGAACCTCTACCCCGCAAGAAGTGGGTTCTGACTCGGTCCTGTTTTCCTGTTGATATTTTCAGCCTGGTATTGTTACCGTTTATTTTTGTCCTGTTTATTATTCTCTCCAGTTTTCGACTACAGGGAACCGCGGAATGGGGAACTTCTGGGGAACCTCTGGGGAACCTCCGGAGCGCCCACTCGTGGCTCCGCCGCTCCGATGGGGGGCACGTTCGTGAACGGGACGAGCGGTGTGTGCGACGGCACAGCAGGAGGAGAGTTCCCAGGGGGGCTGGGCCGATGCGTGCAGCAGACTGGCAGACTGGAAGCCCGTCCAGCCATTGTTGCTGGCGCTGAAGCAACTGTTGTTGCTGCCGAACAAGCTAAAGAATGGCGGACAATTTGCTCGACATCTGTCGGACCTCCCCCTCAGTCAGACGTGGCCGCTGCATGGCGGAAGGAGTCTCTGTCTTTCTCCGATTCGCAGTGGGAGAGCGTTTGCTGGGTCCTTTGCTGGTCAGTCCGTACTGTCAAGACCAGAACGGAGACAGGACCCACTCATGTAACGTTTCTCACAAGTTTTATTGGGAAGAAGGGAAGGGATTGTACACACGATCCGGAGATCGCTGTTCGCGGGGAGCAGGTTGCGCGGACGCGGAAGTGGTATTTCCGTGGCAAGCGATGGTGGTGTCGGGAGAGGGAAAAAAACAGGTCAGTAGCCGGGACAGGAGAGCCAAAAAACCGTGGTCGTGATCAGAAAATGGGTCGAAACCAGGAAACAGACGGGGGGGGCAGAACAGGAGTGAGCCAGGGTCAAAAAGCTTGAACTGAGGTTCGCAGACGGACTGACAACCGGTGACAGAAAGATGGGGGTTTAAAAAGTGACAGGGAGCCAATCAAAGTCCAAGGCAGCCAAAGGAGTGGGCACATGACAAAAGTTTAAATATCTTCAAAAAGAAAAAATTGCACTTAAAATAAGCTCAATTTTCTGCCAATGGGTTGAGATTTTTGGGCAGTGTTTTGTGATTTATTTTAAAAATAAAAACCCTCCAAATAATATTCTGATATTCATTTCATTGTGATTTTATTGGTTAAACCAATAAGCTACCGGCGGCACCACTCCTCTTAATTTTTTTCCGAACGTAAAAAAATATATATATAAAACCACAGAGTCAGAACAAAGAAGTCAGCCCAAGGATAAAAGATGATTACAACAAAAGTCATGATTAAATGAATCCGACTGCAGTGTCCTCTGGCGGCCTTTAACGGGGGACTTTGTGGTCTCCTATTAAATCCATAATTCCTGCATTTGCGTGATTGGGTCGGGGGCATTACTTTCCTCTGCGCTCAACGGGCGACGTCGGCGGTCGGACGACGTGCTCGTTTATCGGACATTTGGATCCATTTGTTTCTGGTTAGCCTGGCTTAAAGCTTGAACCACACAAAAGAAGACAGTTACTGAATCGAAGGCAAATATCGCCATGGCTTCAAAACCCTGAATGACTTTGTCAGCCCTGCGGCACACTCATATGCTTATCCTGTTCAGTCGTATCGGGACAAAGTACATTCTTGACCGTCTCAGTCAATAAATTAAAAGATGACACTAAATGACTATAGGTATAAAAAAAAAAAAATCTTATCCATGCCAGCAGAGTAATTTGTTCATTTTAATGGTGCATGGAATTCAAAACTTTTTTACTCGCTGCCCCTATCTCCCGGCTTGTGTCAGCATTGCAGCCTCTGTAAGCTCCTTCACGATGAGCGTGCGAGTACGTGCCTTTCTTAGACGTACATGACCCAACTATTCTTTCTCAGGTTTGGCTTGGCAAATGGACTGTACTTGAAGTGGGACACTTATCACCTTCACTAACAAATAAAAAGACAGAAAAAAAAACACAGGGACGAGTATGACATTACTCTTCAGCACTTCCTCCCACCTTCCTTTCCTCTTACCTAATGTGTTCCACTCTGAACGGTTTGCAGAAAGTAAGATAAACGACGCACAATGGAAAATCAATCAATCAATCAATCAATCTACAGTATCTATCTATCTACAGTATCTATCTCTCTCTCTATCTACAGTATCTATCTATCTATCTATCTATCCAGATTATCTCTCTCTCTCTCTATCTACAGAATATTTCTATCTACAGTATCTTTCTCTCTATCTTGGTTATCTATCTCTCTCTCTATCTACAGAATATTTCTTTCTACAGTATCTTTCTCTCTATCTTGGGTATATATCTCTCTCTCTATCTACAGTATCTATCTATCCATCTCTCTCTCTCTCTCCCTCTCGCCAGTATTTTCTATCTAGTAGCTATCTATCTCTATCACCAGTATCTATCTATCTATCTATCTATCTATCTATCTATCTATCTATCTATCTATCTATCTATCTATCTATCTATCTATCTATCTATCTATCTATCTATCTAACTATCTATCTATCTATCTATCTATCTACCTTTATATTCATTTCTTAGTTTTAAATGATATGTGATGTCTTTGTCGGAAAAAAAAACAGGAAACAAATGTTAAAATACACAAAATTATTATTATCAACGACTAAGCATTTTGTGTATTTCCCTGCCCGACGTGTCGAGTCAGAAAAAAAAAACAACCGTTTGTTGCGGTCCTGCGGGCTGTGTGGTGCACGTCAGCTCTCTGTTAGCCAACGTGATTAACCGGCGCCTTCGGGTCAACAGCTATCAACCTGTTACCTGCCGCGTGTCATTTCAGGAGGCAAAGTGGGCCCGCGGAGACTCCTTGGGAACTGTAATCCACGGGAAGCCTATTTGCATTTTAATGTAACTGTCAGATTGAGAGGGGGGTTGTGGGCTGTTTGTGCAAAATCAGGCCGGCGTGACCACCTCGGGAGTTTGACGGGCTTTGCTGACGTGCGTCCGTTAAAACGCAAAATCCCTTTCCTCCGTTTTACAATGCCATTAGCAGCCAAAATCGGCTTCTAATTAGTTCGTGTAATTTAATTAGGTCGGGCAATATGAGGCACACCAATTAATCGAGACTGGTGTGGAAGGAGGCTGGGCTTAGCTGTGCCATTGTGGTGGTATAAAAGGTAGCAGCTACAGAGTGGCGTTGTACACTGTATTAGCTAAAAATGTTTCTCATTTTAAGTGTACCGTATTTTCCGCAATATAAGGCGGACCACCCCCAAAAATAGTATTTGTCATATATTTCTTATATACAAGGCGCACTGGACTATAAGACGCATGGAATTGAAACTACAGTAAGAGCTTCCATATTTATTTGTGTGTAATAGTTGTGCATTTTATACAGTTCTGGTATATACTATTGCAATAATTAGCAGACGAAAAATGTGGCTGAAAAAAATCGCAAAAAATTGAATGTAAAAGTGTAAAGGGAGCCAACTCATCCTCGTGCAGGGGTCTTCAATGCAATGCCCCCTAAGGACAGCTGAGTTGCCCAGTTCTTCTGAATATAGCTCATTGTGATTTTCTAGTAAAACAATTTTTTTTAGTGGTTAACTGTGTCTATTCAACCCTACTTACAAAAATGAACATGGAAATAACCTAGTAACAATAAGGTAAGAACATGTTTTGAAGTTGAAGTGCTTATTTTAGAAAATGCATATTAAACTGGGTGCCCTCTGCGCTTATTGGTAGCAAAAAGTAGCTCTCAGCTTGAAAAAGGTTGGAGAACCCTGTCCTAGTGTCCAGCGATTGAAGTGTGTATGTGGCCCCATATGGCGAGTAGGTAAAAAAGCAGTGTGGGAGACTAAGTAAAGACAAGGCTTTTTTCTCTCTAAAAATGATGACAAACTCCCTTTGTCATTGTCTGGGCAGAGAGGGATGACGTTTCGTGCACGTCCGCAGAACGTGATTGCCATGATGACCAAAATCACACGATCACGTCACCGGAAACATCGAGCACTGAGAGTTCTTGCAAAGTTCATGGTATTTTGCAAGCAAAGGGCCCTTGTGTTCATGGAAAGCATTGTTTGGATATTGGAGGTATCACAAATGTGGGAAAAAAAGGTCCAAGTGGAAGTTCCGCTTGAAATCACAAGCCCTTTGTTTTCTCAGAAATTTTCTTGGAAAGAAGTATGTTCTTAGCAATGTTTGTTGTTTACCAACCAACGGCAAAAGCTAGAAACATCCTTCTTTCTGTCATGGACCAGAAACGGAGACGGGACCCACTTGCGTCCGTTTTACTCAGCTTTGTTCAGAAGAAGGAAAGGAAAGGGACGGAGGAGCAGAGAGGTAAACGAGATCAGAAAAGAAGTCGGCGCCAGAATTCAAACGGGAACCAGGACAGTAATGAGTCAGGAGTCAAAAAGGGCTTGCCTAGCATGGAGCTGAGCTTCGCATACGAACTGACAATCGTTGACAGGTAGACGGGGGTTTGAAAAGAGATCTGCAACCAATCAGCGTCCGTGGCCGTTGGCGCCAACGGAGCAGACTCAGGTGCCCCGCATCAGTAATCATGACACTTTCGAATGAAAGATGAGGGTTGAAGCTTTTCGTTGTCGTTTCGTATGTCCTATGCCTCTAGACAGAACTACATTTTCTGTAGGCCTTCAAAAATGAGTCCAAATGGCAAAAATTGGCTGGCACCAGCACTTCCCATTAGAGAGAAACATCTAGCATTGAATACGTCAGCTTTCATATTAAGACGGGGGCCACAAACCTTTGATTTTATTGTTTGTTCATGAAACATCCATTGCAACGTCTTTCGCAGTGGGGGCCGCCAACTGCCACTAAAGTGTGTTGAACTCTTTTGAGAGTCCTTCAGGCTCAAGGAATAGTTGATCATTTTTTATGGATGCAAAAAAAGGTTTTGGATGGAGATCAAAAGACTTGACACAGACTGCATGCATCCTAACTTTTGCTCCATCACTTTTTTCTTTTTTCTTTTTTTTCTGAGGGCATCTGGGCGAGGTGCAAACTCCGATTTTACATGTAGCGGTGGAACACAGATGAGAACACTAATGTTTTTTGGCAGGAGACGGGGCACGACCAAGTGCTATTATGCTGCAGAGAAACAACGGGAAAGGGAGCTGTTCTCACCGCCTCTATTGGAGCGCCCCCTGTCGGTGCAACAGGAATTCTGCAGCTTTCCATAAGGAGAAATATATGGGTGTGTTCATTATATTGTCAAACGTTTCCCCAGGTGCAGGGAAATATACGTTTTAATGTAGTTTTGATGTATATGTTTATCGAGTAAAATATGTAAAAGAAAGAACATATCTCAAATTAGGAACATTTTGCACCAATGGAGTAAGAATTATATATTCAACAGTGCAGTATCTCATTTTCCTCATCTAGGTATTATTTTTTCAGAAAAGAGGAGAACCATTTGCTATCTGCTGGATAAGATAATTTCTTCGTTTGTTAGATAAACATTGTAAAATACTTTGAAATAAAAACAAATATACTTAAATTGTCAAGAACCGCAACTGGATCAGGACCCAAATGCGTGACATTCTCATACAAGCCTTTTACGGGAAATGGGGAGTCATGCACGTTAGGCAGCTGTCTGGCGTGGAAAGACAGGAAGCCAGAGACCGACGAGGTCCATTCCAATTGCACGAGCAGATATCGGACAGGTGGGGACAGACAGGATTGATAATGAAACAGGATATCGAAATTAAAAAAGGACAAACTAGACGAGAATAACGAAAACTAGAGAGAATAATAAAAAGGATAAAAATAAACAGGAATGAAACTGGAAACCGATATTAAACAGGACAAAACAAACGGGAACAATACCGGACAGGAAATACTAACAGGAAAACAGGACCGAGTCAGAACCCACGTCTTGCGGGGAATAGGTTCATTGATGGACTGACAAAGTAAGAGAGAGCGCACTGAGCTTTAAATAGACAGAAAGCCAATCTGTCAATGTGCCGCAGCTGGCGCCACACGGGCGAGGCCAATTGGGCGCCATTGTAACAGTGACATAAATTGTGGACAGTTTTCTGCCAATGATGTAAAAACTTCAATTTGATATTTGCACTGCCAAAAATGAATTCTCACCTCATTGACAGAATGTTTTGCTAATTTTAAGTACAGTTTTTCTTGTATTAAAATGTTGTATCTTTGTTTTTGATTAAAATAAAGAAAACATGTCCTTAAGCTTCTTATCCAGCAATAGGTAAATTGTTTTCCTCATTTTAGTCATTTTTTTTCAAGGTGAGTAGAAAATATTTCAACTCTACAAAAAATCTCTATACGCTAGATACGAAATTTCGGCATTTCTAAAGGGTGGTTTTTCTTAGGGAAACATGATAAAATATAATGAACTAGCATCAACTCTACTAGAAATGAGCTTTTTTTTCTGCCAACAAAGTAAAAATCGAGGTTTAACAACTTCATCGTAAAAAATTATTCTAATTCCAATGGCAGAAATGTTGCTCATTTTAAGTGTGTCTTATTTGTTAATATTCTATCTTGTTTTTTTCTGGTAAAATAGGACAAAATTGTTTTTAAAATAATCAAACTTCTCTTGGCAAGAATTGGGTAGATTGTTTTTCGCATTTTTTTCAAAAGTCGGTCAAAAGAATGTCTTCAAATGAGCAAAAATGATCGTACCACAAGATAATTTTACTAATTTTAAAGGAGATTTTCCTTATTTTATTCAAGAAAATTAGATAAATTATTTTAAGATACGAACAGTTACACATAAAATAAGCAAAACATCGTTCTAAAAGACTGGTTTGAGAAAGTAGAACATTGTTATATTCAGGTTTCCCTAAAATTGAAATTTACAGAACCCAGGGTTTTTTAATCAAAGGATAACTGACTGACATGTAGAATATTCAATGTTTGGTCAGAATTCCATTTCGCAATGTCAGAATATGATCAAACAATGTCAAGACATGTGAAGTGAATACTGTGTTTTAAGTCAATCACATAGATATTTTATCCGACTTATACTGGTGGGATGTGAGTTTGGGGAGGGGGACGTCATCTTGCATTTGTGCACCAACGGTTGCCGTGACAACTCCACCACGGGGGGCCCGCCCCTCCCAGGAGACCAGAACCAAGAGCTGATACACATTTCACCTTGCAATGGCAGTCTGAATTTGGCCAGCCAGAAGGTGAAAGGGTATATCCTAACAAGAAGAACTGGATCAAAATCCTGGACTGTCCTAACTAAGACTCTGCTCAACAAGCAGCCTGAGATGCTTGCGGACTCAGCAGCCAAGCTAGCGTCCAAACCGGTGGGACAAAGCCAGCGACCTCGTCCCAACCCTCTCTCAAGCCTACCGAGATTCCTCATCGCTCTACAGACATAAAGACTGGGCCGTCATCTTCATTGACGCAGAATTTCACAGACATCTCGTTGTTGCTAGGTATTGGTATTGGTGTGACGGAAAAGGGGAAATTCTATCAAAGTATAATAACGTAATAATCAAGCCAACGTTGTTGTCAATCCAAATGGTGCCAGTTTAATTATCATTGTTTTGTGTTCTATTCAAGCTTCTTCAGTAGATCATTGGTAAACAAAAAGTCTATAAATCCAAGAGTGTTTGTGTTTGGATTCAAGTATATTGAATTATCAAAACAGCAAAAAGAATGGCCATAATGGGAGAGCAGACGTGGTCGGGATCAAAAACGGGTCGTAAGTCAGGACGGGAGAGCAGAGGTGGTCGGGATCAAAACGGGTCGTAGCCGGAGATAAACGGGAGCAAAAACGGGAGAGGCGAGAGTCAGGGTCAAAAAAGGCTTGCCTTGTATCACGGAGATTCGCAGACGGACTGACGACAGGGGATTGACAGGACAGGGTTCAAATAGTGACAGGAAGCATATCAGAACCCGCGGCGGTTGGCGCCAAATGAGCAGGCACAGGTGAATCGCATCGGTAATCATGACAAAATTGTGTGTTAGAATAATTGATTTACCTCCTATATTCGCTACAGACATGTAAAGGTACTCTGGTCACGGCAGCGGTAGCAAAAGAGGCAGATAAATGATTGGTCTCCGGGAGCGATTTCCACAAATTTTCTCGGAGCGTTCCCCATCCGGGCGCTTTTGCCCCTGGGCTGCTGTCATCGTAACAAACAAGGTGGATGCCGATGTCGCCCGCAGGAAGTGAAATGCGATGATAGATCGACTGCTTACAAACCAACTCATGCCTGAGGCTGTAAAAAAGCAAGCTTCGATCCAGCTACCAGCTCTACAAGGCTCCTACCGTATGACCCCCTTGTTTTTCTTAAATGATGTTGCCTATTTTTGTATACTGCAGAAAGAAAAACAAAAAAAACACATACTTATCCCATTGGGAGATAAGTGTTTTCATTTTGGGTATAATATTTGTCATTTCAAAATATTTTATCATGTTTTTCCAATGAAATACGATCAAAAGTACATCAAATAAGGAAGGTTTTTTATGTTATCTGACAGATAGCAATCATTTATAGAAATATTTAAAAATAAAAATAAAACTAGCATTATTTTACAAAAAATTGATTAAAATGATCAAAGTGCTCTACCATCCACTGAATAGAACAATTTTGTTGGCTTTAAAAAGACCCAATTGCGTAACATTTACCACAAGTTTTATTCGAGGAAAGAGAAAGGGCTGCGCCCACGATCCAGTGTTCGCCTGACGCAGGAAGCAAGTCGCTCTAGCACTCGGATTGTGATCCGAACACAGAAGTGGATCTTCCGTAGCGAGCGATGGCGGTGTCAGGGACGGAATAATTGGTCGGTATCCGGGACTGGGAGAGCAAAGAGTGGTCGGGGTCGGAAACGAGTCGTAAGCCAGGACGGGAGAGTAGACGTAGTCGAGATCAAAAATGGGTGGTAAGCCGGGACGGGAGACCAGAGGTGGTCGGGATCAAACAAGTCGCCAGACACAAACAGGAGCAAAAACTGGACAGGCGGGACTCAGGGTCGAAAAAGGCTTGCCTTGTATAAACAGAGGTTTGCAGACGGACTGACAACAAGAGATTGACTGGGTATGAGTAAGGACAGGGAGCCAATCAGAACCCACAGCGGTTGGCGCCAAATGAGCGGGCACAGATGATTCACATCGATAATCATGACACATATATTGTAAAATTTTTAAAAAAACTAAAATAAATCAGATTTTCTACTAGTGAAGTCATTATTTCATTGCAATGCACTGGAAAAAAATGATTTCCAACCACCTTTAGATAATTTATTTCTTATTTTAACTGTTTTTTATTGACAAAATTAACCATAAATAAATACTTGATCGCAACAAAACCAACATGTATTACTAATATCTGTAAGTTAAAAAACTTTTCTTATTTTAAGGATAATTTGCTTTATGTTACTCTATATAAAAAAAAGTTGAATATTAAAAAAATTAAAGTACACTTCATTTAAGCCCGATGTTTTGCCTTTTTTGCTTTGGAAAAAAACTATTCAACTATTCATTATAACATTGGTAAAATGGCGGCGCCCTCTGTTGGCTGCGGCTGCTGCGGCTGCTGCGGCTGCATCGGCTCGCTACAACGGGTCAGGTGTATCGACATTTCGTTCTGTGTACATTGTTACAAAGAATGACAATGCAAAGGAAATTATTATTATTATTATTATTATTACTGTTTATTGAACTAATAGTTGATCACGTTTTTTTCTAATTTTTTGAAATAATTTTATAAAAAATTCAAAAACAAAGTAACCAAAACCACTTCCGTTAAATAGGACATGAGACATGTTTTCTACTCTAGAAACACATTTTTTTGAAAAAAAAAAACAAACAAAAAAAAAAACTTTAATTTAAATAAGCCAATAAGGTAAGAATATAAGAAAAATACATTGTTGCCCTATTGGCAAAAAATGTTGCAATTTAAACAAAAATAAGCAACATTGTCTTATGTAAAGAACAGTATTATTTTAGATTAAAAGTAATACTTAATTTAAAAAAAATACTATCTGCTGGCTTCTGCTAATAGGGTAAGACATGTTTTTAATTGTCTGTAAGTTTCCAATGCTATTTTTTGTAGATATAAGTTTTTTAAATATTTCACTTAAAATGATGATTGCATCGTGGTTTTTGTTCATCATTTGTTTCATTTTTGCTCTGCTTTGGAATTAAGTGAATCTTGGACGCTAACCTTGACAAATACATTTTTTTCTAGCTTGTTAAGTGCTGCTAAATTGTGTCGAACACATACACAAAGGGAGAAGAACAGTATGGTAAAAAATCAGGTGGAATGTTATGACCAAAATAGTTAAAAAATGTGATCCAAAGTGCTTTTGTTCTCTTTCACTCTTTGACAAACACCTTGTGATTGTAAAAATGGATCTCTGCCAGAATCGGGACAGGAGGATGTTAAGGCCTTCCTATGTTCAAGACCTTAATGAAAATGTGTAGCTAAAGCGAATAAGCCATATATATTTCTGTCTGATTAATCAGACCATGACAGAATCCATCCTGGTTTGGGATCAATCATGGCCGTGAGACATATTGAATGACTTACTGGGAGCTCCCGGCCATCATCAGGAAGAGGTTGTAGACGTGCGAGAAGATGAAGAGGAAGAGGATGGTGCTGAAGAACATGGTCATCCAGGAGCCGTGATCCTCACGGAACACTTGCAGTCGCAGGTATCGACCTGAAGGCGACAAAAGCACACGGCACCGTCGGCGGCGGTTTCAGAAACTCGGAGGCTATCAAACACGCTTCAGCGAGATTAAACAGGATGAACGATCCGTTTAGGTCGATAACACACCTAACTTGCCCTCCCTCTCTTGGACGGGTGCCCTTTGGGAATCGAATGAAGATGAAGGAGAACTTTGAAACGTCAGGAGAGGTTTTCTCTCAACATCTGAGGTTTTATCATCAATCCCGACGAGGGGAAAACAAACACTTGGACCGCAAAGATTAGTCGACTTTGTTTTCAAAAAATCGATAATAAAAATGGTTGACAATGAATTCCGTTGGCAACTATTGTCGCCGGGCAAGTTTTTCTTACGGATTGAGGCATCTCCACATGAATATAATCTCAACATAGAGAAAGCGTCTCTGCCTCAAGCGGCAACGTACAGATATAACATTGTCAACATCAAGTACGTGTAAAAAAACTCTTCTTTGTTGATTTTTGTGAAATGGCTTATAGAACTTGACATTTAAATGGTCCTTTGAGCCGGATTACAAAATACCCAATGTTTCCAGAAGTTGAGATAAACTCCAGGAAAATATGGTGGAGCTGAGGGTTGGCTGAAATCTGAAAAGGTGAGTGGAAAAACTCATTGTTGCCTAGGTGGTTTGTTGTTTGATTTCCGAGTTTAGAGCAACCGCTGTTTAAAAAAACCTTGATGAATTTTAGTTTGTGGTGAAGTAAACTATACAGGCAAGATAAACTAGGGACACACCAAATTGTCCCTAGGTGTGAATGAGCGAGTGAGTTGTCTGTCTCTGTGTGCCCTGCGACTGGCCGGCAACCAGTTCAGGGTGTCACCTGCCCACTGCCCGAAGATAACTGGTATGGGCTGCAGCACCCCACGAACCTACTGAGGATAAGCGGTACAGATAATGGATGGATGCAGCCCTACTCTGCACTATATTTGATAACGACGCCCGCTTGCTTTTTGTGCTCGAGTTGCGCTTGTGACCTGTAGCGGTTTATTTCAGTATTTTTTTTTAATGCAGCCCCAGCTCGGAATCAAATTACTAGAGGAATACGGCATCTATCTGGCAGAGCATGAGATTGTTTCTGATGCGAGGTCTGCCGAGCTGAATGCATAATGGTGCTGCTCTGTTGTCTGGTGGCCACCAGAGACAACTCGTGGCTTGTTGAAAGATTATGCTAGGTGCAAGCACCAGGCAAACGTTTTGAGCTCTGCACTCAAGGTGAAATGTTTGGTTATGTGAGTTTGGTAAAACAGTCTCATGGTACACTGCTAATGATGAACAATTGTATACCATTGGCAGAATATTTTGCTTATTTCAAGCTGATTATTTCTTGTTTGATGATATTTCATACTGTTTCTTAAAAATGATAAGGTTAGATGGTTTTGTTGCAAAATGAATAAGTATAGAATTTAGGATGGCAAACACCGAGGTATGACATTTAATAGCACATCAACATCCATTCATCAATTAGCTGCACCACTTATCCTCAGTAGGGTTGCTCGAGCCCATCCCAGCCATCTTCGGACACCCTCAACTGGTTGCCAGCCAGTTGCTTATTCACACCAAGGGACAATTTGGTCCGGCCCATTGACTTGACATGTATGTTTTTTAAATGCGGGCAAAACTAGAGTACCCGGAAGAAGCCCACACAAGCATGGGGAGAAAATGCAAACTCCAAAACAGGAAGGCTGGTAGCTGGATTTGATCCCATGACCTCACAACTGTGCCGCAGACGCGCCAACCACTCAGCCGTGGGTAACCAACTGTGAACAATAACTAGCAGTACAATGGGAATAACGAATAAAATTTGTTTGAAAATAACATTTGGAAAGGGAGGCAAGAATTCTGAGTTGGTTTTCCTTTGACAACAGATTTATTCCCCGACAGAATGATAAAGGGTTCCAACAATGGCCGTGCAAAAGTGTTTCAGCAATTTAATGTAAAATAGTTGAAAATGGCGAGCTGCTGAGTTTTGTAGAATTGAAAACAAATTTTGGGTTGCAGGGGCGTGACTATTTTAGTTACCTTCAATTGAAGAACTATCATAAAGAGATAATATAATCAGTGGCTGGTTATAAGGTTATTAACATTTTTGAAAGAGCCAATACAAGTAAAGGTAAAGGTAAAAGTAAGGTAAGGGTGCTCTGAGGAGAGTGATGAGCAACTAAAGTAGGAGTGTGGATGTTAAGCGGGTACTGTATGAGAGTGTGATTGTACCGACTATGTTGTATGGTGCAGAGACTTGGAGCCTGAACGCAGGTTTGAGAAGGAAATTAAAAGTTTTTGAGATGAAGGAGAATGTTAAGTGTGACAAGATTGGATAGCTTGAGAAATGAAATTGTAAGAGACAGAACTGGAGTAGTAATGGAACTGAGCAAGCTTGTGGATAAGAGAGTACTCGGTTGGTTTGGACACATGGAGAAGATGGATGAGGAGCGAATGTTGAAGAGGATCTACAGAGCAGAAGTAAATGGAAGGAGACTAAGAGGAAGGCCGCGATTGACGTGGATGGATGGTGTTATGAGTGCACTACAGGAAAGAGGTCTAAATATGGTGGAAGCTAGGGCTCTTGTTCGTGATAGGAATGAGTGGAGATGTATTGTAAAAGGATAGTGGGATGTTTAGACCTGTTTTAAGGGATGGGCAGGGCACCTGTATGATGCGCCAGGGGTAAACCAGTGAAAGCTGTCGGGCCCTGCTGTTGAAAAGAAGAGTGTGTTGTGTCACCCTGACCCAAGTGACATTTCTTGTGTCCCGTTTCATCTTGAGGGACGAAAGCATGACCAACTTGGGTGCCGAGATGCTTAACTTGTTTGGGTGTTTGGGCATTTGGGTTGACCATGGTCAAATTTCTTTGTGTTTTTTACTACTTTTTCCTTTTTTTGTTGCTGTGTACAGTATGTGTTCGTTGTGCTGTTGGTCACACCTCTCGAGGGATGTGACCAGGGTAAATAGATACACAGATCGATATTAAACGAAAACGGGAAAGGGAGATAGAATGAAAAATAACAGAAGGCGAGTGGCGGAATATTTGTAAAACACAGTACACATCCCTTAGTTCACGGATTCTGAGGGAATTCTACTGGAATAGCGCGGTCAGATCATTTATTACAACCAAAATCAAGATATTTTTGGAGGTCCAGCAACCATGCTGGAGACCATAGAGAGAGGTAGACGTCGACCGATTGCATATATTTTGGGTTAGCCCAAGAATACAAGACTACTGGGACAAATTATGGTTTGTTTTAAAGAAAATTATGGCATATGGGATCCCCAAAACATTCAAGGTGCTCTGTTTGGGGAATATAACAGAAAAAAAGGTAAAGTAAAAAGATGAGTACCCGGTAAAATTATTCTGACTGCTAGATCTTACCGACCCCCTGTTGAAATTTCCATTTTCCTCCACGCTTGAGCAACATTGATAGTAAAAGAGCATAAATCATTTGTGAAAATGGTCCGGTGGTTAAAAGGGTGAGAAAGGAGTGGAGAACATATGTTCCGGTACATTGCAACAAAATATTGATAAGTTCATTATGTCGGCTGAATTTAGCCTCAAGTTGCTTGCGTGAAAGTAGGTTCAATTGCTGAGTTCAGTTACTGTGGTGATTTGTTCTCAACAGAAAGCTTGCTTTGAACAACTAGGCTAAGATTATCCCTAGAGATACCTCTGACACTTCTACTGTCTCGGGTGTGAAAAATGAATGGGTATTATAACCCCATCCTACCCCCCTCAAAACATGCTCTCCTTAGATCTACACAATTCACATAGGTCACTCTTATTACTTCAACACGGCGATTTTATCCTAAAAGTGAGAGATTTTCATGCCTGATAAATACAATGCTGACTGTTCTTTCTACCTCAGCACAACAGAACATCAATTCGCTATAACCGGGACTTATCAGCATCGATTCATGGCCATACGTCTTGCTTGGTGGTCTTTTAGCACTGGTCACGGTCGCATAATTTGATTCACTTGCATGGATGAACTTAATTGCTTGTGGTGCCAATAAAGCCTGATTTTGAAAGCTACGTGCATAGTATATCCTATCTGAAGATGTGACACAAATATAGTGTCAGTGAATCGATGAATACTCTTTGATCCTCCGCTCCACAAGGAATGATTCATGTGAGCCGTCCAGTTCAAGCAATATATGAATAAAACGGCCACACAAAAACATACACTCAAGCATACACCTCGTGTTACCCTAAATTAGATCCTGACCATTTCTAATTCTCAGTCACAGTAGGCGAGGCATTCATGGAAAAAAAACATCAATTTGGCCTAATAATACATACCAGTAGAAAGAGATGTCTCGCCCTCTAGCGGTGGAGCTGAAAGCGCGTACCACCCCAATGATTATGGATGACAGAACAAATACATAAATACGTATATGCCATATAAATAAATGAACACATCCATAAATCAGGTCGTACCAAAATATTCGGCATAAACGCAATTCATTTATATATGTATGCATTTTGTCATGTTTTTATTTTGTCATGTATTTTGTAATGTATTTTGGTGATGTAGTTTGTCATAGAATATAACAAAATGTTATCAAATAAGGGGGCGGGGGTCAAACTGGCTGAGATTTTCACCTACTAGCTCAAGCAACTGGGTCGTCTCATTTGCATAACATTTTGTTGTGACAAAATAAGGGCAAAATACATCAAAATTGACATAACAAAATACACACACGAAAAAAATACATTAAAAAAATCGACGACAAAATAACCGACAAAACTAAACAACAGAATGCAAGACAAAATACACGACAAATAACACGGCAAAGGGCACAACACGATACACGACAAAATACACAAAATGGTCAAGTCAAGACAAATGAAAAAAATACTCAACAAAATACACTACAACGTACACAACAAAAAAACAACAACAATATACACGACAAAATACACAAAAAAACGTTAAAATTAATGACTAAATAGATGATAGCATACATGACAAAATACACAACAAAGTACACGACAAAATACTCAACAAAATTGATGAAAATCCACCACAAAATACATGACAATATAAACGACAATTTACACGACAAAATACATGACAAAATACATGAGAAAATATGCAACAAAATACATGACAATACACCACAAAATACACGGAAAAGTGCATTTGAAAAATTCACGACAACTTCCATAAAAAATAAATGACAAACTATTTGACATAATACATAACAAAATACACAAGAAAATAATTGACAAAAAAATAATGAAATACACGACAAAATAAACAACAAAATACACGACAAAATGCATGTGC
This sequence comes from Urocampus carinirostris, assembly GCF_059441175.1. NCBI lineage: Eukaryota > Metazoa > Chordata > Actinopteri > Syngnathiformes > Syngnathidae > Urocampus > Urocampus carinirostris. Next base: position 25,879,585 of record NC_142355.1, read on the forward strand.
ATGACAAAATACACAACAAAGTCCTCGACAAAATACTCAACCAAATACACCACAAAATAAGCGACAAAATACAAGACAAAAAACACAACAATATAAAAGACAATATACGCTACAAAATACTCGACAAAATACATGACAAATTACATGAGAAAATATGCAACAAAATACATGAAAATACACCACAAAATTCACCACAATATAAATGACAAGATATTTGACATAATACATAACAAAATACACGACAAAATAATTGACAAAAAACTGATGAAATGCATGACAAAATGCATGACAAAGTCCACAAGCAAACTAAAAATCTAAAAATCTAAATGACAAATTACATGACTAAATATACACAAAATTCCCAACAAAATACACGACAAAATAAATACCCAAATAGAAAAAAATGACAAAATAAATGACAAAATACGTGAATAAATAAACACATTTTCTTCCTGTTCATTTATATTAACTATTATGTGATTTATTCATGTGTTCATTTATTTATATGGAATTTATCTATTTCTACAATGATTTTTACACATAACAGGCCCATGTGTCATGTAATAAACCCTACAGTTTGTTTTTGATCAATTTCCAATTAAATTTTTAATGGCTTTTGTACCAAATTTAATAAGCAAGCGTCTGAAAAAGATTCCCCGCCGAGTGCAAATTGTGTTCCAGTGTATCGCCAAGAAGAGCCAGGATCATGATGACATTCATAGAGACCACCGACTGGGGAAGAAGATGGAGACACAGTTGTGTGCAAAAGACTGGCACAATACCTCAAGGAAGCGGCATCGAATATGAAAAGAAATTAGAATAATGAAATGCTGAATCCTGGGGGGACAATTATGTGTGTCGGATAGAATGCTGTTGGTTTGATTAAGTTTCTCTTGACAAACAAGCAACTGGTTGCAAATGTTTGAAGGTGACCTATGAATCTATGCAATCGAGATTCTGGGCTAACCACTCTACTGAAACAGCCCTGATTAAGGTAACCAATGATCTTCTACTGGCAATGGACTCCGGCGCTTCATCACTCTTGCTGCTGCTGGACCTTAGTGCTGCCTTTGACACTGTGAACCATAATATCTTACGAGAACGGTCTCTCGGGAACATTTCTCTTATGGTTCAGATCCTACCTCTCAGATAGGACGCACTGTGTTGAATATGGTGAAATGACATCTGTGCCCTTTAGTGTTACCTGTGGTGTTCCACAGGGTTCAGTACTTGCCCCCCTTCTTTTCAGCATTTACATGCTACCATTAGGTGAAATTACTCGCAAGTATAATATCAGTTTCCATTGCTATTAAGTTTCAAGTCATATCCTGTTCCACACTCTCAAGACTGGAACTGCATGAAAAGTCAGGACAAACGATGACTAGACACATGTCACAGGCTGAATTCTGCCCGTGTCCTTCTTGCCAGAGGCTAAATAAAGAGTCAATCCGATCCGAACTCAAACTTCTATCTTTTTATTTCACACGTGGGCGGACGAACCCAAAGTCCTAGCGGTTTGGATCCCACATTTACTTAAGATTTAGGATTTTTTCCAACCCAAAAGATTATTCTGCTTTTTACCAGTAAGTATTTTTTCTAACCTTTCCAATATTTCTTTAAATTAGCAAAACCAAACTAAATAAGGCTTTTTGTGCTTATTTTAACCATGATTTTTTTAATTCTATTTGATAAACTGGATGAAATATTTTAAATATACAGTTTTCCATCGAATTAAGTTAAAATGTAGCCCAGTTTCCATTATTTGCATTTCAGTTTGGATAGCTTTGTTTTTCATTTAAGATGTTCATCCAGATACAATTTCCATGTGCAATACATTCAAAGATACCTTTCAAAAAGTTGAGTAGTTATATACATTTTATCAAAAAAAATATGTGGTGTCGTTTTTTTTCTTTAAATGTTGTCATAATGGTTTCTTATTTCAATTGCTTTCGTTCATGCATCTCATCATATTTTGTTGTAGAAGCACAAATTGTAGTTGTTTTTAATTATGTTCTATGAACTGATATAACTCAAAATTTATTTTTACAAATACTAAATAATAAATCGCATAGTGTCTTATATGTTCCGGCAGGCAAAAAAAAAACAATGTTTTGGGCCGGAAAATTGTTATTAACTTAATGCAAGGGTTCCAAAACAAGTCCCTTTTTTGTATGGCACTTTTCAGAAAGTGAAATACAACTCAAAGTACTATATGAATGTCCTTTTATTTACGTGTTTAGTTTAACAAAGTCAAGGATTACCAATGCTTTACAGCACATGTGTGAAACTCATGGCCCGGGGCCAAGCAAGGCAAGCCACGCCAATTTATGTGGTCTGCGAAAGCTTAAAATGCCTGAGTGTCTAAAAAAAAAGAGAGTTCTTTGACCAAAACTACATTTCCCTACAATGCCCATCGACTACGATATCTGTGAAGTGACAGTGTTTCCATATCAATGCCAATGAGTGGAATTGAGAAATTAATTTCACCAAAAATATTCAAGAAGATTTTGTTATATTTAGTTTACAAAATATACAACCCCTAGCATAAAGTATGGAATCATCGGTCTTGGGCAGTTCCTCACTCAGACATATTATTATGTAGAAAAAAACTCAGATCACACACATGAATAATTCATAAGGTCATTCCAAAATGCAACATATTGGCATTCAGAAACACTCAAATAAATTTTTCGATGGTCAGTATATGTTACTTTAAGAGAGAAAGTGCAGGGAAATAAACATGGAATCTGAGGAAATATGGAATCAGTGCATTTTGATTATAAAATAAGGACACACCCAGCCATTCTATTTGTCCTTAATTGGGTACCTAGCCTCGATTAAGTATGCTCGATAGTTTACAGTTAAAAATCACACCTTGGAGGACTCCTGGACTAAGTGGATTGGCAAGAATCATGGCTCCAACAAAAGAGATGTCTCTTCAGACCAAATGCAGGATAGTCAAACTTCTTGAAGAAGGTAACTCTACTCGTATGGTTGCCAAAGATGTGGGCCGTTCTCAGTCAGCTGTATCAAAGATTTGGACTAAATACAAACAGCATGGAAAGGTTGTTAAAGTCAATCATACTGGTAGGCCTCAAGACAAACAACTAAAAGCCATATTGTCTTGAAAACAGAAAATGGACAACAAGGCAAATAAAGAAGAAATTGGCGGAAGTTGGAGTCAACGTATGTGACAGAACTGTGCAAAACTGCCTAAAGCAAATGGGATTTTCACAAAGGAAAGCTAAAAGGAAACCAATGTTGATGCTTAAAGCACAAAAGAACAAGAATAAAATGGGCTTTATAAAGAGAGGCAATCATGGACTGTGGACAACTGGAATACGGTTATCTTCACTGATGAGTCACGAATCTGCATTGGACAGGGCGATGATGCTGGAACTTTTGTTTGATACTGTTCTGGTGACATTTACAAAGAGGACTGCCTAAAGAAAACATCAAAATTCCACAGTCCTTAATGAAATGGGGCTGCATGTCAGGCAAAGGCACTAGTGACATTGCTGTGGTCAAATCAATGCACAAGACATTTCTCTTATTACTTCAATTGAAAAATTGTTTTGGGGTTGAAGAACTCATTTTCCTAGATGACAATGCATCGTGCCACAGAGCAAAAACTGTGAAAGCATTCCTTGGAGAAAGACGCATCCAGGCAATGTCATGGCCTGAAACTAGCCCAGATCTCAACCCAATTGAAAACCAAGGCTCTGACCAGCAAAGATGATCTGTTTTTTTCACTCAACAAGTCCATGCCTCAGAGACCGCAAGCTGTCGTAAAAGCCAAAGGTTGTGCAACTAAATACTAGTGATGGGTTTTGATTGTTATTTCTTTGTCTGTTTTTCAAGATTCCATATTTTTTCCTCAGAATGGAGTGATTCCATATTTATTTCCCTGCACTTGCTCTATAAAAGTAACATTTACTGACTATTGTAATGTCTTTTTCTTAATTAATTTTAGCGTTTCTGAACACCAATATGTTGCACTTTGGAATGACCTTGTTTGTTTCATGTTTGTGAGTTTTTTTCGACAGAATACAATTTTAAAGTTAGTACTTGTCCAAGATTGATGATTCCATACATTTTGCTAGGGGTTGTATATGTTTACGACATTTTTTAATGCATATATATACAGTTTGTGACCCAATAATTAATAAATTCAGAGTTAATTTTGCCAATCAATTACATTTAGTTACATTTGTAAATTACATAAGGCACTTTAAGGACAGCCATTACGAAAATAGGTTTGACTTTCCTACTTTATATGAATTGAATCAATATAGTTTGAAATACAGATAGATGGGCCAGGGTTGGGTAGGGTTACTTTAACTTGATTACTTCAATTACTTTTGGATAACTCCAATGCCAAATGCTAATAAAAGACAAAATAAACTAAATATGAATACAATTATGACTCACAACACGTGGTAAGCTTTCTCTCCTGGCTTTGATCTCTTTGATCTCTGGCAAAACTAACATAAAATGCAACAGAAACAAAATGAAAATAAATCCAAACAGCTTGCCAACATCATTTTTGCCGTTCCATGTATTCCGTTACTCCCCAAACCTGCACAAAATTTAGTAATTTTATTCATATTTAGTTTCTTTGGTCTTTTATTAGCATATTTGGTATTGGAGTAATCCAAAAGTAATTGAAAGTAATCAAGTTAAAGTAACCCTACCCAACCCTGTAAATGGCATAACCCAAAGTCATGGTGCCACCTGAAAAAATGACATCACACCATGTATTATTATCTCCTGCAACTCAATTTGACTTTAGCCTCACAATTTTGGCCTTCTTTGCTACGCTAATATTGCTTGTCTTGAGTTCAAAGCCTTTCCCTTACTTATTCATCTTTATGAATATAGAATATTCAAATAAAAATATTAATATGTAACAACCATCTTTTTGGAAATAACATAGAAAAGCCAGATGCTAAATAAGATCAGACCTTACAAAGCAGCCTAGCGTCCTTTCCACCGAGACATGCTACTGATGCTGTAGAGTCGCTGATTTTATGTAAATAAGCAATTAGTGCTAATCACTCCCTGCAAACATCCTGGTTTGTGGTTAGTATGAGGGATCCCTCATGCTCGCATACAACGCAGTAAATAAACCACAAGAGTTGCTCTTTGACCAGAAGCTTCGTGCTACTGTACAGACGTTGCTTTTGCATGACATCCAACGACATCCGACAGAAGCCAGATGGAAGCCTGCAGGCTAAGACAATTCTGACGTTCCCCGTGGAAAGACCAGGCGCCTATACGGGTTGGATACAAGCCTTTTTTCCCCTCAAAGGTTCCATACTGTCTTGCGTTGCAACATAAAACTGCAAAAAAATACTTGGTTGTTCTATGGACAGATAATTTGCTCGTTTTGAGTATCATTATTATCTTTTAATGTTTTTTTAAATGAAATTAGAAAATATACAGTTTTTTTTTTTTGAATGAGAAAAGGTTATTAATGACTTTGTCAAAAAAAAAAAAAAAAAAATATATATATATATATATCTGTATATATATATATATATGTATATGTGTGTGTAGAGAGAGAGAGAGGGAGAGAGAGAGAGAGAGAGAGAGAGAGAGAGAGAGAGAGAGAGAGAGAATAGAATAGAATATACCTTTATTGTTATTGTTACAAAATGGGTTAACATATTGTGACAACGAAATTGGGCATGACACTCCAGATATATATATATATATATATATATATATATATATATATATATATATATATATATATATATATATATATATATATATATATTGCCTGCCCTGCGACTGCCTGGCAACCAGTTCAGGGTGTTGCCTCCCCACTGCCCGAGGGTGGCTGGGATGGGCTCCTGCATCCCCGTGACCCTACTGAGGATAAGCAGTGCAGATAATGGATGAATGGATGGATGGATGGATGGATGGATGGATATATATATATATTCATAAATTTTATCAAATCATCTAACGTCACGCAGGAAAATACAATACGCTGACATTTTCTATTCTGTCTGAAGAGTGAGTTTGGCAGTTTTGGTGAATTTTGCCTTACAATATATGGTGTGGCTCTTTATTTCCATGTAAACCACACTCTAGTTATGATGTACTGCCCCTTAGAGTCTAGTGCAAACTATATATGAAAAATATTTCACAAAGGAATATTTTTAAAGGTACAGTCTGGAAAAAAACATTATCCATAAAATAATATTGGACAAAATGTGCACACAAAGGTGTCACCCTATACTACATATACTCCTGACATTCAACCCTATATGGAAAGCACATATAAACTCTGTCAAAATCATCATTGCTAATTTAAATGCTTTTTTACAGGATTTAAGATAGCAGTGGGGCTGCTAAAAATTGTTGGCGGGCCACAAATGTGCACAGGCCCTAGTTTGAACACACAATTTTGATTTTTTTTGACACAATATCTGAATATTTTAATCAGAATAGAATAGAATAGAATAGAATAGCGGCAGTAGCTCAGGAGGTAGAGCGCTCGTGTTGGGATCAAGGGATCCCAGTTCGAATCCCGGCTTGTCCGTGTTACATGTCGAAGTGTCCTTGGGTAAGACACTGAACCCCTAATACCCCCAATAAGCAGGTTAGCGTCTTACATGGCTGCAATACAAGGCCGCTATTGGGAAATGTGGAGCACATTGTAAAGCGCTTTGGGAAGTCATTGACTGGAAAAGCGCTGTATAAAAACAGATAATTTCATTTCATTTCATATAAAATACATTTAGACTAGACTCGATTAGGATAAATCAGAATAGAATAGAATAGAATATGGAGACGGCTGGGGAAATAAAACATACACATAGCCATTTATGATTATCCTCTTCGGATTCATTCTATTTTTTTTTAACCTTTATTGACTAGTTCACAATGTAGTGATTAAAACTATAGAATATAATAATGATGTGAAACATTAAAAACATAAAATCAATAAAATAGTATGAGGGAAAAAGGCAACCAAATTGATTAATGAGAATACATTGATTTTTTTCTGGATCGCATGAATAGAATATAGTAGAACTGAACGGAAGGAAGCCAGTAGCAGAGCCAGGAGCAAAACAAGGAGCAAAACAAGGAGCAGAACCAGGAACAGAGCCAGGAGCAGAACAGAACAGAACAGAATAGAATAGTCTTTATTGTCATTGATAACAATGTACTGAACATTGTTTTTAACCAGATTATATAAACATGTAATAAAATAACGTAAAAGAGAAAAACAAGATAAAAAAACGAATGTTGGGATGAATTATTTTATTAATTATTTTATTACTTATTATACCATTAAGTTTATTACTATGTAAAACATTCCTTTATGGCTCAAGAACAGTTTTGCGGGAGGTGGGTGTGTAAGTGTTTTTTTAACATAAGTCAACATGACTGCTGTGAAAAAGCTCATAGAATCAACAAAGTATAACATTCCAGTCTGCATGACTTACCAAAGACCTGCTGGTGGAAGATGAACTTTCCAGCCAAGAGGCCGGTGAAAATGCCCAGAATCCAGCACACCACTTTCAGGACACTCCAGCCTGCCCCGGGGTACTTGCTGAAAAGGAAGGAGAAGCAGTTCCCCACCACGGCGATGCGAGCTTCCGTCTGGCTGTGGGACACGGGGTCTTCTGCGAAGATAAGGAAGTTCAAGAAGACCACCAGGTAGGCCACCAAGATGCGAGACCACGGGTGCCTGAGGTAATACGGCAAGCGGCACGCTGTCTCCATCCTAGCGTGCCACGCCCCTCGCCACCAGCTGCGCCACACCTGGGAGGTAGAGAGCATCTCACCGTCAGAGAATCAATTTTGCTTCATTCGAACAGATAAGCGACATCTCGTTTTAGGTTACGATCACATACGTACAAGTAAAGTTGTGCGCTGCCCTCAGAAACTGAAGGAGCACGGAGCCATATGCATCCCTTCCCAACCCCCCTTTCTACCCCAAAACCAACAGATCTGGATTGGACCTCTCACGCCAGTAACCTGATTTCCAAAAATAACTGTCGGATGGAAACTGGAGAGTTGCCAGACTGCGGGAAATGTCAACTGCAGTTGCAAGAATTCAGATATAAGGATGTTTTTTTATTTCAAAAGTCACAAAAAAGTTTTGGTTTTCTGATAAATGTTGTGGGTGTGTGGAATGTTAATCAAGGATAAATATAATAGTCAATTTTGAATTGAATGACTAGCGTTAGCAGCAAAATAGCATTATTTTCAACACACTGTGTTGTATTTAATAACACAGTGGGTGTTAGTATTCAAGTTGTTTTAATATAACATTATGCGATATGAATAAAATATAATATAAACAAAATAAAATAGGACCATATGCTTGTTTGAAATCTAAAGTAGGGTCAAGATTACTCATCTGACTCAGCTGGCGCCAAATGCCGCGGGTTCTGATTGGCTCCTGAACCCAGTATTTGAGCCCAGTCCTGTCTGTCCCCTTTTGCCAGTCCGTCTGCGAACCTCAGTGAACACTCGGCAAGCCTTTTTCGACCCTGACTCCCACCTGTCCGGTTTTTTGCTCCCGTCTGTCCCGGGTTTCAACCCTTTTTGATCCTGACCACGTCTGCTCTCTCGTCCCGGCTTACGACCTCTTTTTGTCCCCAACTACGTCTTCTCTTCCGTTCTGGCCTACGACTCTCTTCAGACCCCGATCACGCCCAGTCCCGGCTACCGACTCGTTTTTCCCGTCCCCGACACTGCCATCACTCGCTACGGAAGTTCCACTTCCGCGTTCGGAGCACCATCCGAGTACAAGAGCGACTTGCTTCCCGCGTCTAGCGAACACCGGATCGTGGGCGCAGCCCTTTCTCTTTCCTTGAATAAAACGTGTGAGAAACGTAACGCGAGTGGGTGCTGTTTCCAATCTGGTCCTGACAAGTAGAAAAACTTTCCCAAAACGGAAATCTAATGCGATTGTTCGAGCGGTTATTCCCATACAAAGGCTCAATCTCCTTTCGTAATAAAGCAGCTGGTTTGAGACGGGATTGAGACATTTGTTGGCCTGGAGAGGAATGGTCGCCACCAGGCTGCACTTTCTCAAGACACAACACAGGAAATGGTGCGCCCGCTGACCCTTGGTTAAGAGAAGCAGCCAACCAACAGGACTCAAGTACCAATCTTGAGTCAATATTTTAATCACAAGGAGACTTAAAGACCACTGGTTATTGCAAAACCACGAACTATTATTACATCATGTCCTAAGACCTACATGACAGCAAGGAAAAACTCAAAAAACTAAACATGAGGAAAATGAAGAAACCTTGAAAAGGGATCGCACATGAGGTCATCCCCCTTCCAGTATGACCAGGCTGCAATGGGTGTTGCAATGCACAGACATCATCAGCATGAAATCTAGGTTATTCATAAGCAAACTTCTATCCTTTAAGCCTATGTTTAAACAGTTCCGCTGAGGTTGCAGATCGAATCTCAGTGGGCAGAGCATTCCCGTCTCGATGACTGAAATGCACCACTCTCCGGTCTCCCGGAGTCCAAAATCAAGAGCCTGCAGCTGGTACAAAATGCTGCAGCAAGCCTTTTAACTTCGACAAAAAAGATTATAGCTAACCTGCATTGGCTCCCTGTTAGTTAGGGAGTGGATGCTTATTTGCCTTACAAATGAATAATAAAGATGGCGTCACATTTTAAAATGTTTGAACTAATTTGTTTGTAAGTTCTTAGTCCCCAACATTATGCACAATCCTAACAGCTTCTTCGGTCATTGAATAAGCGTTTCTATAGTTTCTACATGTATTTTCACGAATCTCTATTTATACAATAACACTATGGACTATGGTGGGGTGCGTAGTTTGAGGTTTGTATGAGGTGAGTTCGTGTTAAAAATGCCAAACTGAGTTCAAAGAGCCTTTGTATATATATTTTTCCCCACTGCACCTATCTGCTTTTATCTTACTTTTACTGTTGGTGTACTGGCCAAGGAGGGGGGGGTTGGGGGGAAGAGTGATTTCACGTGTGAGCCCGCTGTTTTCTTATGTTCTAGGATGAAAATGGTGAAAGTAGGAACAGGACCATTTCAAATACAGTCCAAAAGCCGAACCAAACCCCAAAAACAATGAAAAGGGAAGAGATTATTTGGGCGTTTCCAAGTACTTAACATAATGGCAAGCGCAGCAAAAGGAGCTTGATAGAGGCAGCCAGAAAATGGCATCAGTGAGTAGAATATTTTGAACTTATGGACACCACCTTTAAATAAGGCACAACTAATTAATTGTACATTAAATAAAGGATTTTGTTAAAATGTCCTTGGCTCAAATAATAATAATAATAGTAATAATAATTTCCTTTGTATTGTCATTCTTTGTAACAATGTACACAGAACGAAATGTCGATACACCTGACCCGTTGTAGCGAGTCGATGCAGCCGCAGCCAACAGAGGGCGCCGCCATTATACCAATTAGGTATGTCTCGGCCGAGGCGCGAACCAGCGACCTCCCAGTCTCAAAGCGGGCACACTACCATCTAGGCTACTGAGCTGGTAAAGATGGTTGAAATAAGAGTACTGTATGGCTTTACACCAAAAAACAACTACGACCAGATGAGGAAGGTGCTGTATCTTAGTCATACCAGGAGGCTTCTCCTCCTACTGGTAACCATGGAAACCAGTACTGTGTCATGTGGGTGAGCAAACCCCTACCCCAAAAACAACCTGGAGAGGTATGGGTGCCACCAGGCTGTACTTGTCCAATACACACCCAAGGAAGAGGAGCCCCTATAACCAAGGTGGCTAAGGGATTTGTGAACCGTGGACTTTTTTACTCAGGACTGCCATCTTTGGCCTGAAGCGCAACTGCATCCTACCTGTACGCCTACATGGGATAACCACGTGACATGAACGCACCTGCCCAACCTCGCTTCCGGCTCTCCCTGGTGGCCACATCGCTGCAGTGCACCCGACACGCGTCGATAAAGGGTCGAAAATACGTCGGGCGGGTCCACGCTACGTTACCGCAGCCGCACCTCCCGCACCCGAGCATCCATGATCGACACTTCGTCTCGCGGGTTCGGCGGAAGGCGCAGCGCGTTCCGGTGGCGGGTAGCGCGCTGATATGGCGGAGATGCGGTGGACCGTTATCACGCATAGCATCAATGAACGAAATTTAACCTGGCTGCACGTTGAGGCGTGACGTCAAAATTTGGTCTGCGACGTTTCTACTTCCGTTAATTGCTGTCAAAATAAAACACATAGCTCACGCAAGTCTCTGATTACTTCACCTAAATTATCGTAAAGTCATTTTAAAATGTAAATGATAGAATACAATTTACAAATATCTATTTTGCGTGTCTTTATTTTTACCCTAAGTTGATTTTATCGTTCAATATTTGTGTTTCATCAACCGGTACAATAAATCTTTGACGTTATCAAAATGGTTAGAAAGTTAATCATAACTACCCAATGTCCAGAAACTTTCTCGCACTAAGGTGGACATAAGAATCTAAAGCACTAACTTTTAATGCGTGTTACTATTAATCGTTTTTTAGCAAATGACTACTTTCTTTGGGTCATGTCACGTCTCTTGCATTACATTTAATACGAACAGAAATCGTAGACGCACTTAACTTTTTTTCTCTCTCTTACCTGTCGCCTTGTTGAATCACCAACTTTCTACCTCTGTTTATTAACTATTCTATTAGCATAATGTGGTTATATATGACATTTGGTTGCTATATTAACAGCATGACCACACAAGCTATTGACCAACGCAACACCGTTCAATGAGGTAATAAGGCGGCTTGTGACGTTGACGTTTTTGGGGGGTGTTGTTTCCCTATTAGAAGTATTATTAGATAGATAGATAGATAGATAGATAGATAGATAGATAGATAGATAGATAGATAGATAGATAGATAGATAGATAGATAGATAGATAGATAGATAGATAGATAGATAGATAGATAGATAGATAGATAGATAGATAGATAGATAGATAGATAGATAGATAGATAGATAGATAGATAGATAGATAGATAGATAGATAGATAGATAGATAGATAGATAGATAGATAGATAGATAGATAGATAGATAGATAGATAGATAGATAGATAGATAGATACTTTGTTCATCCCCGAAGGGAAATTCACATTTCCAGCAGCATCCCTGAGCTGAGAACAATCGAAAATAACACGGGAGCTGCTGGAGTGGCTGCCATTCGTGACGGCGCCGGAAGAAAAGATTCAATTTGAATCATGTACAAACAAACAAACAATTGAATCATGTACAAACAAACAAACAAACTTAAGTGGAGTGTTAATATTAGAAGTGTCTTGGTCAAATACATATATTTTGCCTATGTAATGGTAAAAGTGTATGCATATTTTTTTTGTCTATCCTTATGTTGGACGTATATCTAATGTTATTATTATCTGCAGCGAGGCTTTTAACTAGAGACAAGAAAGTTTGATAAGCTAACCTGCATTGGCTCCCTGTTGGTTGAAGATGTGATATTAAGGGTCTGTTGGTATTATATAAAATCATGCATAAACTTGCTCCCTCATATAATTCAGATTTTATTTCCCCCTATGTTCCGGTCCAGAGCCTTCGTTCTGAAAATGCTGGTCTGCTAATGATCGCAAGAGCCAAAAAGAGATCCGCAGGTTTGAGAGTGTTTTCCATTCGGGCCCTGGTGCTGTGGAATATTCGTTTCCCCCTGAGATTCGATGTGCAACCTCAGTGGAAATGTTTAATCCTAAGCTTAAAACACACTTCTATTCTATAGCATATGAATAACCTATATTTTAATTTGACAATATCTGTGTATTATTTGTTATTGCAACATCCATTGCAGCCTAGTCATCTTGGAAGGGGGATTACCTCATTTGCAGTCGCTTCTCAAGGTTTCTTCATTTTCCTTATGTTGAGTTTTTTTAGTTTTTCCCTGTCCTCGTGTAGGTTTTAGATCTGGGAATGGTGTCCTAATAGTCTGTGGTTTGCAAAAATCTGTGGTCTGTGCAGCCCTTTGAGTCTCCTTGTGATTAAAGGCTATACAAAAAAAAAACAGGACTGGACTTGACTTATTATACAGGACTTTGAAGTGCCTTTCGGTGTCCAAAAACTAAGTAATATACAAATACATTTTGATTTGATTGACTACTTAAAAAGGGATGCTGGAGCCCATCCCAGCTGTCTTCGGGCAGTGGGCAGGGGACACCTTGAACTGGTTGCCAGCCAGTCGCAGGGCACACAGAGACAGACAACTCATTCGCTCGCTCGCTCATTCACACCTAAGGACAATTTTGACTGGCCAATTAATCTGACATGCATGTTTTTGGGAATGTGGGAAGAAACCCGAGTGCCCAGGGGAAACCCACGCAAGCACGTGGAGAACATGCAAACTCCACACAGATTTGATCTCTTGACCCCAGAACTGTGCCACACACGCACTAACTACTGCGCCCTGACAGCACATATAGGGTTCTTTATATTAGAATTAAATATTTTTGTTATTCCGTAGTGCAGAGGTTAGCACATTTGCCTAACACACAAAAGGTCCCCAGTTTAAGATTGGGTGGAAACGTGTTGGCCTGGAGAGGGATGGGCGCCACCATGCTGTACTTGCACAAGACACACCACAGGATATGATGCCCCTACAACCTAGTGGTTAAGGAACCCAACCAACTAAGCAACTAATGCCTCTTTATATAACAAGAGGAAACCGGAGTGCCCGGAGGAAACCCATGCAAGCATGGGGAGAACATGCAAACACTGCTGGTAGGTGGATTTGAACCCATGTTCTCAGAACTGTGCCGCGGATGCATTTACCGCTGCCGTGCCACCCTATTTTAACTAGGACAAAAAAGTACGATCACATAACACCGATTTTGGCTAACCTGCATTGGCTCCCAGTTAGCCATAGATGTGATTTCAAGGTTCTCTTAGTATTGTACAAAATCATACATGGACTTGCTCCCTCTTATCTTTCAGATCTCATTTGCCCCTACGTCCCGGTCCGAAGCCTACGATCTGAGAGTGCCGGTCTTCTGGTGATCCCAAGAGCAAAGAAGTGTTCTGCTGGTTCGAGAGCGTTCTCCATCCGGGCACCGGTGCTGTGGAATGCTCTTCCCCCTGAGATCCGATCTGCAACCTCAGTGGAAATCTTTAAATCTAAACTTAAAACTCACTTCTACTCCATAGCATATGAATAACCTACTCTTCTCGTCGGCTGAAAAATAGTCTGTGTAATATAGTGTAATAATCTGTGAAGCCCATTGAGACTCTTCGTGATTTAGGGCTATACAAATAAAAATGACTTGACTTGACTTGATATATATTTGTATATATACTGTATATACATATATATATATATATATATATATATATATATATATATATATATATATATATATATATATATATATATATATATATATATATATATATATATGTTCGCGCCTCGGCCGAGTCATACCTAAGACTTATAACATTGGTAAAATGGCGGCGCCCTCTGTTGGCTGCGGCTGCATCGGCTCGCTACAACGGGTCAGGTGTATCGACATTTCGTTCTGTGTACATTGTTACAAAGAATGACAATACAAAGGAAATTATTATTATTATTATTATTATACATTTGTGTGTATATATATATATATATATATATATATATATATATATATATATATATATATATATATATATATAAATATATATATATATATATATATATACATACACACACACACAGTTATCCCTCTGTTATCGCCATTAATGGGGACCAAAACCACCCGTGAAAAGTGAGAATCCGCGAAGTAGCGACGCCCCTTGAAAAATGCTTAAAATATATATATTATTCTTTTTTATATAATTTTATTTTGTTATTATTTTTTTAGACCCACAAAGCTCTGAACCCGCGAACGTGGAACCGCGAAGTGGCGAGGTCCCAATGTATATATATATATATATATATATATATATATATATATATATATATATATATATATATATATATATATATATATATATATATATATATATATTTCTTTTTTTTTAATTTATTTTTTAATAGTACTGTAATTTTTTTAAAATGGTTCAAAGGAGTTTCTTTCAAACTTGAAATTCTTTCGTTTATATTTTTATTATGGTGTTTACTAAAATTGTTTATCACGTGTATGGTATTTACATGTGCTAAAAGGTACATCCTTTCAGATGTTTTGAACATGTGTAGTCCTGTGGACTACAATATGACGTCACTACCGGGGAGTACCTTGTTTCTGCCGTTCACTTCCTGCTTTTTGGCTTCCCTGGTTTCCTCTGATCAGCTGCCGGAGCTTTTCCGTGGACGACACGCGAACACGATGTCACACCAGACGGGCATTCAAGGTATTTGACGGCGAATTGTATCTCAACTTTGCTGGTCCCACACACCTGACCTATCGTGATTTTTAAAAAGTAACGCGATTAAAATAAGAGGGCGTTTATTTTGCTTGCCGCTCCCGCAAGCTAGCTTGTGCTTTAGCTTGATTTGTGATGAGTGGTTTTAATTTCAGAAGGTAAATAAATCCGAGTCGGCAGAACCCTAAACAGTGGTTTATGTGACTACTTTATGTGTTTCGCACATTGACGTGTCTGTTATAGTTTTAATCCTGAAGCGAAATCGTATAATGACAGGTTATGCATCCAAATGTGCGGGTGACGCCTTGTTTAGAACCTGCAGTTACAGACTGAGTGACTGGCTGTTACACCAGCAAGTGCTTCCACGTGAATGTAATGGATTGTGTCTGCAGATTGCATCAAATATGTTTGACCACACACATCTTATATCGAAGTAAATGTGTTTGTTTGGGGCCAAAGTTGAGCTTCTGAATTCAAATGCACTGCTGCTGTTGTTTTCAGATTCTGACTATCCAATAGAAGTACTGCAAGGCTTCCTGATTTTTGTCAAACAATTTTAAAAATAAAAAACATGGAAAACATAAAACAATTGAGGAAGCTACATAAACCAGAAAACCAAGGAAGCGAAAACATTTATCCAAGAGAAATATTTGCATTTTGATTACTGCAGCTTGGGGTTCTAATGATTTATATGATTTCCTATAATATATCCACAATTAATGTTAGAAAGAAATACATGATGCAAGTATTTTTAATAAATGTGATAGAGGATTGATGTAGCAAGAGCTTTTTTGTGTAAGTGCTCGTCAGCAGAATAATTGCAGGCCTGAATGTAATTTGTTTTTCTTATTTCCTTTTAGTGGTGTAGGGTTTTGTTTTCTTGTTTTGATTTCAAAAATATCTTTCCTGTCAAAATGACCAGACGTGGGCAATGTAAAGCTTCTGGTTTAGCATACTCCCTATGGGCAAATGTTTATGTATTCTATGATTGCATTGTACATCTGTTTAGTGCAAATATTTAATTGTTTCCTTTTGCAAATGTGTTTGTGCGGTGACAAAACTCATCATGTACTCAACTTGAAATATGTTGCAATTGAAATTGGCCTTTGTATCATTTATTCGGCCACATCCTTTGTTATTAGGGGAAAAAAATCATCACTGATGATAACTGGAACCACCTTAACTCGGAAGCCTCCAACCTTTTTTGAAGCTGAGAACTATTTTTTTATTACTCATCAGTGTGTTGGGCTACCAGTTTGATGTGCATTTCAAAATTAACAACTTATGTTATGAATGCGTTTATAACGTTCTCACCTGGTTGTAGTGATTAGAAGCAGTGTTGAAATATCTCAGAAAACTAAAACAACTGCCTTGCATAAGGGCACTCTTGTTTATATATATATATATATATATATATATATATATATATATATATATATATATATATATATGCTGGACAGCCTAACAACAGTAGCTGAGAGACGAGCACTGAAAAAGCTGAGGTCAATCATGGACAATCCATCGCATCCACTACACAGCATTATCTCCAGACAGAAGAGCAGTTTCAGCGACAGACTGCTGTCACTGTCTTGTACTACGGACAGACTGAAGAGATCTTTTCTTCCTCATGCCATGAGGCTCTTTAACTCCACCCGGCAGAGTAAAGGCCCACATTAAACCACACCACCTACATTGGATATTACCGAATCTTACTGCAATATGTATTCTGTGTAGCACTATTTAGTTACTCTATATAACACGCTACAGTGGGCATTTGCACGTCACACTGGGTATTTGTATATTGCATTCTTTTGGCTTTATTATTGTACTGTTCTCAGCTCAGGGATGCTGCTGGAAATGTGAATTTCCCTTCGGGGATGAATAAAGTATCTATCTATATTATATACCACAGCCATATCCCCCTAGTGGGGGGAGGCTAGAGTCATTCCTGACTCTTTTTGGGAGATTGATTCAGAGGAAGGGATTCCCAGCCCCCCACGTTCAACCCAACTGAGGTGTTAGGAGTCATTAGGTGACCAAACCCCCCAACCCCTAATGCTAAACGCCAAGCAGGGAGGCAACAGGTACCAATGTTTAAGTCTTAGGTATGACTCGGCCAAGGCTTGAACCACAACCTCCCAGTCTCGGGGCGGGCGCCAGACCCTCAAGGGTGCCTCTTGTGGTAACCCCTGCCCTAAGTCATATTAAATATTGTTTATTTATACATTTTAGTTCAATGTCTTAGCAAAGGGCACCAAAAATGGCCGAGTCACATTTGCTTGAATTGAATTACTCGGAACCGGTTATTGATGACCGAGTCAGGGGAAAAAAACTATTTGACACGCTTAGAAAATGTAACTTTTTGAATGCTTTTCACAGCGAGCAATTCTGTGAAGGACGTGTTTGCCAGTGCCAAGAGCGGAAGCGAGTACAGAGTGTTGAAGATAGTCATTGACGATGGTAAGTGCCCTTTGAGATTCTGTAATTAAGTCAGACGTCACCTTGTTGGGCGTAAAAAAAGATGACAAAACGGTGGTTTTTGACACACTCCTGCCCCTCCAGAGCAGCTGACGGTGGCTGACACTGTAAAGGCGTCGGAGAAATGGGACCAAGAATACGATGCCTTTGTGCTGCCCCTGCTGGAGGAGTCCGTTCCTTGCTACATTCTTTACCGGCTAGACTCGAGCAACAACCAGGGTTACGAATGGATCTTCCTCTCCTGGACTCCAGACCGCGCTACTGTAAGGAAGCTATTACACACGAAAAAATGAAATAAATCAGGTGATGGGGGGATTCTTATTCCATGGCTTTTACAAACATGGTACCCTACTGTTTTGTCATATGGTTATGTGGTGTTGGTGAAACTCGAAGAAGTAGTTCCAGACCAGTACTTAAATTCCTATCTGTAATAGACACTTGTATAAGATTCACATTTTTTGCGAGACTGAGGAAGGACAATCTGGTGCAGGCTTCGCTCGACGGCTGCAGGATGGGACAGAGATTAACATTCTTGTTAGCTGGGGGGGGCGGTGGGCAGACTCAGGCTCAGGCCTGTATGGAACTTTAGAAACAATTTCAAAGGCAAAGGACTGATCGGTTCTGGCATGCCTTATTCAAGGTAAAGAAAAAAAAATTCATGATGATCAGCAAACAGTAAACAAGCAGTGAATGGTAAACATGAATCTCAATGGGCAATATTTGCGTTGTAATTTTAAAAGAGGTAATGTTTTCAAATGTGCACATGAATCACTTTTCCCTAACATTGCTAAACAAGTTTCCTCACAGGCCAGCAAACCAAAACAATAAGGCAAAACAAAGATTACTACTCATAGTGTATTTTAAACCACATGCCAAATACAAAATGCTAGATCAGGGGTCGGGAACCTATGGCTCGCGAGCCATATATGGCTCTTTCTATGAGTATCTGTGGATCAGAGACCAATTTGATTGCATGCAAAATTTCTCTATCTTGTTTAAAACCGGGATTGTCTATCCTATTCAGGTACACGTAAAGCCAAACCAAGGCTAAATGCAAAGGAAACACTTCACAGTATATATAGGGCACGTTTTTCACTACAATTTACAGTCAAGGTGTCACACAAAAAAAGGGGGGAAAAAAAATTCGTTTTGTCTGTACAACGCTAAAGAATCCTTTATTTAAAAGTTCACTATATAATCTGTGTTCGGTGTTCAGATACTTTATGATGAATCCACAGAACTGTAAATACGCCAAAACACCGGAAGAGAACTTAGTCATTTGATTGGGTGAGTGGGAGGGATGGGTGGAGCTATGCAAAAAGTACAAGCATTCCCTCCCATCTCTCGCCAAAGGTAAGCACAAAAGGCTCCCTATTCTCAGAATGTTGTGACGTTTTTACAAAATAAATGCTTGCATCTGGTTTTGAAACCAATAAGTATGAAAAAAAGGGTCAAAAGGAGTTTAACCGATCTTGAGTAATTGCAAGAAAGAGACAAGTTTAAAGTGGTCTGTTTGTTGAATTTGGGACAGGGGCTCTGGCATTATTCTCTTTTCATAATTTTTATCAAATCATCAAAAATAAATGTGCTGAAGATTAAGCTTTTGTCTGGGGCGCGGGTTTAGCAATTTAGTAAATTTGTCTCATAATATATGGTGTGGCTCTTTCCCAAAATAAAATTAATATTTTTTGCTTTTATGGCTCTTTGAGTCAAAAAGGTTCCCGACCCCTGTGCTAGATGGTAACGCTAAAATTAAACCCAATTTACAGAGGCCTTTGCTCATTATATGTGTATTTTTTTCTCAATATAAGATATTTTAGTTTATTATTCTAGTAAAAAATATTCTTTAAGGGACCGTGTATAATATTTAGTGCCTCCTAGTCGTAAAAAAACTTTAATTCAGTAGAAAAACAACAACATAGATTTTAATACTTGGAAAATATACATGAGCTATCATACCAATGTTACTATTATAAAAATGAAAAATCACAGGTGGAGAAATTTGTCTTTTTTTTTTTCAAGCATAAGTGGAATCCTTCCTTAAATCACCACCATGTTTGTCTGCCATGTTGTTGCATGCTGTGGCGCTGGTTTTCCTTTGCATTAGACAAAAGTGCCATCTAGTGGTCAAGGATTACACACTAGGACCTTAAAACAATCGCATCTTTTTTTATAACAATGATAGAGAAGTCATTTTTAGATATTTATTACAATCTTAGTTGAAAATATTTTATACCATCTGCTAGTTATTTTTTTTTTGCTACTTTTAAGAACGAATTGTATTATTTCTTTTTTATATACATTTTATGCCATTTGGGTACGCTTTTTTGCTCTGTATCCTTTAAAACATCTTATTGTCAGAATTGCTTTCTCATTTTGTGTGGGATTATCTTATTTGAACACATTTTAAAACATAGAAGTATACTTAAAATAAGTAATATTGTCTCCAATTGCTGAACACTTTGCTCAATTTTTAATCCTGAAAGGAAAAAAAATCTTAAAATTGGAAAAAAAATATCCACCGATCTGCTACAACAGATGATTTTCCGTAATTTTAAGAATAATTATTCCTTTTCTAATAGAAAAATTGGTTAAATTATCATAAATTTTAAAAAATGATTAAAAAAGTGGCAAAATGTTGTGCCAATAGGGTAAGAATTTAGTTTATGTTTTGGGGCAGGGCTACTATGACTCCAAGAGTGGAGCAACACTTACAAAATAACTCTACAGACGCTCCACTACTTATGACCTTTCAACTAACGATAAAAGTTAGACACGATCATTTTTTTCGGGGTGTCGAAAAATATCCAGACATTACTGTAAGTTAGATTTTGTATTGTGTGCACCTCTTTCCGAGTAGAGGACAGTACTCAAGTGCTTCTTTCCGGCGCGTGGCGCCGTGAGAGGTCACCCAGCATCCACCCGATGAAGAAATCCGGCTTCTACTTCCTAGTTTGTGTAAACATAACAACGTGTACTGTAACTTTGACGTTTTTATTGTTTCATATCTCGTGCATGCGTTCAATATGGTTGGTGTGAATTTTAAAGATGAGGTGAGCTGTTTCTTTTGAAATGAAAGTGGAATAAGAAAGCTTGATGCAGTTGAGAAAATGGTAAGATCGACTCAGTAGGAAGTCGCCAATTGTTGAAGCTCAGCTTCCAAAAGTAAGTTAAACTTAACTTTATTTATTTTATAGAGCATATTATTTTATGAAATATTTAATTTTTAGTACAAAACAATACAGGTTACTTATACAAGCCTTAAACATACTTATATAAACCTTAAAAATACAAAATATAGCACTGAAGCAACTTACGAACAAATTCAATTTATGAACGATCGTCCGGAATCTCGTTCCTAAGTAGGGCAGGGTCTATACTCGCAGGAATCTAATACATGTGTACCTGGTGGCATTACGTTGATAATGATGCTTCAATTGTGAGTGTGTGTTGATGAAGCACAATATTATCATAAATATATGGCATAATCACGTTGATGGCCATTTTCCTGAAGAGATAAAGGGGATTTGAGTTGCATGAACATGCTGGCAGAATAAATTAAAACAGTTTCTAAAGGACCCCTTTTGCTTTTTAATAGGTCAGAAACAAAATGCTATACGCTGCTACAAGAGCCACACTGAAGAAAGAGTTCGGAGGCGGCCACATCAAGGAGGAGATCTCTGCCACTACAAAGGTGTGTCACAGATCCTTTCCTACCGAGTCAAAAGCCTCTTTGTGGCTTAGCGCTCACAGTAACTAATACTTGCAGGACGAGATCAACCTCAGCGGATACAAGAAGTATCTGATCTCGCAAGCAGCCCCGCTGCCCCTCACTGCTGCAGAGGAGGAGCTCAGACAGATTAAACTACATGAGGTAAATTTCAATGAAATATTCCCTAAAAGCCAGAGGAACGGGCGTGGCGTGCTAGCCAACCTCAGATTCCCAACATGATTCCCTCAACAATACCCTTAAGAAACCGCAATGACCAGAGATTTGATCATGTGCCTTATAATCCGGTGTTCCCTGTTTGCAGATAAAATTAGAAATGAGTTAGCATATTTGTGCAATTATTAATCATTTGATCAAAAGGTTTCACTGACTACATTGAATAACAATGGTGGCAATGGGGAACGAACTGGATAGCAATGTTAAGAGCAGAGAATCCTAACAACCAGGCTGCTAGGGACATGGATGGTTGTTCACAATTGCATAACTTTAAATGCGACTGGACTTGAACCCAAATCACGGCAGGGAGAGTGTCGGATCCTATTCTCTAGATCACACAAATGGCACATGCAAAGGCACGAGGTCTTATCTCATAATCATTTTGGTCACAGTACCAAATATGTTAGACAAACGAGAACATAAGTGATTAAAAATTTGAATAGAATTTTGTGTGACAAACATTTGGAACATGTGCGGCAGTGCGTTCATACATTACAGTTCAGTTATTGAATTGCCTCCCACAATGCCTTTCTCCTCATTCAGTTTAGAACAAACAAATTACTTCCCACAGTCACTTTCTTTTAATTCAGTTTAGTATCTGGTGCGAGTCGGTAATAAGACACTATGTTCAGGGTTCGTACAGGTGCTTAAAATCCTTAAAGATGCTTGCATTTGAATTTTGTGTTCTCAAGGATTGAAAAGTGTCTACATTTAGGGTGAAGTGCTTATATGTGCTTGAAATTGTTGCCATGTTTCTCAATAAGTGTGCTTAAAAATGATGCTGACACAGTTCTCGGGTGGCTTCGCCTTGCCATGGCATTTTATTCTTCCCTCTTGGTTAACTGCAACTGGCATTATTAGTTAGTATGGCATTGTCCTATGAAGCTTCATTGCGCCCTACGGGTCGTCTAGGACATGCGTATGCAACACGTGAACAGGGCACTATGAAATGTGCATCAGTGCCAGGATAACTAATCAAATATGGACTTTTACGATTGGCCGTGAGAAAAAAAATAAGGTAGTGTTTCCCAGTGGTAAATTATAATTGAAATTATCTGGTGCTTTCAGCAACTGAAAATGTAGGCTACACATTACTGTCAAATATATCGTTATTTACTCGAGATTTAAAAATCATGTATTGATAAATGCACATGCAAGATTAATAATTGCATACTTTGATTGCAGATATATTCGTGTCTCTGCGAAATACTCGATTCACACCAGAATTTTTCTTTTAATGGTTGGATACGTTGGAAAATTGGCCTAGAACGTCCATAAGTGGGGTTGGATTTGGCCATTAAAAGAGGTTTGCAAACTCTTACTGGAATTTTTATTCCATGTGCCATAGCCTGTTGCACCTTATATCATGGAAAAATATCACTAAAGATCATTTCCTGGGTGGTGCGCGTTATAGTGCAGAAAATACTTTAATCACGTGCATTGAAAGTAGGCGAAGGCCGTGTCCTCGCTGAGCAGCACAAGGTCAGCTCTTTGGTTCCTGCCCGGTGCAAAAAGACGCTGACTCATTAGAATGGGAGAGTGAGCAATAGAGGGAGAGAGGAGTCTTACAGGCTAATGCAGGTAACACCCGTTCTGAAAGCTCATTCTTCCCTGCTTAGATCAGATGTGTGTGAACAATTGCACACGTGTTCCAATGAAATGACGGCGGATTTTGTTTATGACCATATATGGAAATGCTTGCAGGCATCAGGCCTAAGTAAAGGCAAGAGAGCGCAGATGAAGTGAGGGGTGTGTTTGCTCTATTCGCTAACATGAGGAATTCTTGGCCAGCTAAGCAGATAAATGTGTACAACCTGCAGTCATGCTTAGTATGCTAGTTTTTTTCAGGAAATGTTCGAGTTAATGAGAAGTTTTTGTATCTAAAAGGCAAATGCTATCGCTTCTTTAATATTGCTTCTTTTCACTCCTGTTCGGCCTCTCGTGAGAAGTATAGATAGCATATCATTTAAGCATTCTCTTATTTTGGTAAGGGTGATGATTCATTATTGTGAAATATTACTTTTGAGGTGTTGAAACTATTTTTAGGATGCACTAAATGTGTCAATTGTAGATATAACATTTTAGAAAAGATATTTAACCTAAGGTCAAACTACAAGGTCAAAAAGACAAAAAGGTTTTAACTTACCTCAGTAAAAATTAAATAAAATAAGATGAAATACTGTAGATCTTTGAGGTGAAAACACTTATATCAGATACCCCATCATAATAAAGTGAATCAAAACTTCTTGTTATATAATGAGGCATTGGTTGGTTGGTTGGTTGGTTGGTTGGTTGGTTGGTTGGATCCCTTAACCACTAGGTGCATCATTTCTTGTGGTGTGTCTTGGGCAAGTACAGCCTGGTGACGCCCATCCCTCTCCATGTTTCCACCCGGTCTTGAACTGGGGACCTTTCGCGCGTTAGGCAAATGTGCTAACCACTGCACTACGGAATTGCAAAGTCCAGATTCGAATATAAGGAACTGTCATGCGTCTCGAGTGCTTGATTTTGTTTCTTTGGGAGATGCCTAAATAAAGAGCCACAAAGATTTAGAAAATGATTATTCTGAGGGGGAAAAAAACCTTTAATAAACCAAATAAAAGTTAATTTGAGGTTTTTTTTTCCCACATCACAGCAACAATATATATTTAGAAAATAAATCATGGGCAACTACAATTCATGCCCAAAACAACATATACTAAAGGTGGGGTGCAAAGTTTGAGGTGTCCTTAAAATGTTTAGAATTAAATATTTTCTCTTTATGAAGAAACAATGCCCAACAGAGTTTAAAGAGCTTTTGTATATTCTTTTCCAATGCGCCTATCTGCTATTATCTCGTTTTTACCTTCTATGTTCTGGCCATGTAGTACATTACGCTGGAGGAAAGGAGGTTGGGGGAGAGTTATTTCACACGCTTGACCGCGGGATTCTTTTATTTATTTTTTTTTAAGGATGAAAATGGTAAAAGCAGACATGGGGACTTGAGACTTAGTGACTTGGACTCGAGTCGACTCGAGTCGCTGTTTTTATGACTTGTGACTTGACTTGGACTTGGCAATCTAAGACTCGGGACTTGACTTGTGACTTGACTTGCCCAAGAAAAAAATACTTGGGACTTACTTGGGACTTGAAGGTGAAGACTTGAGACTTACTTGAGACTTGCACATGTGTGACTTGGTCCCATGTCTGGGTAAAAGTAAGAAAACTGCTGTTTCAAATACAGTCCAAATGACCCAGACCCCCAAAAATATGAAAGAGAAGGAGTTTATTTGAGCGCATCTCAGAATTTCTCGTGCATGCACGTGCAACAAAAGAAGCTTGACAGAGGCTACAATGATGATTTCAGCCAGAAGATGGCGTTAGCGGGTAGAATATTTTGAAGTTGCGGACACCACCTTTAAAAGCATTATGGGGGGAAACGTATTACCACTAGTGTTATTTTACAGCTTAAGTACTGAGATGGCAACAAGCAATTGGTTTGATGTTTCATTGCTAATTAAAAATCACATCTCAATTTGTTAGTACAGTACAAACTAAAACAAAACGTTGTCGTGGTTTAAATAGGAACTGGAACTCTAAGTATCTGTTCGTCCTAAAAGTTAAGTCGTGTTTATTTGAATAGCCCTTAATCACAAAGACTTTCAAAGGGCTGCACAGACCACAGATTATTGCAAACCACAGGCTATTGTTACACCATGCCCTGATCTAAAACCTACATGAGGGAAAGGAAAAACTCAAAAACCTCAACATGAGGAAAATGAAGAAACCTTGAGAAGGGAGCGCACATGATAGTATGAGTTTGTACCCAACTATATTGAGACATAGTAGAATTACTTCACACACAAGTGTACAAAAAGAATGTACTCACGCTAAAGCTTGCTCAATTATTATATAAAAAAGATAATCACGCAAAGTGAACAATATTAGTTAGAAATTTTGTCTACTAAATATATACATCATGTGTATATATATACATGTATATATATATGTATATATATATGTATATTCATTCAACATAAAAATATTCTGTATCTGTATATATTAAGTATCTGCAAATATTTACCATCTATGTCTTTGCCTCTGTGGTGCATTTAGGTTCACACGGACATTAGCGTGGACACAAAGCACCAGACCCTCCAAGGCGTGGCCTTCCCCATGCACCATGCTGCCATGGCAGCGTTGGAGCGCTTCAGGGACAGGGAGATCAACTACGTGCAACTGGTGAGTGAGTGAAGGAAGGTCCAGATGATGCTGCATTAGGCTGCCTTTTGTCCCGTCCTCTTTGGAGACTTTGTCTAGGAGCAAACACAATAGATTTTTTTTTAAATGCAGCTTAAAAGGCCTTTGTGAGGGTTGTTGACATGGTGTCATATGATCTCTTGACAGTTCAGGACAAAACCCGGGATTGTGTTTGAGATTTCTGATTTACTCATCAGAGGATTGGAATTTAAGATAATCAAAAGCAGCTCTGTTACATTTTGAAAAACATTCTTACAGTTTTATAAATTACATACAGTAGACCCTTGGATACCATAATCTGTTCTAAAGATGGGATTGGAAAATAAGATTGTTTTATGGCAGGCGATATAACCCTATGGTAATAATGTCATTAGTTCCAACTAAAATAGATTTTCAAACTTCCTCTCACAAGATATTCCATTACCTTAAAATATTGTTTTTCTTTAATCATCTTAATAATTGTGCCAATCGCTTAATGGTTACGAGGGTAACAATGCATGCGGCTTCTTCGTATTTCTTGGTAATCATGTCCATGGTTATCACATTTTTTGCTTTTCCGGCTAGCGTCACTGTAAGTTTTGGGATCCATAGCTAATAAAGTGTTTATGTACGACGCACAGAAGATTGTAAACTGAACGGAGAAAGTCATTTTCGGAATTTATTCAGCCAATAGCATATCGGCAACTCCATGGTGCCTTATAAAAAACCAATGGCAGACCAACATTTAAATCAGGTTTTGTATGGGTGCTTGAAATTCTTAAAAATGCTTGAATCTGAATGTTGTGTTTATAAGGTTTGAAAAAGTGCTCCGATTTCGGGTTAAGTGCTTGTTAATGATCGTTGCCATGTTTCTCAACAAGTCTTCTTAAAAATGATGACACTGCTCGCTTCGCTTTCTCATAGTTTCTTCTTCCCTTGTGATTAACCGCAGCCCTCATTATATGTATGGCATGGCAACAGGTGCATGCTACCCTGAAACAGGGCACTTTGAAATGTGTACTGGTGCAAGGATTACGCATCAATCATTGACACTAATTATGCGCCATGCAAAAAAAATGGTAGCGTTTCTCAGTGGAAAATTGTAATGGCAAGAACTACCTGCAATTGAAAATGGAAGCTACATATTACTGTCATTTCTTTTACCCAACACCTATATGGGGAGAGATTTGTTTAAAAAATAAATACATTCGCAATTTACTCAAGATCTCCTGATAAATACGCACTCAAGATTGAAAATGGCATATGTAAAAGGCAGATATTTGTGGCTCTGCAAAATAATTTTGATCTACATTAGATATCTTCTTTTAAAAGTACTGGGGAAACTGGAAAATTGGCTTTGAAAGTCCATAAAAAGTACTTGGATATGGCGATGAAAAAAAGATGTACAAACCCAATTAAATGATGGCGCCCAATAGCAGATATGCATCTTATAAGCACCTAATTTGCACAAAGGTACAAACACAAAATTTCCACAATAGCTCACAAATTGAAAAGTGTGGGCACTCCAGTTTCAGACCCAGATTGACAAATTGATGTTATGGTAACAGCTTATTACTCAGCCTTCCAATTGAGATTGCTTTTTATGCTCTGTCGCTCTCGCTCTTAATTGAAAACAAGTACACTTGATTGACAAACTAATGTTATGATCAGAGCCTTCACCTGAACGTGCTTCCCTAAATAAGTTAACTACACTTTTTACTCCTTCTTAATCACACACAGCTTTTATATCACGGACTTTGTAAAATCTCAACATCAGCGGTCTTGATTAATAGGCATGTCGTTACCCAGGACTTAGCAGAGCTGATGCTGTTTACTCCGCTCTAACGTTAGTCTTCCTGCTTCAGTGCTTCTGCTCCTGCTTGCTTATTCAATCAGGAGGCGCAGGATGAGTAGCGTTAGAGACAGAAGGCAGGAGAGAGGGAAAATTGAGTCGGCTGTATCTGAGACTTAATAATCAGCCGGTCCAATAAATAAATATCTGTTACGATATCTTTCAAATTCTTAAAAATATCGGTGTCTATAATGGGCCCGCCTGATAATCAGTCGACCTCTCATATTTAAAGCAGTTCATGTGTACCATTACATCTCCTTAAACCTGACTCATCCTTTTCTGTTCCGTGGCTGCCAGCAAATCGACTTTGACCAGGAGCTGATTTGCTTGTGCAGCACCGAGCCAACAGACCTGAAGAGTTTGCCTTCAAGGATTCCCACAGACGCCGCTCGCTACCATTTCTTCCTTTATAAGCACTCCCATGAGGGCGACCGCTTGGAGTCCACGGGTGAGAAGACAAACGTGGCACATGTGTGCGGTCTCCATTGGGGCCAACCTTTTCATCCTTCCTTTTCCCTTCTTTTGCAGTCTTTATTTATTCAATGCCCGGGTACAATTGTAGCATCCGAGAAAGAATGCTCTATTCCAGCTGCAAAAACCCTCTGGTTGACATGGTGGAAAACCAACTGAAGATGGAAATTGAGAAAAAGGTATGATATATTTTATGCTCCAAGTGAAATATTAACATCATTTTATATTTTGTCCCAATGTGATTAAATAAAAGTAATGAGTTATTTAATTTTACTAAAATTACTTATTACACTGAGCTACCAAATATTGAGAATCTTCCGTAGTTGACCTCAGTTTATGGCAAATTACAAATCACGCATTTTCTATAAAAACTACAAAAATCAAAACAATAAATCAAGCTATGTTCATTTTTTAATTTAAATGTTGGATTTTAAGAAATAATAACCTGTTACATTCATACAAATTTTGTAAAAAGGTTAGGAATGATTGCAACAATGTTGTTTTAAATTATTTTTGTTAAGTGATAACATTGTATAAAAACCACTACAACTTTAAAACGGAACTCTCAAATGCAAAAACATTTAAATGTGAAAGTTATTTGTATCCATTCTGAAATGATTTTCAATGTTTTTCAGCTCTGATTTGAGAACTCATGATACAATTGTATACAAGTGATTGTTAAGGATGGTGTCAAGTGGTAGCTTTTTGATACAGTATTCAACATGTGATTTGCTGAATTTGTTTTAGCACAAAAAAGTCGAAATAATCTATCACGGGCATGTTTTTTGATCCGTTAGATGGAAATCGACAACGGTGACGACCTGACCAGCGAGTTCATGTACGACGAGGTGCATCCTAAGCAACATGCGCACAAGCAGGCCTTCGCGAAGCCAAAAGGCCCCCAAGGGAAGCGAGGCGGCCGTCGGATCACCCGACCCCCCGGCGACGGCCAGGAGGACGATTAAACTCCGCCTCCTTAACTTACACCCTGTGCACGTTCCACAGTGGAACATTCCAGCGATGGGTGCGGTTATATTTGCTTGATTTAACAGAAAAAGGAGAAAAAATTAATGATTACCTCGCATCCCCATCACAGAGCTCGCTATGCACGCCGAGGACAACCAAGCAATGGCACATTTCAGCAGTTCCCATTTGTAGCTTGGCAAATGGATGCCGATTAAACTTTGTGATTACATTCCCAACCGTTCAAAGTTGAGCTCCTTTGCCAGATTTTTGTGTAACTGATGTGTTTATTGCACCAATGTGACAATACCCACCCCTCCTCTTTTTTTATAAACCCACATCCCCATTTCCTTTCAACTTGCATTCCTTCAAGTCCATCACAGTGTGTGTAATTGCACAAACCTATAGGTGCTCTGAAAGCAGAAATGACAAAATGATCCAACTGAGTTATTTTAACAGTTCATTTTATATTGCGGGTTTTTCCTTCAAAAAATAATCATCTGCTGAGAAACTTATTTTTCTATGCAAGTGCTGTAATTGTACATACTGTAGCTGTGCGTATGTGTGTGTTCTGGTGATGATGTCGCCGAAGGGCTTCCACTAAAAATCATCCTTTGAAAGTCATCTTTTACCCAATCAGAACCCCAGAGCGGGCGGGGGAGGGGAGGTTGCTATCGAATAGGAAAGGGAATATGTGTTAATCAAAATGTTACCACAGTCACTCGTCTACTGATGAACTAACATAGGGCAAATAATGTGCTCACCTCATGGTCAAAGATGGGGATGATCCCTTTGTATCATTGTGTCGTTAGAAATATAAGAAAAATCACGTTTGGTCTTATTTGTTTTCCTACGGATCGTTTTTTTTCTTTTAAAAAGAATAAAAATATTTAAATTGCACATCATTGTGTTTACTGTATTTATTGAAACGGGTCCATACCCACTATACAGTTTTGATCAGGACTTGCGGAGGGCAAACGTGGCATTTTATTTGTAATAAACAATTTATTGTGTTGTAGCAACAATAATATGTACCTTTAGTCCTAGGTAAAAGACTCCACTAATTTTTTTTTGACTCCATCCAGCTCAGCCACCACCTGTTGACACAAATTGCAACAGCAGAAGACAAATTATTTAACATAGTTCTCCAACACGCAAAGCAGAGATCTTGCTAGACTTTGTCCAGTGTCTGAAACAATGTCTGCCCGGACGCCCGGGGCGTGCATCTTTTACGTCGGGCGTACAACTTACAAAACGTCTCAGCCCGGGTGGCCGACAACTTTTTCAAGGAAAAAAACGAAAAAAAAGCGAAAGATTTTTTTTTTTTTTTTTTTTCAAATCAACCATTTATACCGATTTCGAAATCTTCGTTCGGTTTGGAAATTTCGGAATTTCAGTTTGCTTGGCAATTTGCATATTTGGCAGCCAATCAGAATAACTTTGTGTTTGTGGACGTTCCCGAGCGTTATAAGGTCAAGCATTTGCATATCATTTTGCAAAGTAGACGCACAGAGAACACAAGAACAATCGATAAGTGATTAGGAATCAAGCCCAAAACATCAGCCCCAGAAGAAATATTCAAAATAAGCTAAGAAAATTTCTGTCGCTACAAAACCTAAATGTACATTAAAAGCATCGTGGAATGAGGAGTTCACGTGCCTTGTAGCAGACGATGCAACACAAACATTGCATGAATGAAGATGATTTAATACAGGTACACACTCATGGCAGATGGAAAACAGCGATGTCACATACATGCAATGAATGTTATAAGTAGATTTATAATACACTTAGTTTAAAGTGTTGTTCTGTTATATATTCTGATTGTCAATCCTTAATACTTCGAAACAGTGTTTTTTTTTTGCGATGAGTTGTCTTATTGTGTTTCAAGTTGTGAAAATTGGGGGAGGCAACTTTATGGCTGGGCAGGAAACTGAGTTGTCTGCCCTGGTGTCCGGTAACTTTTTCTCATGAGTTTTAGACACTGCTTTCTCTTATATACATGGAAAAATTAATATGTTTCATGACACACATCAGCATGTGATGACGTAATCTAAATGCTCTGTAAACGAGTGTTTTCATCAATGCTGGAAACTAGAATTATCTACTTCTACAATGAAAAAAAGCTGCTTCTATGTGGAAACTTGTGTCTACTACTAGGGCTGCACGATTCACCGAAATCTAATTGACATTGCGATGTGAAGTAGTGCGATTGTGTAATCACATAACACTGCGTTTTTTTCTCAAGGATTGATAGAAACCCTAACATTGTCCCCCCAAAGAGGGCACCGTTTACTTAAATTCAACATTTTAATAATCCTGTGAAATTTACCTAAAGTCTTAAACCAAAACAAACTCAAAGTAAATTGAACTTTGTTGCTGAACCGTTAGGAGAATCTGGAGAGTTTTGGTTATCTTTTCAAAGGTAACTGAAATAATCATTGCAAGTGCTCCTTACATGGAACACACAGAAATAATAGCTTTTACCCTTGCCCGATTTTTTTGGGGGGGCATAGCATGGCTATAGTATTAACCCTTGGATGCAGAAGTGGTATAAAAAATAGCCCTATGGGTTGTTATTCTTCAAAATCTTTGAAAATGGAAGTAATGTTATAGTCATATTTAAGTTCAATGAATGAATGAAAACTTTTATTTCGAACATAAAAATAAAAACAGGACAAAAACAATGAGTCAACAACAAAATAATGTCACATAACATGTTCGAAAAAGGGTAGTCAGAAGCAGATGCTTATTTTTCCTACCCCTTTATCTTCCCTATTAAATACATTTTATAGATAGCTCCTCTTGTGTCCAATACAACAAAATCTCATGGATATACTTATTACATAGGTCAGATATCAATAATTATAATAGTTACAATAATCACATATTTTATACACTAATCTTCGCAATACCCATCCCTCAACGTCATAATGCGCATAATGTCACCTCGGCACCCGTGATAATAACAATAAAAATAAACACAATACTTATAACAGTTCTGATGTAATAATAGCAACAATAACAAGTTAACCATAGTTAGAAATGCAGTATTTCCAATCTCCCTCATATCCCATTTTCTTAATCCCTGTATTTCGCCAGTAATGCTTTTTTGTAATTAAATTTGAACACATGGATAGTTGGACATTGTTTGAGCTCATTTTGCAAATTATTCCAAAGTCTGACTCCACACAAAGACACACACATACTTTTCCTAGTGGTTCTCACCTTTGGGATTTTGAATTCACCACAGCCCCTCAAGTTATAATTTCCCTCTTTCCGAGTGAATAATTTTTGTATGTTTTCTGGCACTATGTTTTTGTTGACCTTAAATAACAGTTGTGAAGTGAAAAATTTTATTAAATCATCCAATTTCAATAATTTGGACTGCATGAATAAAATATTGGTATGATCCCGATATCCTACCCTGTGTATGGTTCTTATTGCACGTTTTTGAAGGATAAAAAGGGGCTGTAGTGTAATTATTGCCCCAGACTTCTGCACAATTTGTTAAATATGGCAGAACGAGAGAACAATATAATAAATACAATGCATTATAATTTAAAAGAAATTTGGTTTTATCAATTATTGAAATGCTTTTAGATACCTTAGTTTGTATGTGTCTGATGTGTGTTTTCCAACTTAATTTATTGTCTATTATGACCCCTAAAAACTTAATTTCTGATACAATGTCTATTGCGACACCATCCATTTTTACTTCTAAATCTTGATTTGCCTTACGATTACCAAAGAATATTACTTTGGTTTTATTTAAATTTAAAGATAATTTATTTATATCCATCCATACTTTTAGGTTAATTAGTTCGCGATTAATACAGGTTACCAAATCAATATAGTTATCATTTGAATAGAAAATGTTAGTGTCGTCTGCAAATATTACTATTTTCAATAGTTTTGAAACATTAAAAATATCGTTAATATATAAATCGAATAGCTTTGGTCCCAGTATAAAACCCTGTGGTACTCCACAACAGATGTCCAAGTTATTCCTCATAAAACATGTTTTCCCCCACTAGTTTTGACCCCAGTCATGAAAGAGTGTATGCACTTCTGGGTCATGCATCCAAGGTTTAAGTACTTACAAAAAAACAAACTACCACAGAAAATTCACTTTCCTTTAAAAATCCAAAATCGCTTCGAAATTGTTATACTGGTCTGGAAAATCGCAATACGGTATTTTTCCCAAAAGCATTCAGCCCAGTCTACTATTGTGCAGAATGCCAGCGTCAATTTTTTAAACACATTTTCTGCTTGGAAAACTGACATCTTCTAAGTTGAAAACATGCAGTGTTTTTCAGCACAGAGTTAGTCTTATCTATTATGATTTATGTTTATTTAGCCGCATCCATTGTTGCATAAAAAAGTGTGACTTATACTCGAGTGCAGGGGTCAACAAGCTTTATGAAGGAGAGCTACGCTTTTGTTATTGATTCACATGAAGGGCTACGAGTTTGATGTCCTAATCAACTAATCAGTTATCACTTTTTTGTTACTATGTTAAGGTCCTTAGAAAATGATAGGGATATTTCTTAATGCCGACCAGCATCTGGACCAGGAGCATGTCAACGTCTGCATCGCCAGAGATGGGAAGCTGCGTCGTTGCTGTCATGCACTTTCTGGACAAATTTCAACATATTACCTATTGTTTTCTTTTATTGCTATTCATTATGTTTTGTGTACTGTTACCTAATGCTGAATCTATTCCACCCTGGTCATCCTTGAAGTGGGATTGCCACTTGAGAGACCCATTATCAAGCTTTCTTATACTCATGTCGAGGTTTTGCATTTTTCCTTGCCCGCATGTTGGTTTAAGATCAGGTGATGGTGTCATTGTAATCCTGAGCAGTCCTTTGAGACATCTTGTGATTCAGGGCTATACAAATAAATTTGACTTGACTTAAATGAAACAAAAGGTTTATTTTAAATGTAAATAAATCTTTGCCGTCATGTGAAAATCCATCTGCAATTTAATTATTTTTACATGATAGCGACAATTTACTATAGTTGGCACTTTTTTGCATTGATGCCACATAAAAAAAAAATCTAATGTGCAGCTAGCTAACCACATTTGGCATAACACTTACCTGGCTGATGAGTGGGCGCCTGTTCTTCCTCTCGTGGAGACAGCTGCAGGCCAAAACATAGACATTCTCCACCTGGCTTATGTCCCAATCGCTCATTTTTTTGTCCACGAACGCCTCCAGAGTTAGCCCCTCGTCCTCATCATCAATGTCGTACCTCACATCCATCTGCCTCAGTGAGGTAGAGTTTCCTTATTTGACCAAACCAATCAACACTGTTGTTGAGCAAGAGATTAAATTGTCTTACTAAAAGACTGGGCTCCCGGTTATCATCTGCTGGAGATAGGCCAGACACTATTTCTAATAGCACCTGCATACACAAAATTTCACAATTAATTATTATTATTATTTTTGGTTTAACTTCAACGCCGTCTACAGCTTACTACTCCAAAGCTGAATACATCCGATTTGGGAGTGATTTCCCCCCTTAGCGCCTCAGGGGCCATGTATGCGCAGGTACCAACGATCCTTTCCGTTATCATAGTTGATGCTGTATGCTTGGCCGAAGCTCTGGTCAGGCCGAAGTCCGAGATTTTGGCTACCAAATGTTCATCTAAAAGGATATTTGCACTGTGGAAAACAGCAAAAAAATAGTTTGTGCATGCTGGCTGGCATTCATGCGATTTTGAGTTCACATTTAGGACAGTTTGACATTTTTGGTTTGATGTGCTCATATCAGCGAGAAGAGTTAAATATCACACAGCTGGAAGCAAAATAACTGGAAACAGCAAGTGAGGTCACTAGTAAATATCTTAAGGATGAGACTAGAAACGTACTGTTTAATAATTTGAAAAAAGGCAATGCATGTACCAAAATTGTCCAATATTTGTATAGCTTCAAGTAGCAGTAAGCAAACATACAAGACCCAATTTACTTCCAATTGTAGTCAATGAGTTGATAGTTTAGTAGACATTCAAAACAAGGAAAGAAAACCTCAATGCACATTGAAATCATCAAGATAGGTAATTCCAATCTGTTCTAAAGGTCCTCCCCTTCTGCATCTATGAATTTTATATTATTCCTTTAAACAAAGGGGCCTTAAACTCATACCTTTTTTGGTGAGGTTGGGGCCCAATCAGGTCTTCCACAAAAAAAAAATCTGATAAAAGTATTCCACAGTCAAATATATATATATATATATATATATATATATATATATATATATATAACGAAACGAAATATTTTTTTTTTTTCTTGAAAAAGTTGTCGGCCACCCGGGCAGAGATATTTTGCAAGTTGTACGCCCGACGTAAAAGATGCACGCCGCAGGCGTCCGGGCAGTTATTTCAGACACTGCTATCATATAAAGGTGCAATATCTAAAATACTCGTAGGTCGAGAAATTTGATTTAATTTTACATAATGTGAGCCTCACTAAGAGGAGGCTAACATGATTGTCCGCCATCTTGCTGCTACGGGTACCAAAAACCTGACGAAATGCTGAGGAAAATAGATCAAACAGAAATGGTCATTTATGCTCACTTTGAGTCTCCATGGTTTGTATTCTTCCTTGTGCTTTCAAGAACTCATTTTTGCTTGCAGGACAGAATACAGCATTATCTAGTTGATACACACTTTCATATTAAGGTGGGGGCCTCAAACTATCCTCCCAGAGCCGCAATAGGCCCACAGGGCGCGAGTCTGAGACCCTTGCTAAAAATTAAGTCTGATTGTCGACTTTTAGACCGCAGTTTCCAAACTACTGCGCAGGACCAATATTCGGCCCACCAACCATTTTCCAGTGGCCCCCAGTATGCGCTAAAATGGCTATTGCTATCGAAATAAATGAGTGTCCAGCCTTTTTTTTTTTTTTTCTTATTGCAATTATAGACTTATTTTTCTTTTCGTTAAACATGTTTTTTACAAGCAGAATTTTTTTCACTCTCTTTACATTGTCAACGTTCAAATTGTAAACATAATCATGAAAGTTCTGAAGGTACAGAGAATAAGTTTAGCGCACTAAATAGGCAAGTTATTTAAAAGACAACATCTTTAAAACTGAGACCTCGGTAAATTATAATTGAAAAAAAAGTAACCAATGGATTTTTCATAATTTTTGAGGGGGGGCACTTGACCAATTAAAAGTGGTCCTTGGTTTTCTATTTTCTTTTTACTGGTAGAAATCTATACTTTCAGCACAAGCTAAAATTACCACAGTGTTAATAAATGTAAAAACATGTTTTAAATTCTGAGCTAATTATAAAAATTCCTAAATTAAATGTAGTCAATATAAAACCTCAGTGAGGTCCACGTTTTATCTTTTATTTCAAATATGTATGAAGAAAGCCCCTAAAAAACAGAAAGGTAAATAGACTTTGTTTACAGTACCTTTTTACATCTCTGTGGATATGATGGTTGCTATGCAAATACTCCAAACCACTTGCGGCACCATCAGCTATCAAACATCTCTGTCGCCAGGAGAGCGGAGTACTTCCCTCCTAAAATAAAATAAAATACTCCAAAGAATAAAATAAAAAAACATCTATATCAAAATTGAACAATTGTTGATTGTGTTGTAGAGCAAATAAGTCCAGCAAATAAATGATTTCCACTTTTTTGTTTCAAGTAACTCACTTTTGGAATGGATGGGACGACTGTGACCTCTTTTGTACAGTTCCCCTTTGTACTAATTCACCATGTACCATCATGACATCTGATCAGTTTTGAATGTAATTAAAACGTCCAAGGCTACATATTGATGAAATAACGTTCTCACCGTGCGTAATTATGTTGATTGGAGGGGCATTCTCAAGTATAGAACATTACGCAAATTTCTCACTTATTTGGCTTTCTAACCAATTTAGCAACTTCAAACACCACCCACTGATACTGCAAGTATCAGATATCTAAGACCAAAGAGGCGTGATCTGGTCAAGCGTCCCTCCGCAAGAACAAGTAAGAGGACGGTTTCAGATTTAACACCATGTTTGCTGGTTCATTGGAATGAGCGTTTTTTTCTGTACAAGGGAATCTCCCCAAATCGACTAGCATTATAGCGGGAAACTTTCGTTTTGTTTGTAACTTTCAGCGGTCGAAAATTTCCATAATCTCCGGCGCCTTCCCCCCCTTCCTTTTGTTATCATTGATTCTCTGTCTTAATAAATTGTGTATGCCAGGGGTGTCAAACGGGTGGCCCTTAGTGGGCTGGATCAGGCCCGTGAGACAACGCTCAGAGAAGTGCAAGAGAAAAACGAGTTGCAGGTTGAAATATGTCCACTTGATTTTGCCCAAGCCATGTGCCTCTCACGAAGATGCTGTAGTTGTATTTCTTTCTGTCTCTCTTGTTCTCCCTTTTTCTTTTACTCTGTCTGCGTTTTTCTTTTTTCTCTTTGTCTCTTTCTCTCTGTGTCTTTTTACCTTATTTTCCCCTCTCTTCCTTTTTTTCCTTTTTGCTCTTTTCTCTCTCTCTCTCTTGCTTCCTCCTTCTCTTTCCTACTATTCCTCTTTTTATCTTATATTTCTCACATTCTCTCTTTCTCCCTTTCTCTTTCTTTGTCCCACCTTCTCTCTTTTCTCCCTCCCTCCTTTTCTTTCTCTCTAATCTACTAGTCCGCCCCCCAAAAGAATGTTTGTTCTATTGTGTGGCCCCCCGAGTTAGAATGAGTTTGACACCCCTAGTGTATGCTCTTGCAAAAAAACGGCCTGGTTCATTGTTTCCATTTTCTTGTGATTAGTAATTCATATCAGAACTCAAAGAAATTAAAAGTAATAACAATCTAGTTTATATCAGTGTAGGAAATTCTAGCATCCTTCAGAGAAAGAAAATATTTATGGTGGAGCACAAGTAACATCTAGAGGCAAATTTGTGAACTGATTTCAGTAAAGAATCATCTGTTTCAACCCTAACAATTTTCAAAATTAAAGCTAGGAAAATCCCTACGATGTGCACTTACAAAGCAAGCCAGTCTGTCCAGTAAGGATCCATTAGCCATGAAGGCATACACCAAACAAGGGTACTGTCCATCACTGCAGTAGCCCACCATGTCTACCAGGTTCTCATGATTTAAACTGCCACAAAATACAATTAGTTTTAGAAAAATCGTTTTTGTGGTGTCATAATCTTCAAACAAAACTCACACGGTCAGCGTTTGAACCTCTTGATTGAACTGAATTTGCAGCTCATCGGGCGAGATGTCATCTATCTGCGCAATCAAATTGAAAACTGTTATGTGACATCAACTGGTATTTGGTAACAATAAACATTTGGTTTACTAACAGGATTGAGTTTTTTCACAGCCACAGGTTTGTCCCGCAGGAAAGCCTTAAAAACAACTCCGAAGCCTCCTTCACCAAGCCGGCAGCCACCGTCGGATGTGGGACGCTCGTCAAAGTTCCCGGTCATTTCCATCAGCTCGTTGTATGAAAAACTGGTGAAACCTAGCACATGGTGGCAAACACAAGGAAATACTCGATGAGTTATCACTGTAGTTTATATGGTTCTGTAAATTTTCCTGTATTGTGGTCAAAATGAGCAGGTGGCAATTCCAGCCAAATTTAAATGTAAAATACTGTCATTTGTTGCCTCTTTCTTTAAATTCAATATTCCTGCTCACAACAAATTATAACATCTGGACAAATATTTTAGTTAAAAAGTGATATATCATTTAAAAAAATGTTTATTGTAATCCCTCGTTTATTGAGTTTAATGGGAATCATGATAACTGTTTATTTGAAATTGTCTATGAAGTCTGAATATATCATTGCTCTCAGGTTAAAAAAAAAGGTTCTCCGATGTGAAATGCGAAAACCACGAAGCAGCCCTCCAATCTTGAACATGCGCTCTGCCGAGCCCTACTTGCTGCAATAGTCAACTGGCGGGAATGGAATAGCCGCCACACATTTGCTGTTCGTTTTAGGAAGAAAGTACAGAAGAAAGGAGCCGCCAAGCGTGACAGAAATGTGCTCTCTCTCGCTTTCAACAATAGTCGACTGGGGATAATGGATCTCGGTCAAAACAGTGCAGTACACTTTAGGGAGAGCACAACGGGATGCCTCAGCGGCCGGGAATTATGAATCACGGCAATAATGGTGCATTTCATTTTCGAAGGCCAACAACGGCAGGCTTCCCGACAATAATGTCTTCTGACAGTCCCTGCTTACTGAAATATGGGATTGGGGCTAATGGATCAAGGCCACGTGAGTGAAGTTCATGATAGGTAGGAATAACGAAAAAAAACGATAGTGGCTAATTAGTGAATTGCAGCATATTAGTCACAGACTACGGGTATTTCGTTTTTACACGAGCTAAGACTTCAGACCATCATTTAAAACACATTGAAAATTAGTTATTGAAATTTTGCACATGATTAATTTCTAAATCAATAAAATATTAAATGTATATCTTGTGAAATTGTAAATGTCCACGCTAATAAAATTGGGTTTTTAACAAACCCTACAATGAAATAAAAAAACCCACCCCATTAGCAGAAAATGTTGCTCTTTTTAAGTATGTTTTCATTGTTCTTAAAATGGGTTGTCTTGTTTCTTAAAAAAGACATAAACTGATTAACGGAAGTCAAATTGTCTGGTAGTTTTGGGGCTTTCTAAGGATTTTTTTTCTACCATTTTTAGAAAAAAAGCAAAAGGCTCAAGCTTCTACTAGATAATTTGGCTGGTTTTAGGTGTAAATCATTTAAATGTATAAGAAAAACAAGCTGAAAAACATACATACAATCTAGAAAAAAATACAATTTTAAATAAGTATTTTTTGTCTACCAGTGGATTTTATTTTAACTTTTCGATACGAGAAAAAGAATGTTTTGGAAATATTGCATAAAATGTTTGAATGTGGTTACACTTTTAAAAAGTACACCACACATTTCTAAAATTAACTCAGTTCAACCTTTCACATCATCTGGTTCTTCATTCTCCACTGGGACGGCAATCAGAAGCTCTTCGGCAACAGGCAAAGGAACCGTCGTCTTTGTTTTAGTCGTCGTCCAGGCTGGCAAAGTTGGATATGTGATACTGGGTTCTTCTACTGCAAGAGAGACAGGAAGTGTCTCCAAGGAGAAGGCCTCTTCTAGTGAGGTTGGCAGAAGAAGGTGATAAAACATGAGTATGATCTGATAGACTTAGAACCGAATCCTATATATGCCAGTATAAAATACATTTCAGTAGCAAATTTCTAGACACCGTTGTGAGAGCTAACTAACACGAACCAAAATATTTTCCTAAATCATGTTCATTTGGGACACAAAGAAATGTATTTTACCAGGTATCAACACACTGGCAGGTGCTAGAAGCTTGCAATCCTTGAGAATGTCCACCAATTCTCCCACTGTGGCATTGACCATGCCCCAGTCACGGAGCATCTCCAAGGTGGGGCTTTTCCCTTGAGCCACAAGGCCCTCGAAACGCCTGCAAGTACACAGAAGAAATGTTTTTTTGTGAAGTGTTTTAAGTACCTGCCATGTTTCCTAACAATTCAGATGGAAGCCAAAAACGTACTCATATTCTGATCCAACAGTTCTACATAGCACATTGATAACTTAAACAGGATGACTATGACTTTTGGGTAGGTGATGTGAGTCATGTCACATATGCAGGAATAGATCAAGCCATTTGAGCACATGGTGTATTAACTGATATAACCAAAAAACAAAACAAACCCCCCCAAATCATCTATAATTTTATTCATTGGTCCTTAAAGAACTTAAAAATGAGCAGTAATAATAAAATCCGATTAAATTTTCAGGAAAGTACAAGTACCGTTACTGTACATATCTTACATTCAGATAGTTATTCATTATTTTTAGAAAAGGTAAAAAAAAAATATTACAAATAATTACTATAATGAGGACTGTTGATGAGGAATATTAGCAAAAATGCAACGTGCAGCACAGACAGGCACGCAGAACTCGCATTACAAGGTAAAAAGAAGTCGCTTAACAAGATATTAGCACACAGCAGAACCATCTAACATTGTATGATAAGCCCCTTTCAGGTGAAGTACACTGATAAGAAAGAATACATTCAGCAAGTAAATACTTCATTAAAATATGTGGATTTGCATTCATAACTATCTATCTACCCTGGTCATATCCCTCGAGAGGGGTGACCGACAGCAAGACAAACACACACAAAAACAAAATAAAAAAGGGAAAAATATAGCAAAAACACAAACAAAAAATGTTGGACCATGGCCAACCTAAATGCCCAAACACCCGAATAAGTTAAGCACCTTGTCACCCAAGTTGGTTATGCTTTCCTCCCTCCGGATGAAACGGGACACAGGAAAGCGGCCATGTCACTCGGGTCAGGGTGACACAACACAATCTTCTGTTCAACAGCAGGCCCCGACAGCTTTTGCTGGTTTACCCCTGCCGCATCATACAGGTGCCCTGCCCATTCATTAGAACAGGTCTAAACATCCCACTATCCTTTTACAACACCTCTCCACTCATTCCTATCACCAACAAGAGCTCTAGCTTCCACTATATTTAGACCTCTTTCCTGGAGTGCACTCATAACACCATCCATGTCAATCGCGGGATTCATAACTACTAAATGAATAATGTGATTATCAAAGTTATAATTGTATGGAGAAGTAATAAAACTAGTATAGCTGGGAAACTCCTGCGATTGTGACAACCATACTCAGTGACCTATTTTAACAATCTAAAAGTATTAAGCGCAGGGAGTTTCCCCACACTATTTTCAAACGCAAGCTATTTATAAAAAAAGGCAAAACTCCTTTCTTTATATAGCCTATTGCCTCCTAGTGGTACAAGGCAGTTCTTTGGGTCAAATAATAGACACTGTCCCTTTAATGTATCGAACCACGTAGGCCAAAAATATCTAACACGATAAATAACTTTGAATTCATATTTATTTTTTATCTTCATTTCAGTTGTAATACTAGAAAGGGGGAGCTGGACTTATAGCAAACGGGATTTACCTGACATGATGCTGAGTGTATCGAAACTCGCCGTTGGGTTTCCGGATGGAAATGATGACTTCCCTCCACACGTCCAAGGGGTCCAAAAAGTCGGCCAACTGCCGAAGTACACCGAAGGGGAGTTTACGGATATAAGTCGAGCGACTCACTGAATTGTTCATTTTATCAGGAAATTCTGAGATTAACGCCTGACTTTGGACAGCGACATGTTTTCAAGCGAGGTAGAATATTTGTCCAATATTGGGCAACTTCCTCAAAATAAACGAAGCCCCGCCTACCACCCCTTGCTTGCTCACGGTGGAAATGGAAATTAGTTTTTTATATTTGCTTTAGTATTACTATTAGCATTATTGTTATTTGTGTATGGATTATTGTAGTTGTGTGGATTTAAGGGACATTTGTTTTTGTCTTGAAATTCTGGGCCAAGCCGACCGGATGGGGAAAAAACAACGGCATTACAGCGACATCTAGTGGATGGTATTGGACTACACTCAAAAATCCAAGCCAATACAATATCATATTCAGTCACTCATTTCATTGTTTACTCACGAATTCATTCATTTTTCAGCCACTTATTCTCATAAGGTGCACAGAGGTGCTGCAGCCTGTCTCAGCTGACTGCAGCCACTGGGCAGGGTGTCTTTTCATTCATTTGTCATTTATCTTTCTTAATCGTGTTTCATATCAATTTCATTTATATTGTTTTTAGTGCCTTGCTTTTTATAAATTGACAAATAAAAATAATTAGGCCTTGTACTTAAACCGCTAATGACCATACATTGTCCTCTTTAAATGCTTCAGCTTTCTCCTCAAATATATATTTTTAAGAGTGTTTTGGTACTTTTGTTGGTTTAAGATCACAAGATTTGGCTACCTCAACTTTAAAACAAATTAATGTTACTCGACGCGACTTGTTGAAAATAAAACATAAAAAACGGACAATAAAAGTGTCAAATCAAAGCAAATAATTTGTCTTAGTTAAGTGGGCCCACATATTATCTTAATTTCTAAGAGTCTTTTCATAGTCACTACCTTTTTCCTTTCATAAGGAAGTGTTTGTGTGCGCATGTGTGTAAGACAAAAGAAACAAGTAAATTAA
This sequence comes from Urocampus carinirostris, assembly GCF_059441175.1. Classification (NCBI taxonomy): domain Eukaryota; kingdom Metazoa; phylum Chordata; class Actinopteri; order Syngnathiformes; family Syngnathidae; genus Urocampus; species Urocampus carinirostris. The sequence continues at coordinate 25,922,979 of NC_142355.1, forward strand.
AACAATTTAAACCCCCCGTGTTTATTTACCTGCTTTGGATATGTCACCATACCTGTCAACTTATACATTGCCCTGTATTTTATGTTTTAAAAAAAATTTTTTCAATTTGTGTATGCTGTAAAACACTTTTTGTACAAAGCGGGAAAAACAATTTCATCTTGCCCATTAAACAGATCGTCTCAATCACTGGTTGTCAGGAACCAGGACAGAATCTCGGACCCAATTGCGTTCGTTTTTAAAGGAATCTTTATTGGAATGAGTTGTCAGAGCTTGCTTTGGACGCCGGTGTTTGTCGATCATCAGCAGCGTCGGACGGAATGGCAGTTCCGTGACAGGTAGGCAGAATCGATACAGCTTAGCGGGCAGGTCGGTGGCCAGGGCAGGAGAGTAGATCATAAACAAGGGACAGAAACAAGTCGAAACAGAAGGCAGGCAGGAATCAAGCAGGAGAAGTCTTTGGTACTGGTAATCTGGCGAAACACACAGAGAGACACAAGTACGGTCTGACACTCCCTTCTGGGTGCTGACAGCTTAAGAGGGGAGTGCCAGCCAATCAAACGATTGCCCCAGGTGTCTTCATTTTGGCAATCGTGACACTGGTACCAAACAACAATGTTCATCGTAGATTGCTAATGAAGATGAAGTCTGCAAAATCCTGCACTGCTACGTATAATAATCAATGCTAAATTTACTGTAAGTGGGAAATGAACGAAACAAATAAAATATTGTGTTTTTATTTGGTCAATAAAATAAACTTGTTTATGCAAATTATATGTGTATTTCATTTTAAATATCATGTCTTGCTCTGATTAAATAGGCGCCGTGTTGTGTTTGTAAGGTTAACATTGCTATATAAAGGGAATTGTAATCATTAATTGGGGGAGCCATTGGTTCAGGTTGACAGTCATGGGTTACAGTGATTCAGTATACAATTATTTTCATGCATTCTTCAACAGAAGAGCTAACATCCTGACGGAGACCCTTTACATTAAAAGCTCACAGTCTTTCCCTCAGTAGAGACTGTGCATGGGCAGAAAACTAATTTTTTTGCTCTGTTGTAGAAGTTTTTCTCTGACGCTTGGCATGAGAACCCGGTGCCACACATAGCGTGGGTTCTCCACAGGCGGCGGCCTGTGAGTGGCCGGCGGTTTTGGGATCCTGGCGCCATCCTCGTCACGCTCCACCCGATCGGGCTGCAGTGCTACTAGCGTGTTAAAGCACACGCCATCCGTCTTGCCGTGTTGCCGCCCATTGTGCTGCAGGCTGAACACGCCAAGAGTGTTGACGTGGTGTTCGTAGTACGCGGACGGCATAGCGTCCTGCACTACCATGTTAGCCGCCCATGTGACGGCATGAGTCTTCACAGCTGCCGCCGTAGGGAGGTGAGGTCTGGGGGCTAAGGGACAACATAAGTCCTCGCAATGGGTAAATTCTGATAGCTAGAAGTGGGGTGGTGTACCTTTGACCAAAAGGATCCAGACGTTATGTTCTACGCTGAAGATCAGCACCACCCTCTGGACCACATGGCGGCAGCTAATGTCCAGCGGCAGCGTGACGGGATGCCAGGCTTCATGACGGTACCTAATGCAGCACAGCAGACACTCAGGAGAAATTTGGGAGTAGGGCCAGTCAGGAGGGGAAAAATTATATTATGATTGATTTTTAAAGGAGCTGGACAGAATTTGGAATTTTTTTTGCAGCTGCCATTTCCTTGCGTGTGTTATCATTGCAGCTTCAGTCAGCTCCTTCATGATGTGTGTGCAAGTACGTGCATTTCTTAGACCCACTCGAATCAACTTTTTGCACATTTCTTGGAAAAATTAAAATCGTCTTCATTGTCAGTAACATATAATGTCAATGAAATGTTCTATGCAACCCTGTTGTAGAATATTTATGGGATAACTTTAAAACAAGAATAGAATAAAAAAAATGTGTGTATACAAAAACGGAAAGACTATATACATATATTCTGTTATATGTACATCAAGGTGTGCTGTGGCTCACAGCCTATAAGTTAACGTCCTGTAGTTGGGGTTGCTGATGGACTAGACAGCTCGTGGAAAAAAAAGCTGTTCCTCAATCTGTTTGTGGTGGCACAGATTTTCTTGAGGTTTGGGTAGGCGTTTGAACTGTACTTGAAACAGATATTTTTTTTAAACATTTTTTTGTTACACTAACAAACACAAATTAAAAAACAAACAAACACGGGGCAAATTTAACAAGCTTATCAATAATTTGTGCTTATTTGTTGAAGAAATAAGTCACTGTGTCGCCTTTCTGGCAATTCTTTGCACTTTGAGCCAACTTGAGTGACACTCTTGTCACTGGAACCCTCTTGAGAACTTCCCCTTAATAATAATAATAATAATAATTTCCTTTGTATTGTCATTCTTTGTAACAATGTACACAGAACGAAATGTCGATACACCTGACCCGTTGTAGCGAGTCGATGCAGCCGCAGCCAACAGAGGGCGCCGCCATTATACCAATTAGGTATGTCTCGGCCGAGGCGCGAACCAGCGACCTCCCAGTCTCAAAGCGGGCACACTACCATCTAGGCTACTGAGCTGGTATAAAAAGTATATTCTTTATAAAGGATCTTAGCTTCACATTACAGTGTACTGTGCTTAAGGCCAACAATATTTTCTGTATTCTGTAAATATAAATCTTACTGTAAAAATCCAATGTTGAACATAAAAGAAAAAATACACACTTCCTTTTTCGTTTGCAGCACATTTGATTGAATTTCGTGTTAAAAAAGGGACATATTAGACTGTATATTTTTTCTTTAACTCTTGCTGTCTCAAATAACAATTTCAAGACATGTGTGGATACAGACATTTAAAAAAAGCATCTACCTAAAGATCAAATTAATTGATGTTTTTTTTTCCTTTTGGCCCAGCCCCTCTGCAAAATTTTTAAAACCGACCCAAAATGTTTGCCCAACACTTCTCTACAACGACATGTTACTGACTCCCTATCTGATATCAGTACAAAGCAAGACCTCTTGGACTCAGAAACAAAACAAAGATTACATTCACACCAATTATGAGAATAATTTAAACGAAGTCTTACTTGAGGCCAAAATCAATGAGACGCAGAATGTCTCGTCCCCTCAGTGGGAGAGGGGCATGTCGGTCCCACCAAGCAGCCTGGAGAGAGTCTTGATTTGCCGAAGACGAAGTCTTGATGCTCCCGCCTGGAAACATTACTCTGGTCTCTTGCCAAACTGACTGGACAAAAAACGCAAACCACTCACCTGTGATCTCAGCCAGGAAGATGAAACGAATCCACTGAGGTCCCTGCTCCTGGATCAGCAGCAACGTGATTGGCTGGCAGTCAAAACCCGCCTCCTCCTTCACCTGTATGCATATGAAAATATAAAAATGAGAAAAAGGAAAGTTTAATGACTCACAATTTTCACTGTTTGGCACACTCGCCTCTCTTATCATCGCTTCCTGCAGGCTCTCACCGACTTCCACCCTCCCCGCCGGCAGGTACCATTTCTTGTAACAGTCCTGCTTGGCTTCCTGAACCATCAGAACCTCCTCCTGAGAAAAACACAAAATTGTTTCAGCTAGTGTTTTTCAACCAGTGTGCCAGGACACAGTTGTGTGCCGCATGGATTTGCCCACTTATATATTTGCAAAAAAGCATGTTGTTGATGCCATTGTTCAGTGTTTTTGCATTCGTCCAGTGATCAGCCGCATAACTGTAACATTCATCCATAGCAATAGGTGGCAGCAAATATTTCTTTCTATACTAATTATAAACTTAAAAAGTATTACAGTATATTTAATAACTTATTTTGTTTAATGATGCTATTTAAGATTGCACTGTAAAAATGAATCATCCATCCATCCATCCATTATTCTGCACTGCTTATCCTCAGTAGGGTCGCGGGGGTGCTGGAGCCCATCCCAGCTATCTCCGGGCAGTTGGCAGGGGACGCCCTGAACTGGTTGCCAGACAGTTGCAGGGCACACAAAGACAGACAACTCACTCGCTCATTCACACCTAGGGACGATTTGGACCGGCCAATTAACCTAATATGCATGTTTTTGAAATGTGGGAGGAAACCGGAGTACATTCTCGATTTCCAATTAAGTTTTAGGGGAAGGAGGAAAATAGACAAGACTAAGTGTCTAGGAAAAACATATTAAACCGGTAATGGGAATCCATTTTTAAAGATTTTCGAAAAACGGTGTGTCTTGACATTTTTTTATGAAAAATGTACATTGGTTCAAAAAAACTTGAGAAATACTGGTTGAGGCAACAATGGCAGCTAGAGTGTGCCGTCACCTGATGGTTGAAGATGACAGCGCACACAACATACGTGACGCTGCTCTTGAGCAAGGCCGGCTTGCTCTGCTCCAGGCCCACGTCACAAGTCGTCACTTCGCACCCGAAGCCGCCCAGCAGACGCTCCACCTCACCCTCCACCTGCTCCAGCGCCATCCCCTCCATGACGTGGAACCCACCGGCCTCTTATTAGCCCATCGCAGTCTGCTTTTGGAGATTTGCTAAATGGGGTGAGATGTGGAAACTTTATGATGACCTGGAAACCTCAGCTAATTTGCTCCCCTTATTAATGATTGCAATTCCCCTTGTTAAGCAATAGTACACTTTACAAACACAATACAGTACCTATTTATTCACAGCAAGTCAGACTATGTGGAAATCTACAATGAAGTTGTCGTCTGCGACCAGTGACGGAGAAGATCCGGATTAAAGCCAAAAGGGCAAGATGAGATTGGTCAAAAAAAACATTTCATTTATTGTTTTTATTTTCTCGTACAAAATGTGTTGTACAGTGCACACAATTTGAAATGATCAAAATACATATTAAATACGGGAAAATGAATACGTTGTCGGTATCTATTGGCCCATAACTGAAAGCTTCATGTAAGAGAATGAGAGGGAAAAACATTTAAAATTCGTGTAGAGAAAAAAAAAAACACGACAAATACTATAAAGATACATTTCAGGTGCAGGTTGACCGAATCAGCCCGTTTTCAAGCATCAATACAAGGCGATTGACAGTGTTATTTTAAGAGTTTATATGCAATGCCTTAAATTGTGTTAATTAAAAAAAATCTTAGGTAGAAACATATTTCCTTTACTGTAGTCTAGACCGTTTGGGAAAATATATTGAAGTTTTATTAAAGTCAATTCAAGTCAAGTCCTGTTTATTTGTGACGCCCTTAATCACAAAGAGTATCAAAGGGCTGCACTGACCACAGATTATTGCAAACCACAGTCTATTATTACACCATCCCCTGATGTAAAACCTTCATGAGGGCAAGGAAAAACTCAAAATGGCAGTAAGGCATTGCATATCAACTCTCAAAATAACACTAGCTGCCAATCACATTGTATTGATGCTTAAAAACGTTAGATCCTTTGGAGTAAAGTACCCGGTACATTTATACTTTATTTGTAGATATACATGTTATTATTTGTAGTGTTAAAGAATACACATTTGTTATCATGTAGTATTTTAGGTCGGCTGGCTGTCACTACTTTATTTTTCTTTAGCAGAAGTAAAAATAAACACAAAACAATCAAATTTATGAGGTTTAAACGCTGACGTGTTTCCAAAAGGACAACACTCAATCCTCTTACTCTATAGGCTACTGTAGCGAAGAACGTAATTACGCTATAATGCTCTCGCAACCAGAACAAGTCATCCGTAATGAGATCCCAGTCATTTAGAAGATTTAAGAGTTACATTCAGTAGTTAAAACTATTTTAAAAAAATAATGGAAAAACTAAACTACCTGATTTTCAGCTTGAATCAGCTCTGGTTTGTTTTGACCTTTAAATGCTAATGCAATGACGCCACCGGACATGCACTTCCTGTCACCAGAGTTTTTCAAAAGTAAACATAGGCGTTTACTATTTTATCACCAATATCATATAAAAGTTATAAAAACAGTACTTTTAAACTAAATAATAAGTAAAAAAATTAATAATTTGTTTTGTATTTGCGTTTTGTCCTCTGTGCTATGAAGTTCAAATCGTATTATGTTTTATTTTGAAAGATTACGTTGGAAGTAATTGTCGTACCCTCACATTTGTGTGGTAACATGCTACTGACATAGCTAAGCTAAATACCTGAAGGTTGTCTGCAGGTTCGATCCAAACACACTTTTACACAAATTCTTGCTTGTTTCATTTGGTAAGTTGAGTTTTTGTTTTTATGGACACTAAGAACTAATCTTTAATATCATCTCAGTGCTTACAGATGATTTTCTTGAACATTGTAATGCTAATGTATTATTTTACCAGAACATGCTTATGTTTATGTGGCATTTTTATTTTATAGCATGCTGATATTTATCAGATATCATTATGACGTTTACATGACATACTGCATACTAACTGCTATTTATCAGTTACCATGATGGCACGATTGGGTTTTATCCATACCGGTATGCACATTTGATTGGATCGTTTCTTGCAGAGAACAAAAAACAAATACAATTAACTAAATTAATCAATGTGGGGTGAAGTTATGTTTATTTTTTGTTGATTTTTGTTGTTTGAAATGTTGGCAGAAAAACAATGTGAGGAATGTTTTTATGAGGTAGAGAAAAAAAGCAAGTCCATCCATACGTTATCTTAGATAGATAGATAGATAGATAGATAGATAGATACTTTGTTCATCCCCGAAGGGAAATTCACATTTCCAGCAGCATCCCTGAGCTGAGAACAATCGAGAACAATCGAAAATAACACGGGAGCTGCTGGAGTGGCTGCCATTCGTGACGGCGCCGGAAGAAAAGATTCAATTTGAATCATTTACAAACAAACAAACAATTGAATCATGTACAAACAAACAAACAAAATATTCATGTTTCAATAAGTGGAGTGTTAATAAAATATTTCTGATACTGATATAACCAGATAAAACTAATTTTAAGTTACCTGTCCAAATGAATGTTGTGCCATCTCACCTTTCCCACTCTCTCTCCTGCAGTTGACTTGCTGCTGCTCGCTCCTGAAACTAATACTTACCTCTTTGTGTATTGCCTGCATATGGCGACACCCTCTTTCAGCTTGTCTGTCAGAACCTTGATCTCCTCCTAAAATGCTTAATACTCAATGTACGTAGCACTTGCAGTAATTATCATGTATTGCAATTCACAATTTTTATTCTTGCGTGTGCATTTATAATGAGATATGATTTTCAGATCTCAAGTTAATCGTTAATATATTTTTTGAGACAATTCTCTCCCCATATAGGTCTTGGGTAAAAATGACTGGTAATATGTAGCTTACATTTTCAGTTGCAGGAAGTTTACAATTTAACACTGAAAAAGAGCCACCGTAATTTTTTTTACATGGCCCATAATAAGTGGCAATAATTTATTCGTAATCCTTGCAGTAATACACATTTCATAGTGCCCTGTTAAAGTCTATCCTGCACCTGTCCTCTTGGGTCCGTGGGGGGCGATGACGCTTCATAGGACAATGCTATAAAAACTTATGCCAGCTGCAGTTAATCACGAGAGAAGAAGAAATGCAATGCCAAAGCGAAGCCACTAGAGAGCAGTGTCGGCGTCATATTTAAGCAGACTTTGAGAAACATGACAAAATATTCAAGAATTTACAAGCACTTCACCCAAAATGCTTTTGACCAATTTAAAATGCTACATAATACAGTCAACGTGTTAACCGCTTATTCTCAGTAGGGTCGCGGGACTGCTGGAGCCAAGACCAGCTATCTTCGGCTGGTTACCCCTGTCGTAAGATGACTGTGAAAACTGTGTATCAACAGTAAAAAAAATGACGTTAAGCTATATTTTCAAGATTAGTGTTTATTTCGCAGGCTTGATTGCTTGTTACAGACCCTGTGAGCATCCTCCCGGCAATCTTTTTGTAATGTACTTTCTGTCTTCCAGGCGATTTGATAATACCTGGATTAATAGAAGAGCCATTTAGAGCCACAATCTTCCAGAACTCTGGAGGTAGTGGCCATTTGCCGAGGTATTTTTGAGAAAAGGACTCTGCTTGAGCTTCCACAATCTTGTAAATGGCGCGACACAGCAAGCTGCAGAAGCAGGTCCTGGAACTGTATCGACAGTTTCTGCGGGCCGGGCGAGAGAAGCCGGGTTTTCTGCCCCGCATCAGAGATGAGTTCCGGGAAAATGCCGCCATCAAGAAGACCGATGTGATGCACATTGAGTATTTGTATCGGCGAGCTCAGAGGCAACTGGAGCAGCTCAAGGACGTCAACACCAAACAGCTGGGGACCTTTGCCAAGAATAAAGAGCGGAGTTGACCACTTGCTATTGACAAACAATAACATAGACTGACAGAGTTTTCCAGCTCTTTTTCCGCTCGACGCCAGTCCGTTGTCCCACACATTGTTCAGACTGGCAACGGTCACGAATGTTTGATTGTCATTAAAAAATATATGAATGAGGTTCAAGGGCATAGGTTTGGTTTTGGCATTGGTGGAGACATAGCACATTTATTTAAATGATCACATGATATTGGTGGGGGCAAAAGAACAAACAATTGCTTGATATTGGTGGCGACATACCTCATTTTTTGAACAATCACATAATATTTTTAGGGACACAACGATTGCTGGACATTTGTGTCGACGGGTCCCCTTGGTCCATGCCAAAACTAGGCTCTTGATGTGGTGTAAATATACTATGACTACAAATTGTAATATACCAAGAGTGCAATGCACAATCCTGAATTTGTGCCAACGATTTAATGTCACGACCGGTACAAGCAGAGGACCCAAATGCGCAACGTTTCACACAATGCTTTATTAAGGGATCAGGGAAGTCAGGGCGAGAGGAAAAGAGCAATCTGGTGCTCGCTGGGCAGGAGGAGCGGGAAGCCCACGCGTATGAAGTCTGGTCAGAGATCGGAACAAGTCGGTCAGCCGGGATGGGAGACGGAGCGTGGTCGAAGATCGGAACTTGGATCGGGGATCGATACAGGAAACAGAATCAGGATACGGGTAGCCGGGACAGGAGAACGGAGCTTGGATCGGGGAACGATACAGGAAACAGGTCGGGATTAAAACAGGAGCCAGTGTCAAAAGTGCTTGCCTTGCATGTGTTGACGTTCGTAGACGGACTGGCCAGGATTGAACGAGAATGACGTGTTTAAATAGGAGGAGGACTAATTAGGGAACAAGTGGCAGCAGGGGCTGAAAGTGTGAGCGCAGGTGAGGGCAAAAGGCAAATAATGACATTTAAGAAAGATCAGGCCTTACTTTTCTGTATAACTGTGTCAAACTGAATTAATATTTAATAACCCTAATGCTAAAAATGGAAGAAGAAAAAAATATAATGAAGAAAGAACTTACCCTTCAATTTTAAAAACAGTAATATGTCATGTATAAAAAAAAAATCTATGGATATACAGTTATAGACTGAAGAATATATGAATAAACAAAGAAATAAAGAAAACAGCCACACATATCTGTGATGCCAACGATCTTAAAGGAGCTGTACCGAATTCTGAACTGATTTTTTTTTTGAGTCTGCCAACATTGCAGCCTCAGTCAAGCTCCTTCATCATTCATGTGCAAGTATAGTACGTGCTTTTCTTTGACGAGCTCAGATAAACTATTCCTTTTTCATTTTGCTTGGGGTTTGTGTTGGCATTTTGACTGTACTCAAAACCAGAGGTGGGTAGTAACATTTACTTGAGTAGGTTTTGGGAAATTTGGTACTTTTGGAGTATTTTTAAAACCCTATACTTATACTGAAGTAAATTTTTTAAGAAAAAAAACAGTAATTTCACCCTGCTTACATAAGGCAACATTGAAGTCGTTACTTTGTTACTCAATTAATCCCCTCCTCGCATGTATGCAACTGTATGTCTCTGTTTTGGCGCGTTTATTTTGACGCAGAGCTCCGCCAGGCTTTACCAAATAAATACGACGTTGCTACAGTTACTCAGTACTAGAGTGGTTTTTTCACCAAGTACTTTTTAAGTTTTACTTAAGTATTTTGATGGCTACTTTTACTTCTATTTGAGTAACATTATTCTGAAGTAAGCATACTTTTACTTGAGTAAAATTTTGGGCTACTTTACCCACCTCTCCTCGAAACAGGCATTTTCTTTTACCTATTTCATGCGACACTAACAAACAGAAAATTAAAAAAAACATGCGGAAGAACAAAGTCACCCCCCATTCCTCCTATCTAATGTGTCCAGCCCCGAACCGCTTTGCTAAAAGTAAAATCAAAGAACACGGTATGAGGGGAAAAAGCAAAATGGCTCATTGAACTCAGTTGGGCATTGTTAACTCATTTTTCATAAAGAAAATTATCTACTTTTACATTTTTAAGGACTCTTCAAACAACACGCCCCACCTTTAACTCCTCATTAGTCTTCAAATTTTAGCCCGAAAAGACCCAATAATATCAAGGTATGACTTTTTGGTATTGACAGTCACTGCTTCACACTGATACTATTGGGATTACAAATAAAACATACTTTCATTCAAAGTTCAATAGAAAAACATCCATCCATCCATTATATGCACCGCTTATCCTCAGTAGGGTCGCGGGGGTGCTGGAGCCCATCCCAGCCATCTTCGGGCAGTGAGCAGGGGACACCCTGAACTGGTTGCCAGCCAGTCGCAGGGCACACTGGGACAGACAATTCGCTCACTCATTCACACCTAGGAACAATTTTGACCGGCCAATTAACCTGACACGCATGTTTTTGGAATGTGGGAGGAAACTGGAATGCCCGGAGAAAACCCACGCAAGCACGTGGAGAACATGCAAACTCTACACAGGAAGGTTGGTAGCTGGATTTGAACCCATGACCTCAAAACTGCCGCACACACGCTAACCACCGCGTCACCATACTGCCAATAGAAAAACATGCTATAGGATAAATTCCTTGATTATGTTGGCATCCTTCAATATTTGTGTTCGTACATCTGGATGATTAAAAAAATGTCTTTAATTATTGACAGGTGTTTGAATTTTGGGTGAAGTGCTTGTAAATGCCTATAATTGTTTCAATGTTTCTCAACAAGTCTTAAAAATGATGCTGACACTGCTCTCTGGTGGCTGTGCCATTGCATTTCTCCTTCCTTCCTTATTAACTGCAGCTACCATTAGTTTGTACGGCATTATCCTATAATAATAATATATATTTTATACATATATATATATATATATATATATATATATATATATATATATATATATATAACCATCCTATGGGTCGCGCCCAAAAGGACCGGTACATGCTACACCTAAACACTGGGTAGTATGTAATATGTATTAGTGTAAAGATTATGTATCAATTAAACACATTTATTATGGGCCATGCAAAAACCTAAGGTAATAGGAAGAACTTCCCGCAACTGAAAATGTAAGCTACACATTACTGTCAATCTTACCTAACACCTATCTATATGGGGAGAGATGTGTCTAATACGCATATATATTTGCAGTTTACTCAAGTTCTAAAAATCATATGTCTTGATAATTGCAGTTGTAAGATTAAGAAGCCCAATTGTAAAAAGCGGATTTTTTTATAGCTTTGCAAAATTGATACTCCGTGTGATTAAGGGCTATACAAATAAACTTGACATTACTTGGACAACTAGCTTTTAAAGTCTTTAAAGAGTGCTTGAATTTGGCCATGAAAATGGTGACCTAACCCTGTCTTTTAAACCAACCTTTATTGGCACGCATGTTCAAATTCAATATAACCTAAATACTTATGAAGATGCCAAATGGAAATGACAGGGCAGGGATTACAAAATCTATGCCAAGTCATTAAAATTCAGGACACAAAGAGGAACCAATGCAAAAAAGCATAAGAGGTAAAAACAAAAAGTTTTACGAACCATGATAAACCAATAATGACCTGTCAAACTACCATTAAACCCCCTCATTTTGAAAGTATCCCCCTATTAAGTTTTAACATTGCAGTGGATCTCAAAGTACTCAATTAAAAGAAAAAAAAAAACTTTGAATGGAATTAGTGAGTCTTTAAAATATAAATGACCAAATGTTCCCACTTTATAGTCTTTTTTTTAACATCCCCAAAGTGCACGTGGTGAGAATTAACTTACTTGAAAAGAAGACATCACTACAAAAACTGCTATTAAGCTATTTTCTTGCTTAATAACAGTCATTAGTGTGCTTTTGTCGTGAGTATCCTCATTGTTTTCTTTATGTGCATCATCCTGTCTTTATGAGCTCATTCAATACTCAGCTGGGTGTCATGGAAGGTGTTTACGTAGGTGTGACTTGATGAAAGTGATTCTGTGCCGTCGCTTTAATATTTAGCCGTGAGAAAATGGGGGGAAATGGCTGCAAAGCCTTCCATTGCTCCTCAGATGTTCCAAAATGATAGAATGTTGCTTTCAAAAGTCAAGTAAGACCCACTTGCTCATTAGTTTCATATTAGGAAACAGTATCCCCTCGGGATACAGCATCCCTACGTTACGACATTTTTAGTTTAAGTGGATTAAGATGTTTTTTGGCCCCTCTTTACGACATTTATCTCTATATGACGTTTAGGGGCCGGTCACACAGACATTTGCGGCTGAATCACGGCCAGAAATTTCTGCTCGTGAGGCGGACTCTATTGGACGCTTTGAGATCGCCATACAGAAGAGATACAGCAGTGCTTAACACGCGGTCGGAAATTCGAGCGCGGGTGGCAGCGCGAAAAAGTTTTGCGCTGCTCAATTCTTCAGAGCGCGGGTACACAGCCTTTCATGAGCGTATCGAGGCTGAACCACGGCCAGAAATTTCTGACTGAGAAGCAGACGCTGTTGGGCGCTGTTGGACGTTTTGAGACCGCTATATAGACGAGATACAGCAGTGCTTTACTCGCGGTCGGAAATTCACATGCGGTTGGCCGCGTGAAAAAGTTTTGAGCTGCTCAAAAGTTTGAGCACGTGTTAAACCGCGTGCCGCAGACGTGGTCAACACGAGGTAATCACGCAGAAATGACGCGGAACGACGTGCTCTGGCCGCGGCCAGGGCGTGGTTACACATGGGTAGGACGGGAAATTCCAGCGGGTAATCGTGGGTGGAGCATGGTAATAGCATGATCTGCGCCTGTATCGCGGTGTTATTACGTGAAATTAGCGTGTTACGCGTGTGACAGTCAAACGCCTTTCTCCGCGTATATACAGCGCGATTTGCCGAGCACACGTCAGTTGTGCTCGAGACGTCAAGGGGGTGAACATGGATCCCCGTCAGCGTAGTGACCTCGTCTTAATCCATTTTTATTTCTTGACATTTCTTTTCAAGATTATAAAATAAAAATGATGCCATAGCTTGAAATCTTGATCTTCACGGGACTGTGTCTTGAGCGGTTATGATTTCTACAGCCCAGTGTTATCCGAGAAATGCATCCCTGCCGAGATTTGCATCCCCTCGCTACTACAACCACTTTTACCTCGTTTTATCTCACTTTTAGGGAATGTAATGGCGAACATATAACCAAAACCATTTGTTGGGAATGTAATACAACTTAAACCATTCCGTCTTTGTTTTTGTTGTGAACGTAATCGAACGGTAAATCCTCCCCCCCTCGCGTGAACGCGCATTCTGCTGCGCTTCCAAAAAAAGCGATCGTATTCTATATAAAACGCTTATTAAAACAATAAAGCGAGCTAATTATAACAATTGGGAGATCCTAGTCCGTATAACGCGTTTATTTAAACAATAAAGTGCGATCGTATTCTACAAAATGCGTTTGTTAACGCGGATGAAAAAGTCACCAACGTCAATGCACGCTTCCAACAAAAGCGATCGCAGCAGAATGCGCGTTCACGCGAGGGGGGCGTGGGGGGGGGGGGGGGTGTTGGTGTTGCGTAGGAGTCGGATTTGGGCACAACACCGGCTCGGGAGCTTTTATACCCGTGGTCCACACGAGAAAATGACGCGATGAGGAAGCGGAACAGTCGCCGGCGTCTGTTTTGCGGGCATACCACCGATGAACAGCGGGTTGGCCAATTTTGCGCATTTTCCATCACGGGCAAAAAAAAAAAACGAAAAATTTTAGCCGTGATTCAGCCGCAAACGGCTGTGTGACCGGCTCCTTACATACCCAAAAACTTCAAAATTCAAACTTCCTGGTGTTTGTCCATATGATGAATTAAGCTTCTAAGATGTCTGCCTGCCATGTCACACAAAATGCTGTTTTTTATTGGTTTGCATCACAGCAATAAGAAAATCCCAATATCCCAATTTGCTATTGGCAGAACTAACTCCCATTATGCCTGTTTCTTCATTCAGTTTAGAATCTCATGTGCTAATTCCCCATTAAGTCCCACCAAAGTTAAATACAACATATTTTTTCATTTGAATACATATTTATTTAAAATGTTATTTAATCATACGTTGGTATATTACACACAAGTAGTGGTTACTGTACCATATACAATTTTGTTATTTTAATAATTTTATTCGTGGTATCGAAGGTTTGGTACACATTAGCTATGCATTGTTGAAGTTTTTTTTTTAATCCCCCGTATTTATTTTTTTTTTATAAATATTTAAAGAATGATTTATTAGTTTGGGATTATTAGATAATTTGGATTAATTTGACTGACTGCCCGATGATTGCTGGAATGGGCTCCAGCACCCCCGCGACCCTACTGAGGATAAGCGGTACAGCTAATGAGATGAGATGAGATATGTATACTTTCTTTTAAGTTTTTTTAGGCCGTATTCCGCGGCCCAAGTTAAGTCTCAAGAACACGGGGCACTCACATGGTGCTCACCAGAGATGGGTCATTGCAATTTTCTGGAAAATTTAAATTTCTAAATGACATGGGAAATTATTGACATAATCAGTTTCTTCAAATATATGATATTTTTTTTTAAATGAGCCTAAACATATTACATGTAAATCACGGAGTTATTTTTAAGTGGTTGTCAGAGCCTATTTTGACCCGATTTATAATAATGACATCCTGGTATTAACATGATAATTAGACAGTAAGAACATATTAATAACGTTATACATTATGGATATTAATGTAAATTTCCCTTCGGGGATGAACAAAGTATCTATCTATCTATCTATCTATCTATCTATCTATCTATCTATCTATCTATCTATCTATCTATCTATCTATCTATCTATCTATCTATCTATCTATCTATCTATCTATCTATCTATCTATCTATCTATCTATCTATCTATCTATCTATCTATTAAATTATTAGCACTTCTCGCTAAACAGCTTAAAAAGGTTGCTGAACATTTCTCTGAGCCTGCTGTAGGTCTCCATATCACCCATAGAGAGCAGCAACTCCCTGTCCCCAATTTATTAGGACTCAGTAGAAGTTGGTACAAAATGAGTGATTTCACAATTCTTAACTTTCAATGGTAAGTGGATTGTTTTGATCTTTTGTTCAAATTAATTACCAAGTAGTAAGTGATGATGTGCTAGCGTTCACAAATAGCTGTGGTTGATTTGTCATGAGGCACTACTACAGGAAACTGAGCGGAAATATTTTTTTCCTTTGCGGGTAGACCATCCTCAAATACCTCAGCTTTATTTATAGACAGTTAAAAACATTAACCAGAGCTGCAATACAAACAAATGCATAAAAAGAAGGCAAAATAATGAACACCATCCATGCATTTTTTGGGGAGCAAGAGTTGGTGTTTTCTGACTTTTTGTGGAACGTCCTGCATGGCGATAGTGTTGTTTGACTTGAGGCATATTTTCAAAGACAACATGTACCTTCAAAGAAACGAGAGCACCATAAACACGTGGACTCCTTTTGGGCCATCAGCTGAGGAAATAGCTCCCCTTTTCCATTAAGAAAACAACGAAAACGATTGGTTGAAAAGTCAACATTTCACACAAATTTTGGTCTCCAAGTTCCGAACCACAAATGAGGAACTTAGAAGGTAATTTCCTCTGACCCTGTGGTAGTCACAAATCTATTCAAAACGTATCCGTTATGAACTACTGAATTTATATCCTGGCAGAGGCTCAATTTCCGTTGGTAATCAAACATCTGCTTATCTGCTGTCGAGTCCCAGAGGCAGCAGCCTTTCCAGAGAAACCCAGACCTCACTGTCCCAAGACACTTCGTCCAGGGATCCTGATTCGTTTCCAGCCAAGCTGAGAGATATGTTCTCTCTGGCATGTCCCTGGGGCAGAAGTCTTTGCAAAGAAACCTCCCTGTCCCCAGCCACTTTATCGAGGGATCATGAGGTGTTTCCCAGGCAGCTGAGAGACATTTTCTCTTCGGTATCTCCCTAAGACAGTAGCCTTTGCAGGACATACATTATCTGACCGTCCCCATTTACTTTGTTCATCCATCCAACCATTATTTGCAGCGCTTATCCTCAGAAGGGTCGCGGTACTTTGTCCAGTGATCCTGATGTGTTCCCAGGCCAGCCGAGAGATATGGGGTACATGCCAGGAACACCTGTTGAGGCCGGCATCCGAACCAGATGCCCAAGCCACTTGCTCCTCTCAAAGCGGACCAGCCCAGGGTGTAGCATGTATCTTGGCCCAAGTCAGTTGGAACAAGAGCTTGTTTCTCTGTCAAGGGGCCTTCATTTCAAGAGGAATTAAATTGGAATCAGAGCAGTTTGAAAATGTTTGGCAATCCACATAATCTGCTCAACGCCACATGTTTTGCGGATTAGTATGACACATGTACCAACATGGACAAAAAATAAATTTATGCTTGATGAACGGATCTGAAACGCAAACTTAGATGTCCTAAAATTATAGACTATAATCAATTTGACTGGTCAGTTGGCATTCCTACTGGTTTAGTCTTCAGTCCACTTTTGTTCCGTTTGACTCGAGTGTAGCAGCCCTTGAAGGGAAACCCGGATCCCCCTGACCCAAGCCACTTCATCCAACTCATCTGATGTGATCCTAAGGAATTTTCAGGCCATCCAAATAACATACATTCTCCAGCATGTCCTGGGTTGTCTACTTAGCCTCCTGCTGATGGGACATGCCAGGAATACACCACCAGAAAGGTTTCTAGGTATTATCAGAATCAGAAACCCAAGCCCCCTCAATTGGAGCCCATCGTACATGCATTAATGCGGACAAGAGATTCCCCCTCCCTCCTCAATGCCATGATATGTAAATCAACCTTGGATGACTCTAAAAGACAAAACACCGCAAATCAATTATCAATCTTACTGGCTATTTGTTGTCCCTCCAGGGTTAGTCCTCGGTCTTCTTTTGTTTTGTTCGACTGGAGACTGGCCCAGGGTGTAGCCTGTATTTTGGCCCAAGTCATTTGGAAAAAGAGCTTGTTTCTCAGAAAGGGGGCCTCAATTCAAAAGGAATTGAACTGGCATCAGAGAAGTTTGAAAATGTTTTTGGCAAACTACATAATCTGCTAAACGCCACACGTTTTACGGATTAGTTTCAAAAGCCTTGCATTAAGTGTTGTATACAAGTTGTGTTCGTGCGTAAAAAAACCTCAAAGTGTAAGAACAGTTCACCGCAACACAACACAAAGAGTTTACCCGTTCACATTTTTCATTCGTACTGTGTTCCAGCTGTGTTGGTCAACATTTCAATGGGACTGGAAGCCAGCCCGCTTTCTGAATGAGACAGTTGAAGCCCGGGAAAGTTGAACGTTCCACTTGTTGTCGGCGGCACATTAAGCTTTTAAATGATTCAACGTTACCTGGACCCTTGTCAGTTTGTGTTCCACGCTTCAGTAACATGACACGCTTCATTTGAACTGAAACTAAATGATGTGTGGGTAGAAAATGAACAGATTAAGTTTGTTTGCCTGCTCTCGATATAGTGAAAGGGTGCAGATGGGCTTGCTAATGAATGTGCACCCAAGTCGTTTATTTACTTAATAGATTTCCTGGGAAAGTGTAGAGTTGTTCCATAATGAGATACGGATGATATGGTGTATCGTGTAAATGCATGTCTGTCCAATCAATTTTTTCAAAAATACTATGGATAATATGGTGATTAGTACAAGAAAGTTGATAGCTCCAGCATTTATTAAGTCATTGGCCGCAGCTGGACAAAGCTAGCGAGTATCAATGCTATGCTAATAAGGTAACTAATCGCTCAATAAATGTCTTGTAATAAAATTAGTGGCAGCCCTCAGATTACCTGATTGACTATTTCTTTTGTTTTGCTTAAATTTAAGCATGCTCACGATCCGCCTGTTGATCTCGAAGGTAGTACTGGTTTATAACTTACTGATGTTAAAAAATTCAGCCTATAATTTTCCTCCTGTCAATTGAGAGATGTATGTACAGAGCAGCCAAATAGATGACACTTACGATGTCAGTCTATCACCAACCTTGTTACTTGATTGACTTAAAGTGAGTCAGTCAGATTAAGACTGAATTTTGACCTTCTGATCATCGTTCATACATGTTAAGCGCTAGGCTAAGCAGCGTAAGAGCTGAAACAATTTGCTGAAACACTTGCAAACGAATAGCTAATGTTGCTTCCATTTGTAAGACTTAAAAGATAAAGACCAGTGCAAAAAATACATTTTGCCTTTAAGTATGGGTTGTCAGGAAACAAATAAATTGCTTCTCCAAGCTCGCCTTTAAACTTTCTGTCGATTAAAAAAATCAAGTTATGGCACTTAATATTAAACAACGCTAAACTGAAAGTAAAAACCCCCAAAAGTAAACGAATTTTACATAAACGACGGATATTTTTTACACTCTCGTTTTGTAAGTAGCTCGCTGGCTGAATCAGTGTGAACACCCCTGCTTTAGTATACTATGTCATTATCTCATTACAGAATATTTCCTTTATTCTCTCAGTTTTTCAAGCAATTTCTCCAATAATGTATTTTCTTTTTTATTTCATTGATAACTATATAATCTTAGATATTTAAAGTGGAGACTTTTTAAAGCAGGTATTGGTAATAGGCTGTAAACAGATAATGTAATGTATCCCTTCCTTTCAACACGAGGTTTTGTAGAGATGATAGTCAATACATTGTCATCCTCATTATCTGAAGCTTCTCTCATTCACCAATACTCACATCATGTTATTCATACTGTATGTTGACGCTTTTATTTTTTTCCTCAGTCACATTCTTTATTTTTGTGGGGGCACACATAGAGGGAGCCTGTCACATGAAAAAAGTATTGTGATTGTTCCAAGTAGGAGCCATGATTCCAGTTACTTTTCCGATAAAATTGGCTTACTAAACCAAACGAATAGTGTTGTAATATTAGGAGACAACCGCTGTAACAACTACAGTGATAACAGCTGTACATGTAAGAAAATCAGGTCATGCAAATAAACACAAGGTACCTGTGCATGGACAGGTGCTGGAAGAAGTTGAAAGCTTTAGTTACTTGGGTTGCGATGTGGCTGCAGTTGGTGGAATGAAGTGCGAGGTGAATCAAGGAAGCAAGGTTTTGGGTGCTCTGAGGAGAGTGATGAGCAACAAGAGTATGAGTATGGATGTTCAGAGGGGACTGTATTAGAGTGTGATTGTGCCGACTGTGTTGTATGGTGCAGAGACTTGGAGCCTGAACACAGATTTGAGAAGGAAGTTAAATGTTTTTGAGATGAAGTGTTTGAGGAGTATGTTAGGAGTGACAAGATTGGATGGATTGAGAAATGAAATTGTGAGAGACAGAACTGGAGTAGTCGTGGAACTGAGCAGGCGTGTGTATAAGAGAGTACTCTGTTGGTTTGGACACATGGAGAGGATGGATAAGGAGCAAAGGTTAAAAGGATCTACAGAGCAGAGGTAAATGGAACGAGACCAAGAGGAAGGCCGCGATTGATGTGGATGGATGGTGTTATGAGTGGACTGGAGGAAAGACGTCTCAATGTAGTTGAAGCTAGAGCTCTTGTTGGTGATAGGAATGAGTGGAGAGGTGTTGTAAAAGGATAGTGGGAGGTTTGAACGCGTTCAAGGGGTGGGCAGGGCACCTGTATGATGTGGCACGGGTAAACCAGTGAAAGCTGTCGGGCCCTGCTGTTGAACAGAACAGTGTGTTGTGTCACCCTGACCCGAGTGGCACGGCCACTTTCTTGTGTCCCATTTCATCTGGCGGGACGAAAGCATTACCAACTTGGGTGCCGAGATGCTTAACTTGTTTGCGTGTTTGGGCATTTGGGTTGGCCATGGTAAAAAAAAAATAGAATAAAAAAAACGAATATACGTGTGTTTTTCCCCCTTTTTTTTCTTTGTTTTTGTGTATGTGTTTGTCTTGCTGTCAGTCACCCCTCTCGAGGGATATGACCAGGGTAGATGAATTGATAGATAGACCTATGCTTTAAAAATAAAAACTGCCTTACGTTGCTTCCCACTGTGTGTGAGTGTATTTGTCTGTCTGTTCAACTCCATTAAACAACTTTGGGAAATGGTTAATATTGTACATGCTTTAATTACAGAGTAGCTCAGAAGCCAAAGCGTGACACAAGTATGAATTCAGACAGGAGTTCTTGTGGGTAACAAGTGTGTTTCAGTCCGGCAATAATAACAGAGTATAGCCTTTTAATCATTTGAACAATTCGCATAGTGTAGAGAAAAAATGATAATTGCTCATTAGTGTGTTGGGATTTGGTTTATGTTAGTGAGGTTTTGCAAAAGTCAAACTATGGTTTCAGGTTTTTCGTTATTCACATTAAGCCGGAAAAGGTCTACACTACACTAACTTATCAATCTTTCTTACAATCAGTCAGTTTTCTTAAAATAAATATTGTCAATTTGGTGTCTAGTACACCTGACACCAAGCGGAAGTAATAAAGAAGAATCAAATTAAATAATGCATATTGGTACAACTAAATGCAGTGACTTGTTCTCAAAAACTGCTCTGAATATTGACAAATGTAAGATCACCCAGAGTGACTCAGTCAAAGATTTAGGCGTCACATTTGACCCCGATCCGTCCCTCCAAACACAAGTTAAGAATATTACTAGAACAACTTTTTTCCATCTTCGCAACATTGCTAAAATTTGTCCTATGCTGTCTCAGTCGAATACGGAGATAATAACTCATGCATTTGTTACCTCCCGTCTCGATTACTGGAATTTACTACTCTCCGGTATCCCCAAGTCCAAAATTAAGTGCCGGCAGCTGGTACAAAATGCTGCAGAGAGGCTTTTAACTAAAACAAGAAAGTTTGATCACATTACCCTCATTTTAGCTAACCTCTATTGGCTGCCTGTTAGCTTAAGATGTGATTTTAGGGTTCTGTTGGTATTATATAAAATCATGCATGGACTTAATCCTTCATATCTTTCAAATTTAATTTCCCCTTATGTTCCAGTTCGGAGCCTTCGCTATGAAAATGCTGTTCTACTAGTGATCCCAAGAGCCAAGAAGAGATCCGCAGGTTCGAGAGCATTCTCCATTCGGGCCCCGGGGCTGTGGAATACTCTGCTCACTGAGATTCGATCTGCAACCTCAGTGGAACTGTTTAAATATAGGCTTAAAATACATTTCTCTTCTATAGTTTATGAATGACGTATATTTCACGTTAGCGTTATCTGTGTATTTGTTATTATTGCAACATCCGTTGCAGCCTGGTATTCCTGGAAGAGCGATTACCTCATGTGCGGTCCCTTCTCAAGGTTTCTTCATTTACCTCATGGTTTTGAGTGTCTTCTTGCCCTCATGCAGATTTTAGATCAGGGAATCGTGTAGTCTGCAGTTTACAATAACCTGTGGTCTGTGCAGCCCTTTCAAACTCCTTGTGATAAACAAATAAACATGGCTTGACTAGTAGATTACCAACCAAAAGAGATCAATGGAAATTAGTAAACCAACTGACCAAGAACATGAAAGAAAAATTAACAACCCAAACTTTTAAAAGAACAATAAAAAACGAGAAACAAGTAAACACATCAACCAAACAGGCTCGTAAGAAATCAAAAAACCAACAAAACCCCCCGACCCACCAACCAACCAAACAACCAGCAAATAAACAATACATTAACCGAACGACCAACCAACCAACCAACCAACCAACCAACCAACCAACCAACCAGCAAATAAACAATTCACTAACTGAACGACCGACCAACCAACCAACCAACCAACCAACCAACCAACCAACCAACCAACCAACCAACCAACCAAACAACCAACCAACCAACCAACCAAACAACCAACCAACCAACCAAACAACCAAAAAAACAAACAACCAACCTACCAGCTAAGAAGTAAGCCAACCAGCTAAGAGATGATTTAACCAACCAACTGACCAACCTACTAACAACTCCTACAACCAACTGATCAGCCAACCAGCATGCCAACTAACCAAGCAAGCAAGCACACAAGCACACAAACAAGCAAACAACTAACCAACCGGGCTAATAAATGCTTCAACCAACCAACCAAGCAGTGCTAACTCTGACCAAAATGCTAAAAAGCAATCTACAAGACCACGTTCTATTGAACAAATCAGAGATGCGTATGATAGGTTATGATGCCAAATAACCAAACGATCAAAAAGGCTGGGAAGCCAACCAACCAGAAAGACTAAAAACCAAACTATCAAGTAATGCAGATCCTACAAGGTCATCAAAAAAATAGCAGTTATGGATAACTGAGATGTAATAATAAAAAATAAAAAAATCTACCAATCGGAAAAAAAAAAAACAGTTAGCCAAATACTACCAAAGACTCCAAGAAACCCACCAAAACAGTAAAGTATGTAAAATGTACTCTAAATAGGTAAAAGTTGTTTCTCTTTTCTGTTTGTCTGTTTAAAAAAAAAAAAAATTCCCAATGTATTGGATTTGAAAATAAACCCACTGAACAAGAAGACCATGTCGAGGAGTTCCAGTTGTTTTTGTGATCCATTATCACCTCATCAGCAAGAACACATCCCTGTCACTCCTGTCAGAGGAACTCTGAAATGCGGCGATGAACTCAGGTCATGCCTGTTCATTGTCTTCCATAATAATCACTTAAAGTGCTTGTCTACTACTGCATTTACCTACTTGTCCACACCTGTTGCACATACTCCATCCATCCATCATTGTTTTTACTAAAAACAGTAGGAAATAGAAGGGAATCCATTATTCAAAGGATTGTCAGATTGGATATTTTGAAATGGCATTCAAAGTAAAAGAGGCTGAGAAAGAACCGTCCCACAGTCAAACTTTTGATCACAATAGAGCTACTGGTGAACTCCATACTCTCCATTTTGGTAAAAAGTGATTGATGTCCAAGTCTAACACTAATCCTGGGGAATGCTAGCTAACGCTTGGAGAACTCCGAACTCTTCTGTAAACACACAAAACCGACATAATGGTCCTCCGCGGGGGGCTAAAGTTTAAATTGGGCCTTTTCGGACGGATGCCAGAGTTAAGCAATGGAGAGATAGTTTTGCCAGGCTTTTCATGGCTCATATAGTTTGAGATGATGGGAGGAAAGAGATTGAAAAATAGCCCCAATACACATAATGTAAGCATTTAACATGTGATGGTAGTTAGTTGTGATTGTTGTTACCACTTTAAGTGTAAGGGTGTTCTTCTGTTTGATGCTGGCTGGGATTACAAACATGGGTCAAATGTAAGATTCTACATATATTTTGCTGTATTTTGGTGGTAGGAGAGACTGGATTGCGGTTACATTTTAAAGGGATTTCACTGAATGATCAAGTCTTCACCAATAAAACAACTTTAATAATACTGTAAATATGCATTCAAAAAACGAATCTATCCAGCAGGGGCCCTGCTGCAGACAGGTTCTGAAAATATTTCACCGGTGATGGGTCATTTCTAGGATTTTTGTATTGCTCACTGGCGTGAAAAAACATTTGTAGCGGTGTGCCGCAGCTTTGGGCAATGGGCAGGAGACACCCTGGATTGGTTGCCAAACCCATTTGTAATGTACAACATCCTGGAAATACCACGTTAATAACATAGTTACTACATAGTAGTAATACAATAAGTTATTTCAGAAAAGCATATAAAAATTGTCGCCCGTCACGCTAATCATTAACAAAAGTTAGCTCTCAGCTTCAAAAAGGTTGGTGACGGTATTTTACAGATGATATGGCGCACCTAAAAATCCCAAATTGGCCAAGAATTTGAAAGTGCGGCTTAAATACTGGAAAATCTGGTAGCTGCTCATTTATAGTCAAATTTTACTGCATACAGTAACTGTTCTGCCCAACATATAGAATAGTCTTCTAATACTCTTTCGTGGGTAACATTTCAATCGTTTGTTGCTAAAAGTAAACAAAATATAGTCACAGACCTTCGGCTCCCGAACGCTTTTTGTATATCCTCTTTTGTTGTTGCTTTGGACAATATGTGTAGTTCATTTGAAACTATGAAACGTAACCTGATTTTTTTGAATGAAGATTTTTGTTTATGGTTATACTTTATACAAAGTGACGTTCTCTTGTTTGATTTGTTGTTAAATGATCATGCAGATTGTAACTGTTCTGCCTTTGATAAACATATAGTATGGTCTTCAAGTGCCCTCTTGTGGTTAACATAATAATTGTTTGTTGCTGAATTTTAGTGTTGAAACAAAATGTCATTATTTATGTTCTATGAAATAATAAAAAAATATATATATATATATTAATTTTCAACCCTAGCTCTTACTGTAGATTTAATTGAATGCGCTTTATAGTCCAGGGCACCTCATAGATAAAATTTTTATAACAAAATACTATTTTCTGGGGGACCATTATAATCCAGTGTGCTCTATTGTGCAGAAAATATCAAACATTATATAGAATAGTTGAAAGTTTCGATTCACATTTGTCATGATTACTCATTACACTCACCTGTGTCCACTCGTTTGCCGCCAGCTGCTGCTAGTTACTTGATTGATTCCCCGTCCTACTTAAGCTCAGTCCTTTCACTCGCCTGTTGTCAGTCCATCAGCGAACCTCTGTTTTGACAAGGCAAGCATTTTTGACACCCGTGGGTCCCATTTGTCACCTGTTTTCCACTCGTCCGTTCCTGATTTCCCCGTTTGTCTCCTGCTGACCCGTTTTTTGACCCCGACCACGTTTGATCTCCCGTCCCGGCTATCGGCCCCTTTTTTTGACCCCGACCAAGTACTGATTTCCCGTCCCGGCTAACCACCTGTTTTTCCGTCCAACTACGCTACGATCTCCCGCTCTCGAAGATCCACTTCCGCATTCGGAACATGTTCCGATCCCGTGAGCAGCTGGCTTCCCGCGTCCAGCGAGCACCGGCTCGCTGGTGCTGCCTTTTCTCTATATTTCAATAAACTTGTGAGTAACATTACACATCTGGGTCCTACTTCTGTTTTGGTCATGACAACATATTCTTGCAATCTCATCATAAAGAAGTCCAGCTCTGGCGGTTAAGCATCCGGACAAATCTGCAGACACCAATACGTTGTGATTTTTCTGCATCACAAGCTCTGGCATCAAAGGCGAGGGAGGCAAGGGATGCCAGATAGTAACGGAAAGTGTTTTGACATCCAGCTCCAAGTCATTATTGGGTTTAGATAAGCGGGGAATTCCATCCGATGTGAGGTAAAACAAACAAAAGGAGGAAGATTGCAAACGATTCCGGCAATGGCGCGAGTGCTTTAGCCTAGGGCAGCTTCGATTACATCACGGACTCAATGGCTCGTGAAACAATGGAAACATACGAGTTGGTGCAGTGCCTGTGGAGCCTTGCAGCCTCCTTTCAAGGTCAACTTTGGGGCACCAAGGTTATTGCACATACCGTTCATGTCATTATTTCTTCTTGATTATTTTGGGTGAGGTGCACCAAACGCGCAGTCGTTTGAGTTCTTGTTTATCACGCTTAACTGACTGTGACTGAACTTGTTCGGCGTAATTCTTCGGTTGTTGTGTTCTCTAATTTGAAAAGGTAACGTGTAATCATACTAGTTTGTTTTCCCAGGAAAGAGGTCAATTGGAATTCTAGAGCGGAAAGACAAATCGGGTTCTGGCATGTATTCGTGTGTTCAAAGAAGGGAATCATGCTCAAAATGCTAATAATAGCTCTTGGTTACAATCAGCAGTGTTTTTTTTTTTCATTTTAAATGATAACTTTAACAACATGTTTACAATTCCATACCCTTAGAGCAGGGGTGGGTAAACTACGGCCTGTCATGATTTCTAATCCACCCTGCAGCACGAATATGTCCTGATTACTAATTCGAGGCACCTGAGTGGGCTCCTTTGGCGCCAACTGCCTTGGACGCTGATTGGCTGCTTATCACTTTTTAAACCCCTGGCTTCTGTTACCGGTTGTCAGACCGTCTGCAAACCTCAGCCCCGTGGTAGGCAAGCCCTTTTTGACCCCTGACTCAATCTGGTCCTGATTCCCGTTTGATTAGCGGCGCCAACGTCTTTTCTGAACTTGATAATGTTTTTGCTCCTCTGTCCTGGCCATCGACCTGTTCTTCTCCCGCTCTCGACACTGCCTTCGCTCGCCGCAGAAGTGCCACTTCCGCGTTCCAAGCGATCTGCTACTCATGACCGTCGATCACCGGATCGTGGGTGCAAGCCCTTTCCTCCTTCTAAATAAAGCTGAGTTAAAACGAACGCAAGTGGGTCCTGTCTCCGTTTCTGGTCTTTGACAGAATATATACAATTGTGAATCAAGTACTACTTATAAAAAAATATCTGAGTTTTTTGGGGGATGTTGGCTCTGTCCGCCATGTCCCTTTGTGTGTCGACTACAATAATATTACAACAGAAATACTAAAAAAATCCTACCAGACTAAATATCAAATTTAGTTTAACTCTTTGTTAACCCAATATCATACAGGCTCTTGGATTTTTTTTGTTATTTTTGTTATTGTTATTTAAATAGACCTTGATTTTTCAGGATCATATTTGGTTGCACTACACTAAGCAGCGACAGAATACACACTGCCCCTTTAAAAAGAACTACCTGTACTGTATGTTTCCTGAGCCCTAACTTTGTCAAAACAATATTACTTTTGCCTAGTGGCCCTATGACCCTAGCGGTTAAGGGAACCAAACACCCACACACCACTTGAGAAATCTCAATGTATGACAGACCACGCTCTGATCTCCCGTCCCGGCTACTCGACTCATTTCTGCCCATCAACCACGCTCCGATCGCCCGTCCCGGCTACTCAACTAGTTCCCGCCTTCCGACCACACTTTGACCCTGTGAGCTTCCTGCTCCTCCTGCCCAGCGATCGCCGGATTGGTGGCACTTGCCTTCCCATACCTAACTTCTCAGCTTCCGCAATCAAGTTTGTTGTGAAACGTTACGCGTTTGGGTCCACCACCTGTTCTGGTTCTGACATAGACAAGTGGTTCTCAACTGATTAAACTTCAGGACCAGCATTCATATAATCCTACATATATGAGCAACCCCCTAAAACTGCTTTAAGATAGCCACATACTAAAATAAATTCAAAATATTGATAAAACGTGTGCCTTAACATACTTGATTATTTTATTATGTAGTTAATAGATGTTAATATACTAGTAAGAAGCTAGAAATACAACTCTTTTAAACCAGTTGCTGTACCTTCCAGCAGCGCTTTAATAGGAAACACTCAAATACCATTTTGTCTTTTGCAATTGCGTCCTTCTTTGACACAACTGTTCTTTTCACTGTTTTCCACCTTTCTTTCCCCTGACCTTCTTGGGACCCATTATGATGGGCAGAAAAGGGAAACAAAACCAATAAAATCACAATAAAATGAGATGCGGTCCCCCTCAAATACTTGCAACTGGCTGAATAGGAAGGAAAGATCAAGCAGAGCATGATCGACATTTTCTGTTAAGGGGTGTAACCGACCCCCAGTTTTTTCTTATTAGCATTATTTTGCCAAGGAATAGGCCAGTGACCCACTACGAACTGGTCCGCGCCCCAATTTTGGCCCACCAGTTGAAAAACATTGATTTATGTATGACTTTAAATGCTTTAAATTTTGTCTCATTATCACACTGTTTTTTACGTGCAGTGCCAGAAACGAATGTTGAATTATGGAGAAAAAAAGGCGTCCTGAAAGATACAAAGAATTGCAAAAAAGCACCACGAGGGAAAAATGTATTTGGTGTAATTGATGATGAATCAAACTTTGAAGATCATTACACAAATACATTGTTAATGTTATGTTGGTATTATGTTCAGGTGAAGAGGTTCAGGGTTCAAGTCCAGCTACCGCAGCCTCCACGTGTGGGGTTTGCACGTTCTCCTGCGTGGCACTCTGATTCCCTCCCACATTCCCAAAAACATGCATGTCCAAATTGCCTCTAGGTGTGAATGAGAAGGAATTTGAGTAGCAGTCGATCTGAGGAAGTGTGTGGATAAGAGAGTACTCAGTTGGTTTGGACACATGAAGAGGATGGATGAGGAGCAAATGTTGAAGAGGATCTACAGAGCAGAAGTATATGGAAGGAGACCAAGAGGAAGGCCGCGATTGAATTGGATGCATGGTGTTATGAGTGCACTGAAAGAAAAAGGTCTAAATGTAGTGGAAGTTAGAGCTCTTGTTGGTGATAGGAATGAGTGGAGAGTTATTGTGGGATGTCTAGACGCGTTCTAAGGGATGGGCAGGGCACCCATATGATGCGGCCAGGGTAAACCAGTGAAAGCTGTCGGGCCCTGCAGTTGAACAGAAGAGTGTGTTGTGTCACCCTGACCCGAGTGACATGGCCGCTTTCTTGTGTCCCGTTTCATTTGGAGGGACGAAAGCATGACTAACTTGGGTGCCGAGGTGCTAAACTTGTTTGGGTGTTTGGGCATTTGGGTTGGCCATGGTCCAAACATTTTTGTGTGTTTTTTGCTACTTTTTCCCTTTTTAAAAAAAAAAAATTCTTTGTTTTTGTATGTGTTTGTCATTCTGTCGGTCACCCCTCCCGATGGATATGACCAGGGTAGATAGATAGATAGTGAATGAGCGGGTGAGTTATCTGTCTATGTGTGCCTTGCGACTGGCTGGCAACCAGTTCAGGGTGTCACTTTCCCACTGCCCGAAGATATCTGGTATGGGCTCCGGCACCCCGACGACCCTATTGAGGATAAGTGGTGCAGATGATGAATGGATGGATGGTATTGTATTTATAGTTTCACGTTGTCAATAATTTTAAGCTAAGACCTTTACTTTCACACTTATTCAAAAGATATATTACTCCATACTGCTTCTCGAAAAGCTGCCAAACACACCGTGAGTTTCAATGTGTTTGCATGTGTGGGTGCTGGTGGAGATGCTTTGTTGAATTTGCAGGGGGGTTTGGTCACCCCGAGCTTCTCTTGATTAGCTTTCAGTTTGCCATCTCTTCTCTCAGCAAACACATCTTTGTGTTACGTTTTGGGTGTCCCGCCCACTTCACTCAGCATTCTTCCGTCCCCTCAGTAACCTTATTGACGCAAACAGTAAGCAAGGATGGGGGGATACGTGTTTTGGAGTAATTGGGGTCTAACTAGATGCGGCAATGACAAGTCTTGTTAATGGGCGCCACCAGGCTGTACTTGCCCAGGCATACCACAGGAAATGGTGCCCCTACGACTCTAGTGGTTAAAGGAACCACACACCCACACACCACTTGGGAAATTTCAAATCTCAAGGTATGACAACCTACAATGGCTGTAGGTATTAGGATTTTGATGTTTTACTGCCAATTTTTTTCCTCGAGACTTACATAATAAAACACACAAAATGAGTAAACATCAAATTATTGCAGATATTCATGTTTTGCAAGTATTAGTTTATGAGAATTACTCATTTCATAACCAGAATGCTATTACATGTACACTCATCTGGTTTATCTAATTGCCTTACTTCAAAAGTATCAAAGTCAAGGCTGGCGGCCCGAATGTGGCCCAAAGAAGGATTTCCAAAGCCTCTGAGATGATCTTGATTTATTGTTGTATCATACCACAGGAATGACTTCTCCTTAAAGAAAGTTTTTTTTTCTCACACAGATTCTTGCACTCATTGTATTTAAATGCAATTACGGTACATTCAAAATATTTCAGTTTGACTGAATGTTTTTTTTTTTGGGGTCACAGTTGCCATGGCGCCCAATTGGCCCCGCCTGTGTGGCGCCAGCTGCGGTTCGTTGACAGATTGGCTTCCCTTCTGTTTAAGCTCAGTGCTCTCACTCATCCTTTGTCAGTCCATCAACGAACCTCTGCACCTGCAAGACGTGGGTTTTGACTTTGTCCGGTTTCCTGCTGGTGTTTACCTTCCGGTATTGTCCTGTTTAATATTGGTCTCCATTTTCGTTCCCGTCTAGTTTGTCCTGTTTTAATTTCGATATCCAGTTTTGCTTGTGCAATTGGTATCGATCTCGTCAGCCTCTGGCTTCCTGTCATTCCACGCCAGACTGCTGCCTAACGTGCATGACTGCCAGATTTTCCGTAAAATAAAAGGCTTGTGTGAGAAACGTCACGCATTTGGGTTCCCCTCCTGTTTCAGTTCATGACACTTGTATTATCGACATCTTTTTCACCAATTTTTCCTTCTTCAATGGCCCAGTATTGAACCTTGGTCTTGTAGTATAGAAATGCATTTTATCTGTTAATCCTAGTTAACTTACTTCCCCCCTTCCATTTTGGTTGTTCTCCAGCAAAGGTCTTCAACGTGGTGCCTACTGGTACCAGGGTGTCCTCGAAGGACAGCTGAGGTTCTGAAAATAGCTCAGCAGTGCTGGGTCATTGTGATATTCTAGTAAAATTATCTTTTTAGGGGTTGATTGAGTCTATTTAACCCTACTTCCAATAATTAACCTGGTAATTACATAGTAAGAAAAATAGAAATGAAATTACATTTTTTACTTCAGAAATGCTCATCAAACTGGGTGTCTTTTGTGTTAATTAGTAACAGAAAATGTAGCTCACCAAGTAGAGACCTCTGTTCTACAGTATTTTAGTGTACAGTAAAGAGATTATTTAGGAATTTTAGAATTTTTCTGATTGACCCCAAAACCTGAATTCTGACCGCAGTCCAACAACAACAACAACATACCCATTGACATTGAACCACTTTGGTGGTGAAGAGTTTTCGAACATTATCCCAAACACAAAACCTCAGCAAGTTTTGCAAACTTAGCGCAGGTGCTCAGCGTGTTTTCCTAATAGGCACCTTCAATCCCCGAAGGCCTTTGCGTTGTGCGTTTCTGAATCATAAAACGCTTAAAATGGGTCTTTTTAAGAGAGTAATGAGTTTAGTGAGGTAATTTGCACGGACGAGAAAGGTTAAGCCC
The DNA here is from genome assembly GCF_059441175.1 of Urocampus carinirostris. Lineage (NCBI taxonomy): Eukaryota > Metazoa > Chordata > Actinopteri > Syngnathiformes > Syngnathidae > Urocampus > Urocampus carinirostris. The sequence continues at coordinate 25,954,099 of NC_142355.1, forward strand.
TAGGGGATGTTGTTGGGTTGTGGTGGGAATTTTGCTAATGAAGATGAGAGTCAGGAAGTAAGTCAGGCTTATCTTCTAAATAGAGCTTAAGTTCCATAGGTTGCCTTTAGTTCTTATTTCATAGCAACAACAACACACCTTTGATATTTTGGGCTTGTAACACCTCCTAGCAAAACTCAGAATAAGAACTGAGAGAAATGATCGCAGATCTAAATAATTGATCAGAGATTAGAGAAACGACAACGATCTGTAAAACTGTTCTACCGATGTTTCAGGGGAAATAATAGTTTTTGCCCTCCTGAAAGCAAATAAAATTACGATAATTTTTTTCATATGACAGCAACACAATGTTCTATATTTTAATGTATTTGATCCTGTCCCATGCACAAAAACTAAGAAGCCCCTCCCTGATAAAATAATAATAAATCATGATGAATCATAACATTCTCTTATCTAGCAGATGGTAGACACTTCTACTCATTCTAGGAAACATGTTTGACCTAGATTACGAAAACAGTGGTGTAGATGACAAAATTGTGCTTTATTTTACATTAATCTATTTTATTTGGTTAGAAAAAAACATATATACACACCTTAGAAAAAAACTGTCTGACAAATGGGTAATCTAAGTTTTCTTTTGTAATGCAGTGAAAACGTTTAAGCACGTTGCTTGCAGGAAAATGTTAAAAGAAATATACAAACAGTACATTTCAGATCCTCATTATTTGATAATTAATATTACAGTACTCCATAAACTTTTTTAAAATATTGAATTTCCTCTATTTCTATACAAAGAACAGATCATCCTTGAGGACTTTACTTATGTTCAGTACGTGCACACATGTAGATAACTAAATGATGACATAGGGAAATTTCATCAGCAGTTTGAACTCTGAATCATCTAGACACAAAACCTTGACATCCGGCGAAGAAACCCCCCTAGAACGCTGATAACCCGCACCCTCCCCATTCTGCTATTCACAAGTACTCCGGTTCATATTTTTTGTGGGGGTCCATTGACTTTCTCCTTTTCAGGCTTCCTTTAATCCTCGGGTCTGTGTCCTCGGTGGCTGGCTACAGAGGGGCTATTATTCGGGGCCTTATTACCCAACCCCTCACGGCTTATCTCCTTCCTGGTGACAGTCTTTTCAAGCCTCCTCCTAATGACCTGGGGAAACTCACATGCTCAACTTCTCAGGGTTGCTGGAGACCTCGCTGATGTCACAGAAGGACAGAGGTCCTGCATCCCACTCCAGGTGACCGACCAAAGGAAGGTCAGCCTCAAGAAGTTTTAGATTTTTTCGGACGTTGGACCTTTTAGAGATGGAAATAACACCCAGGAAAAAGCTCCGAAGTTGATTAACTCAAGTAGTCTGCTGGCACCGTAATGATGTCCAATACCCTGGAGGCTTAATTAAAAATATGCTATGCTTCTTTTATTTTCTTCTTGAGCAAGAGAGGGTCCATTTATATTGAAATCCCATTACAAGACACAGCTAGAAATTCAAAACAGCGTGTTTGATTGATTGACTTCACTCGAAACACAATCAGTTATCTTTGTCGAGTTTTGCGGTGTTTCAAACTCTTAAACAGATACTTAAGAGATTACCTTTTTTTTCAAGAATAAATGCTTAAAAACTGCTGAATTTACCTTTTTGAAAAATGTTAATCATTAATCCCACTTAATATGATGATCAATGCAAAGATAATGAGCAGCCACAAAGTACACATCCATTTATGTCTGAAAGAGACGCACGGACAGATGGCCGACCTAACTACCCATCTACTTAAGGATTTATCAACCAACCGACCTAGCCACCTAATTACCTACCTACTTTCCTACCCACCTATGAGAACTTAAGGGACACATGTCATCCTTGGATTTTTCTCTTATTTCAACTGAAATTTCCAGAGCACACCAAATTCCTTTTCGCTGAGGCCATTATTATTTTATATTACTGAAATAACTTTTTTTAGGTTTATTTGGGACTTGCCCTAATTGTATATGCATATATAAAGTCTGCAGTTTGGACGCCCTTTGCCTAAAGGATGCCAATTTTGCTAATTCTAAAATTGCAACTTGTGCTCACTGGAATAATGCTCCTCAAATACATCCAGGTGTACATTGACAGTACAAACCATTGCACTAATCTGCACTCAAAAAAACTGGAGGGGCGACGAGCCCCCCGCAAGGTGTCAGGCCACACAAAGCTGCAATCTGTCACAAGCAAACTGAGTTTGCGGGGCACACTATAAAACACAATAAAGCAGTCAAGAAGACCATAAAAAGGAGTCCATTTATGATCTTTGCTTGAACTGATGAGCTGCCAAGTGATTAGGTCATCCCATTAGACGCAATGAAGAAGGAAGAAAATCACGTGGATTTTCCACAAGGTGAGCCGTGTTGTCATAATGTAATATGAAGCAGGCGCTGAAGGGTGAGCCAGCTCAGGTGGGCCCCAGCACATATGTAGGGGAGGGGGGGATGTGGCCTATGTCAAGCAATCATTGGACTGTCAATGGAAGATCTCTTCTTTCTTTGATTAACAATTAACTGAAAAACATACGTACCTACGTGGCTAAATAATTTGTTGATCTCAAGCAGTACTTTGATTTATGACTAACAACAACAGGGGGGAGCTATGAGTTGGCCAATAGACTAGTTTCATGTTTGAAACAATAGTAACGTCATTAGCCAGGCACCCAATAGTAGGTAAAATCACATGGAAACACTCTTAAAGTTAATTCCGAACAAAATGGTTGTTTATCAAGTGTTCATCAACAGATGATACACATCGAACCTCAACATAAAAGATAGGTAATAACAGAATGCAAAAAGTCCAGTTGATAGCTTTCTGTCAAGATCTCCAATATTCCTGTCAAAATCTTGGCCAATGATTCAATAGCTCAGGCTCTTTCCTTTCTGTCAAGAACAAAAAAATCTCAGGACAAGAACGGAAACAGGACCCAATTGTTTTACGTTTCTCACAAGTTTTATTAAAGGAAAGAAGAAGGCCTGCGCTAGGCGCGGAAAGCAAGTCACTCTCGTACTCGGATTGTGATCCAAACACGGAAGTGTATCTTCCGTAGCGAGCGATGGCGGTGTCATGGACGGAAAAACAGGTCGATAGCTGGGACAGGAGAGCAAACACGTGGTCGGCGTCAGAAACGGGTCGTAAGCCAGGACGGGAGAGCAGACGTGGTCGGGATCAAAAACGGCTCGTAAGTCGGGACGGGAGAGCAGACGTGTTAAGGATCATAACGGGTCATAGCCGGAGACAGACGGGAAAAAAACGGGACAGGTGGGAGTCAGGGTTGAAAAAGGCTTGCCTAGTATACACTGACGTTTGCAGACGGACTGACAACAGGGGATTGACAGGACTGGGTTCAAATACTGATCGGGAGCCAATCAGAACCCGCGGCATTTGGTGCCAAAGGAGCGGGCACAGCTAAGTCACATCAGCAATCATGACAGAAAACAAAGGTATGAAGTCAACATCACTCGTAAATTCTAGAATATACTGTAAGTCTGTTTTAAAACACAAACCAGACATGTCAAACATACCGCCCGCTGGCTGGACCTGGCCGGTCGGATGATTTAATCCTATAAATACTATTGTTGAGGGTAGAAGTTTTAGTATGTCAAAAAAATTAGTGAGTCTCTGATTCAAAGCTAGATGGCAGTGTAATACGTATATCTATGAAATTTTGTTGTATTAGACACAAGAGGAGAAGAGGCTCTGTAAAATGTATTTAATAGGGAAGATGAAGAAGTAGGGAAAATAAGCATCTGCTTCTGACTACCCCTTTTCGAACATGTTATGTGACATTATTATTTTTTTAAATTTTATTTTATTATTTTTTTATTTTAATGTTCGAAATAAAAGTATTTATTCATTCATTAATTTAAGTAGAGTCCAAACACCAACCTAAACCCCAAGAAAGATGAAAAAAGAATTCGAGCATGTCTCAGAAATGCACTTATGTGCACATGCATCATGAATGAGGTGACAAATGCTGCAAAAGTAAATAAATAAATAAGTGTTAAACTATTTTTTTGCCTGCATGACTGCACCACACTGCCCCCCAGTGGCTGTGGTTTAAGAGTTGCATGGCCTTTCCATTCATCTGTCATGTGAGAGCCTCGGCCAGTTCACGGTCCACTCGTCTCCGGCCCATTGACTAGGGTCAGCACGTCGACCTCGGCGCCCCCTACCTGTCAATGTCATCAACGCGCACGACGCTAGCCCACCCTACCGCTAACCTCTCACCAAGCCTGGCCCTTTGGAAGGGTGTCAGCCTGCAATTGTACCGTGAAGCCAAGTTGCCGATCAAAGCCCTGCACAGCGAGAGGCCTCCTTGTTCACTGGGCGGCCTATAGGGGACCCTTCATGTACCCGTCCGTATTTTTAGCGGCCCCCAGCGCCCCCTCCCCTCTCAACCTGAGCAAGAGCAGTGAGCCAGGCAAGCTTGTGAATAAGCACAAGAGGATGAATGAGCGAGTGAATGGGTGGTCCATCCACTTCGGGATTGGACTTGATGGAAACTAAAAGAGCTCTCATGCGGTGTCACCTCCAACAATGACCCACGGAAAGAGTTCAGACTTCCTGGAAGGACGTTTACTTTATTTCTGGTCTCCTTTTGTCAAAAAGGATTAATTCACTCTCTAAATTGTCCAGCTTGTCTCGATTTTTGTTGAATGTGCAGATTCACTACCAGTTTCTTGATCTCCGGGTCCCCCTACAGTCAGACAGTGTAATCATGTGTATGCTGAGTAGCATGTGGAGTAGAATATAATAGAATAGAATAGAATAGAAAAGCATAGAATAGAATAGAATAGAATAGAATAGAATAGAATAGAACAGAACAGAATAGAATAGAACAGAATAGAATACAGTGGCTTCTTAAACTATTTGGCCCCTTGAACTTTGTGACCTTTTACCACATTTGAGACTTCAAACACAAAGATATAAAACTGTAATTTCTTGTGAAGCATCAACAATAAGTGGGACACAATCATGAAGTGGAACACACTATATTGGATATTTTAAACTTTTTTAACAAAAAAAAAAACGAAAAAGTGGGTGTGCAAAACGATTCAGCACCTTTACTTTCAATGCAGCAAACTCCGTCCAGAAGTTCAGTGAGGATCTCTGAATGATTCATTGTTGATCTAAATGACTAACGGTGATAAATGGAATCCACCTGTGTGTAATCATGTCTCTGCATAAATGCACCTGAGAGCATTTATGCAGAGACATGATGAAGAACGAGGAACACACCAGGCAGGTTCGAGATACTGTTGTGGAGAAGTTTAAAGATGGATTTGGATTCCCCAAGCTCCTTTGTGCCTTGTTTGAGTAATTTTATTTGATCATCATATTTCTAATTTTATATTTTATACATATATATTATGTTTTACTGTTGTTATTTTTAATGTGGTGGATCCATAATTTTATTTATTTAAATAAACCTAAACCCAAACATGATTTTATGGGTTTAAGATTGTTACCTGTTTAATGTCAGATTCTCATCATTTGTTCGTGGTAGCTTTAATTTTTATCATACCTATACTGTATTTTTTAAACAATTAACATTTTAGATAGAACGTGAACAATTTGAACTGTAAAGTTATCAATTATGGCATGCAATTTCACCCAAATATTTGAGTCATTTTTGCAAGAAGCTAGTCTTGTTACTTTTGCTGTCAATTGTAAGCATCCAGTCGTTGAAAGCATGATCGTAGGGGGTGGGGGGATTGTCACATGATGCAATGTGTATTAGGAGGGCAGGTGGGCTCTCATTGACTGCTGTTGTGCAAACACAGGCGGCAAACTGCAAGGGGGGATTGAGAACAAGGGAGAAAAAGGCTCGAGTTGAGGAGCACTGAAGCGACAACACCACACAGATCTTTGTCTGTCATCTCCTTGTATGACATTGGCGCACACCCACATACATGCATGCACACATGAGCTGTGTCACGCAAGTTTCATGGGAACTTGCCTTTGATCAGAAATGGCCTTAGATGTTCTGCAGCTTCCCTACCATTTGAAGCTGTTTACACAACTCAAGACACCTAACGGGGACAATGGGAGCACCTTTTCAATGTTTCCACCTCTTCTCACCCATCTTACCCTAGCCACCACCTCTTTGAACTGTTGCCCTCTGTTGGGCACTACAGATCCATTAAAACACTTCAGAGACAATTTCTACCCCAGGGCCATCACCACCCTAAACAAGCACGCAAAACGTGAAAATATCTGTCTTGCGACCTGTTTCAAAGTTATAGCATTGCACTATTGTTACGATACACTAATCTTTCATTGCATTATCATTGTAACTCAGGCTAGTCTCTAAGCACTAAGTTGAAAATATTTTTGCCTATTTTATTTCTTATTTATCTCTTTAAAGACTTTATTACATTTTTACCCTATTATAAAGTTAAGATCAGAAAAAAATCCCCCAAAATCCAGCCTGACCCGACCCGGGCCCATAAGTATTATACCCCGACTCAGCCCGGGCTCGACCCATTAACTTCTTTTGAGAGACCGAGCCCGAAAAAAAAAAAATAGGACCGTGTGAGAAGGGGACTGAATACATTGCGCGGATACTCCACTGCGCGACATAAAGAAAAAATAACAAATAGCAATGACAGGTGGATAACTTAGAAAAAAAAACTCAGTGAGACAGAAGCCCACCCCAAAAACAATGTAATGATTGACATTTTAGGCCCGACCCGGGCTGAAATTCCGGTCGGACTAGGGTTTAACATCTTACCTCTACCCTTGATATCAACGACAATAAAGACATTTCCATTCAATCCTTGGAGGCTTCACATTAGGGTACAACCCAATGGCGGCATTTGTTACAATATAATGTTGCAGTCATCCAAAATATCAGTATCATACAGATATTCTATGTCGTAAAATGTAAATACATCCCTGCAAAACATCTGAAGTATCTAGATCAAATGTCAACAACCTTTTTTTAAGAACAGAGCTATTTTTTAGTACTGGTAGCGAAAAAAGGCTATAGGTTCGGTATGCATTTTTGAATTATAGTTTGGAATTATTTCTATGTTGTTACTATGTTATTATTATGTTATTACCAGGTTTTACTAATTAGAGGTAGGGTTAAAACACACTCAGTCGACCTTTAAAATATCTGCTTTGTATGCATTGAGTGATTTACACACACGTGATTTTTTGTTAATTTATGATGTAATGACAATTTGATGATTAAATGTAACATACTGTCACGGTTGTATGGCGCCCAATTGGCCCCGCCCGTGTGGCTCATTGGCAGATTGTCTTTCCGTCTTTTTAAGCTCAGTGCGCTCTCTCTTACTTTGTCAGTCCATCAACAAGACGTGGGTTCTGACTCGGTCCTATTTCCAGTCCAGTATTGTTCCCGTTTATTTTTGTCCTGTTTATTATTCTCTACAGTTTTCATTCCCGTCTTGTTTGTCCTGTTTATTTTCGATATCTGTCTGTCTGTCCCGTCCTGTCCGGTATCGACCCCGTCTGTCCGATATCAACTCGGGCAATTGGAATCGATCTCGTTGGTCTCTGGCTTCCTTTCTTTCCACGTCAGACCGCTGTCTAACGTGCATGACTCCCCATGTCCCGTAAAATAAAAATCACGCGTTTGGGTCCTGATCCTGTTCTGGTTCCTGACACATACACATTTCCATTGCCACTTATATGTCGTAAAATGGATAGAGTTGGAGTTTGTCAATATGAAGAAAGAGAAAACATTATGAGAATTACATTACTGTTTATGTCAGAGACCAGAACAAGCACTCGGATCCAATAGCGTCAGTTTTATAGTTTATTTGGACAAGGGTCGGTGGAGCAGGCTTGGGACGTCGGCTCTTGGTGGCAGAAAGCCTCTTTGGACGGAATGGCAGCTCCGTGGTGAAACGCGTGACGAGCAACGTAGCAGGTAAGTCGGTGGCCGGGGCGGGAGAGTAGATCGTAAACTTGTAACAGAGAAGGGTCAGGCAACGAGAAGCAGGCTTGGAATAGACGAAGGGATCGTGGTACCTTGAATGTTGGAGGCTCACTCATGGAAACGAGGAGTACACTCGAACGTCCATATCTGGACGCTGACAGCTTAAGTAGAAAGCTTCCACCAATCAGGAAGCGCAATCCAGCACGCCAGCTGATTACCTCAGGTGGCTCTAGTTAGGTACTCACGACAGTTTATGACTTAAATAATTAATAATAATTAGTGCAAATCTATGTATTTGCCTTACTTGAGTACTGGTTATTCATTCGAACAGGAGCATAGCAATACAGTCTAACTTATCATTGTCTCATCTCATCTCATCAGCCGTACCGCTTATCCTCATTAGGGTCGCGGGGGGGGCTGGAGCCCATCCCAGCCATCTCCGGGCAGTGGGCAGGGGACACCCTGAACTGGTTGCCAGCCAATCGCAGGGCACACAGGGACAGACAACTCATTCGCTCATTCACACCTAGGGACAATTTGGACCGGCCAATTCACCTGAAATGCATGTTTTTGGAACGTGGGAGGAAACCGGAGTGCCCGGAGGAAACCCACGCAAGCTCGGGGAGAACATACAAACTCCGCCCGCACAGGTAGTCTGGAGCTGGATTTGAACCCACGACAGGTTCCCATGACATGAACTGTGCCGCACAAGCGCTAACCACTGCGCCGCCGTGCTGCCCAACTTATCATTGTACTTTTATTTATTTAAATGTATTTGATTTATTTTCGAAACATCGTCTGAAGATGTGATTATTTTTTCAATTTATTGTTAGATTAACCTTGAATCTCCATTCGTTTATTTAAGTTTCTGGTGTAATTAAGTTCAAAGGATACATTTGAAAATAATTAGATATTTTGCATGTTTTTCTAGGACATCTTGAGTTGGTCATTTTATATGTAGCTCGTATGCTGCAGAAGTATAAGGACCCCTGCAAGAATAGAACGTTAAGTTTTTAGGTCAAAGAGTAAAAGATGGAGATTGCATATAATTAAGTAGCACTTAGTTCACATTATGATGAGTCGAGGCAGGTTGAGCTGACCAGTTTATTTTTTTGTAGCTTTAACATCGTGCTCTTGTACATGTACTGACATCTTTGCAAATTTGTACTGAGTTCAAGTCGCTATCTGCACCAGGAACCTGCTCTCGCACATTCTGTTATCATCCCAGTATGTCACTTTTAGGATTGCTACATTCTGCTTGGAATTTAGCCGTTGTAAAAAATGCAGATCGTTGACAAAACATTTTTTTATGAATTATATAAATAACTTAGATCCTAGTTTATCGCAGGGGTTATGTTAAAAAAAAAAACCCCGTGATAATCGAATTCAATCGGGCCCTGATGTTGTGGAATGCTGTGCCCCCTGATATTAGATCTGCAACCTCAGTGGAACTGTTTGAAACGAGGCTTAAAACACACTTCTATTGTATAGCTTATGATTGACCTATGTTTCCTGTTGACGTTATTTGTGTATTAATTGTTATTACAACAACCATTGCAGCCTGGTCATCCTGGAAGTGTGATTACCTCATGTGCGGTCCCTTCTCAAGGTTCTGCCATTTTCCTCTTGTTGAGGTTTTTGAGATTTCCTTGCTCTCGTGTAGGTTTTAGATCAGGGGATGGTGTAATAATAGTCTGTCGTTTGCAATAATCTGTGGTCTGTGCAGCCCTTTGAGACTCTTTGTAATTAAGGGCTATACAAATAAACATGACTTAACCTGCCTTGACTTAAAGTAGAAATAAAAGAACAAAAACTTTTTACGGACTTAAACATTTGTTTAACGAATATAGGTAAAGCATAAGTATTTCATTTATTTTTTACAAATAGCTAATGTACACTTACAGAATAATTTTAATCATTAATGTGAACCTCGGAAAGACTGTCTTGCCAATCAAAATGCAGAATACAATTTATGAGGCAAATCAGGGAATTCACGAGACTGTGACATTTAGACTTGGTTTTAATGAGGGTTCACAATACCGATATATCAAACCAATACCATTCGTACTTGAACACTTTGAAATTCCAACATGCTATTTTTCCTTAATATCACATTTACTTGATGACAATTAACTATTCCTTTCATTTCAATTTCTTTATTGGTATACTGGTATCAGCTGCTATCCCTAATAGAGTAAGGTATCCGCTCCTGTACCTGTAAATATCTTTGTACAGTAAATCATTTTTTTTTTTTTCCGCTGCTGTCATGAATACTCATTGCACTCACATGTGCCCGCTTGTTTGCAACAGCTGCTGCTGGTTACCTTATTGGTTCCCACTCCAATTAAGCTCAGTGCTCTCACTCGCCCTTTGCCAGTCCGTCAGGGAACCTCTGTTTATACAAGGCAAGCATTTTTGACTCTCAGTCGCATTTGTCACCCGTTTTCCACTCGTCCGTTTCTGATTTCCCTGTTTGTCTCTGGCTACGACCTGTTTTTTGACCCCGACCATGTTCTGATATCCTGTCCCGGCTAACGACCCATTTTTTACCCCGACCACGTTCCGATCGCCCATCCACTTCCGCATTCAGAACACGCTCCGATCCCGTAAGCGGCTTGCTTCCCTCGTCCAGCGAGCACGGGATCGATGGCGCAGATTTTCCCCTTTATCTCAATAAACTTGTGAGTAACGTTACGCATCTGGGTTCTCCTTCTGTTCTGGTCCTGACAGTTGCACACTTCAAAATGTTTTATTCACACAGTCCAAAGTTCTATTTAGTTATTGGAGCCTCATTTTGAGAAATAATCATTGAACAAAATAATAATCAAACAAAAATAAGTCCAAATATGATCAAATCAAATTAGTAAATAACCTTCAACACAATTAAAACCCAACTCAAAGTGCTTTATAAAACATTCATTTTTTTTCCCCCTAGGAATTTAGTATTTCTAATGTGTGTATCACGCTTTTTGGATGGTGGACCCATGTGAAGGGTAGCTGGAACTGAGGAGGCAGTGCTCGAAAAAAGTATGGTATTACTATTAAAAAAAACAAGGAACAAAGTAACAAAGTAGCAATCAAGGGTCACAAAACAAATATCCAACCTGACAATATCCAAACCAGAAACAAGACCAAACCAGAAATGCGAAATGCAAGGACTATGGTGGCTAAAAACAACCGAAATGTAAAAGTGAGAACAAAGTAACAAACAAACAAACAAACAAACAAGTGGGCACGAGTCTACCAACAAAATATCCAAATGAGAAACCAGCAACAACAACAAAAAAAGCAGACCTGGTGTGTCAGTGAATTGCAAGGAACAATGTAACAAACTAAAACAAGTTGGGACAAAAAACTAACCAAATGTCCAAATCAGAACAAGGAAACTGAAACAAAATCTGATGTAGCAATGACAGTGGAAAATAAAAAGACCCGGCAACGTGTGCTGTCCAAATGTCATTATAAAAGGTTAGGATAATTAGCGACAGGTGTTTGATGATTGGACACACCTGTTCCAAACCCGGTTGGCCCCCACAGGGGAAGTGTGGCTTACCAGATACTAAAACTGTAAAGGTTTCGTATAGCATCATTTCTCATTTTTTCTCTTTATTTTTTTATTTAATATAAGTACATTCAATAACACGTTGCAGGTTAATGATCAGTTTAACGTCACAATTAAATAGAAAGTCCAGTATTTGTTGTACAAAATCAAGCCACCCCACAACTTGGTCTACTAGCGATAGAAGCACTGCAAGTGAAGGCCATGCCTCTTGTATGATGTGATACTCAAAATGTTGTCACATGCCGCTGCCTGCAATGGTTCAGCTCATCATTGAAGAGTGGGATGATGTTTTCACCGAAAATCAACAGTAACCAGATAAAAAAGGTGCTGTATCCGAGTCAGATCAGGAGTATTATTCTAAAACTAATAACCATGGAAACCAGTACTATATGTTTTATGTGAGGGAGCAAACCCCTATGGAAAAAGACCTGTAGTGGGATGAATGCTGCCAGGCTGTACTTGTTGCCCAAGACACACCACATCAAATGATGCCTTGATGACCATGGCAGTTAAACAATCAGTAAATGTGGACATTTAATAATGCAAACTATAAAAGACATCTTCCCTTTCCTCTCACGTAATATCCAAACAGTGGTATACATAAATGGAAAAGATTGTATTGAAAGAGCATGACAAGGCACAGATCAACCATGTTAGGATAGGGACCTATTTGAGGCTCATCCAGACTGATGGGGTAGCGACTGCAAGCAGAAAGGAACTGGAAGATTTTCTCCCATAAAAAGATGAGAATAGTTATCATTGATTCAAGAAAACAAAATATGTTGTCTCTAAAATCTGTATTTTTATGGCACAGAACCAATCAAACTGCTGTTTTCACTTTCTCACCTGTTTCCAATCGTATGACTTCTATATAACTTGGTCTAGCTTTTATTTGTCTTACTAAACCAAACCCAACATCCTGAAAAGTGAACCCTAAAATTGTCAAGACTTGACCAATGACAGGTTGCGTGACATCTTATCACAAAGCATTCCGATAACACTAATTTTAGACGTCTTGCTATCACCTAGTCCAGGTTATCGCCACCCCCTCCCAGTTCTTTACAGACCTCCAGCGAACTCCACCTTTGTGGTCTTCATCAGGGGACACCTCGGACATGTTGACGTCCCGCTTTGACAGTGTACTCTTCACTGGAGACTGAACAGAGTGTCCTTTTGTGTCCTCCTTAAGCACCAAACGCACTCCAAGATTTCTGAACTAGAAACATTTATCGGGGTCGGGATTTATTTTTAAAGCCGGGAAGAGCGCCGCTGCCATGGCGAAGGGGTGAAAGTAAACAACGGCGAATGATCGGAGTGTAAAATAAATGTTTAGTCTCTACCAAGACGGAATAAATAAAGATCTATAGGTACTCTATGTGTTCCATGAGGCACTCATTCCTTTTGAGGGAGATAAATGTGGTGAAAGTACAACATGGAAATGAGTTTAATGGGTTTGTTAAACACTTCTGGCAAATTATTCCTACACATTTTTTAAAGTGGGTCATTAATTTCTACCGTATATTTTGGAATCTGCTCATAAGCAACACACCAAGTTTCCTGGTCGGGGTCATTGGAGATCAGTGACATGTACTCAGGATAGGCAGGTGAGTCCCTGCCTCATCTGTCATTGTCATGTCTCTGCACTCATGGTCCTATGTATTTGTAGGTTCCCTCTCCTTCTCCCCTCTCTCCTATCTCTCTCTAAGTTAAGATAAGAACGTAAAATGTGTTTTTCTCTGCTACTGTTTTTATATTTCTTTCTTGCCAATCAAATGATGAATGAAATGTAGGTATATTAACTTGAAAATCGAAATGCCTCAAAAGACGAACCTCACCGAATGTCGCTGTTTGAGATGTATCACAGTAACAACATGCATTTAAATAAGTTGGCTGCCTTTCTTTTGGCTTATTGTGTTTCTCTTGGGTGATATCATGAAAATTGGAAAAGCTTACAGGAAGTGATGAAAATAGGTCAGCGGGAGCTGCCAATGAATCTGATGAAGAGCTGCCAGTTTCAAAGTTCACAGCTGTTAATATCCCAAACACAAGGCAGCTGTCTACCGAAGGGATTATGCCACTTAACACTGCTGAAGTGGGACGTGACGATTATGTGGAAGGATTTCCAGGAGAAAAACAATATCTACAAGAATTTAGATCTAAGTTAGCTCTCTTAAGTAGAAGAACCACCTTCTATGTTCTTTAGCTAGCATCTCGGTGTCAAGAATGATCACGCACAAATATTTCTTCAGTTCATATGATATAAAGACTGAAATGTGTTTACAATTATTACTGATATTTTGCTGAAAGAAATTATAAACTAAAACCACAATAAATTGTTTATTTCTATGTATGAATGTCGATGTTTTCTTTACCTTTAAGAAATAACCGATACAATGCTGTTAGCATGCTAGCTACGATTAGAAACTCTAAGAACAATGTAATGCAAGAATCTACTAATCAACTTCTGTCGGGTCGCTAACATTAGCAGCTATCAAATGCAATAAAGATATTTACTTGGCGTGCTAGCCTAATAATCTTATATTGTAGTTGTCACGCGGGAAAAAAAATCTCTTTTTCTTTCAGGAGAATGAAAAAAAAACACTAAATGTTGAATTTTGTTTATTTGAAAGCAACAATACCTTTACTATTGAAAGATTTAGAAAATAATTGTTCTTTATTAAACCATTGAGGGACAATTTGATGTAGTTTACACTCTGAGTCGGTCATATTAGATTGTCCTACCTAGTCTGCCATTACTTTTGTCTACCAATCACCTTCCACTACCACTTGTTTTAAGTCCAGGTGTTTGTCCTTGGTCTTTTTATTCTACCTTTACTTAGTCAGCTCCTTTCATTTGGTTCCTATGGGATCTTTTCTGTCAGGACCAGAACGGACACAAGACCCAATTGCGTTACATTTCTCACAAGTTTTATTAAAGGAAAGAGGAAGTCCGGCGTTCGTTAGGCGCGGGAAGCAAGTCGCTCTCGTATTCGGATTGTTATCCGAACACGATCGCGGTGTCAAGGACGGAAAAAAAACAGGTCGATAGCTGGGACAGGGGAGCAAAAACATGGTCAGGGTCAGAAACGCGTCGTAAGCCGGGACGGGAGAGCAGACGTGGTCGGGATCAAAAACGGGTCGTAACCGGAGACAGACAAGAGCAAAAACGGGACAGGTGGGAGTCAGGGTCCGAAAAGGCTTGCCTCGTAAACACTGAGGTTCGCAGACGGACTCACAAATGGGGACAGACAGGAGTGGGTTTCAATAGGGACAGGGAGCCAATCAGAGTCCAAGGCAGTTGGCGCCAAAGGAGCGGGCGCAGGTGAATCATATCAGTAATCATGACACTTTTTTGTTGTTAGCTTTGTTATCCTTTTCAATATTGGGTATGCTTACTTACAGGCAATAATCTGGTTTGAAAGAGACAATTGCCAGTATTCGAATAATGTAGAGACATTTAATTTGGCACAATAATTAGGTTAAGGTCTTAGTGAGCCTGCACGTATTCTCATTGCAATGTCTGGTTGTCTTTAATTTTCTGATCTCCCAGTGCATGAATACACATTTGTGTACCATTCTTATTTTTTGGCACAAAACACTGAACTTAAAGTACAGAGATGAACGATAGACACAAACGCCAACTTGGTAAAAAGGGCTCAATTGTATTGATTTTCGCCCTACAGCAAAAATGCAAATGTCCACATAGGGTGAATGCCACAGTTGTATACATTCATACATATTGTAAGTCTTTGCTTTTGGCAAGCCACTTTCGAGAAAACCTTGTAAACACACGTGATGCAGCAATGGACACAGCAAAAGCCATGTTACTATTTGTTTGTCTCCAGGCATGTAAATGATTCATTCGGATTTCTCCAGAATCTTAATATTCTGTTTCCAATCGGAATATTACCTGCATGTAAATGTCATCATAGTTAGCTTTACTTGTATTCCACCCCATGAAGTTCGTGTTTTGTCAGTTCTTGATCTTTCGTTTTGTCACTTTGCCTAGATTATTTTGCGTTTGCATTCTCAAACTTCCCTCAAACCCTGATATAATGTCAATCATCCATAGAGCAGATGCAAAATTTCCAAATAGACAACTGCAGAGAAGAATACAATTCCTTGCTGAAACCTAATCATGTTGGTGATCAAATGACTTATGAACGTAGTAAGGCATATTTTCGTCCTGATCATCATACATAACTTCCGAGCACATCCAGGCATGACAGTGATGCCTTTTTTTAGAGTTTATGACTTTCCTCCTTCACGGTAACTGATCTGTTCTCCGTGTCATCCGGTGTTCAATTATTACTATTTTTTAACACCATCGCATCATCTTCTCTCTCTCCCATACACATGCCCTAATGCTAAGCCCCCATTAGCCAGGCAAATATAAATATAGAACATATGGTACAGGGAAAAAAAAACATTAACCCGGAGGCCACAAATTACATGAGGTTAGTAATAGTGTAATAGTACATGCAGGATCAAGGTGTTAAATCTTTTTAGTGACGGATGGTTCACATGCGGTGTTACAGGCTTGAAAAAAGCTCATAAGTAGTTATCAGCAGGCCCAAATGATGAATCTTGCGCTTACTATGTAGTAGCTGTCGATCAACTTTAGCTGATCAAGTAAAAATTAGTATTATTTCAGTTAAAGATTGAAATAAACATAATTTAGAGTGTAAACTGTTGCAATATTGATAAAAGTCACATTTAGTCATGCTTTTACATTTTTCCTGTCAGGACCAGAACGGAAACAGGACCCAATTGCGTAACGTTTACCACAAATTTTATTGAAAGAAAGAGGAAGGGAAGCGCCCACGATCCGGGGTTCGCTGGACGCGGAAAGCAAGTTGCTCTCGCACTGTAATCCGAACGCTAAGATGGAGATGTCAGGGACGGGAAAACTGTTTGGTAGCAGGGACTGGAAGATTAAAGCGTGGTCAGAAACCAGGAAGACAGAGTATACGTAGTCGGGATCAAAAATGGGTCGTAAGCCGGGACGGGAGAGCAGACATGGTCGGGATCAAAACAGGTTGTAGCCGGAAACAAACGGGACAGGCGGGAGTCAGGGTCAAAAAAGGCTTGCCTTGTATAAACAGAGGTTCGCAGACGGACTGACGACAGGGGATTGACAGGTCTGGGTTTAACAAGGGGCCAATCAGAGACCGCAGCAGTTGGCGCCAAATGAGCAGGCACAGGTGATTCACATCGGTAATCATGACATTTCCTCATTTAAAAGTCCTTCATTTCTCAGTCATTTATAAACAATCAGGGGAAATAATCATGAATTGGGTGTAAACACATTCCTGGAAGATCACAGAGCTCCTGTTAAACAAATGCAATTGATTCCTTCAGGCAAAGGCTGAGTGGCTTGAGAAAGATATCCCTAAGGATGACAGGCTATTGTCAGTAGGATAGTGATCTAATCAACTGTGAGCTTTCTTTAATGTATAATGTTCAAGTTTCTAATACATTTACAATCAGCTTATGAACTGCTAGTTGTATAAGAAAGATGGTGAGCATTTGTGGATTGCTCCAGCCATTGTATGCAGCACATATATGCTGAAAATATTCTGTAATAAAACCTTGCAACAGATTGTTTTTTTTTTACTTTTTCAGACTTTATCTTAAAAATCCTACTTCCCCGCCACCCAGAATCAATTGAACATGCATGAAAAGAAAACACTTAACAACATAACCAAGTGTGAAAATGTCAAACCTATAAAACGGTTACTGTTCGTTTCCAAGCGATATTTTCATTTTTGTAAAAGTGTTGATCTTCTCTCAGGTTGTTCATCTTATTTTGTTTTTTTAATACTCGTGGGAAAAGTCATAGAAGTCAAATTAATACATTTAAACATGAATGCTTTACCTTTGTAAGTCAATGACTTTTTTCAAAAAAAAATATTTGGCCACAGACTTCATGTTATTGCACTGTTACAGATTTAATATGATTGCTTACATCGTTCTTTAGAATATTTAGGTCTTCAGCTTGTTGCTATGGCATTTCGGTCTTCACAGGCCAGTTGATGTCAGACACTGTGATGTGGCATCCCGCAGGGCTCTGGTCTCGATACCACATTGTTCTGTAATTGAGGTTTCCTTCCTTGTAGACATGTTATTAAAAGTCTGAGTAAGATGACTGGGCTATACTGGCTTTGGTTACAGTCTGCTGCTTTTCTCGTTAGCTCTTGACTCATACATCTGTAAGGATGCTTTCTGCAAGTGTCCGCTGCGTGGATGACAGTAGCATTGAATATGATTATCTTCTCGTCTCATGAGGACTCTAAATAATTATTTCATCAAATGTTTTTATCTTAAGTTGGGTTATCTTAGGTTATATGATGCTTTTTTAAATACATTTGACAGGTTATAAGACAGCTAAGGGGACAAAGCCTTCAGCTTTTTATTGTCGGACCTTGCTTTCTTTCGGTTTTCGTCTCAATTGAACTGAGAACTTCTGGATTTTTGAACTGATTGTAAGCTTGTCTCTGGGAGGAACAATGAGAAAAGGGGGCTGCTTCAGTCTAAGATAATTCTGGGGAAATTGTTTTTTCACATTCTGTTTAACTTACTCCACTGCAGCACTAATTAGGGTTATTTATATAAGTCACATTCAGAGGGAAACAAGCCATTACTTGTTAGTTTTACATGAATTGTAGCCATGACAGTGTTTTACCTAATCTAAAATGCTAAATTTGGGAGGAATGCATACTTGTCAGAACAATAGTTGGTTTATAATGTCATGGTTTTACAACAAGGGGTTTTCCACAAACACAAAGCTATGTAAGGAAGTTATATGGTTTTTTTTGACAATGTTTACATAAAGGTAATGGATACGGAATATTGCATTTCTGGAGCAATCTGAATGAATCTTTTACATGTCTTAAGAGAAAAAAGTAACCGCGTATACAGGGAGTGCAGAATTATTAGGCAAATGAGTATTTTGACCACATCATCCTCTTTATGCATGTTGTCTTACTCCAAGCTGTATAGGCTCGAAAGCCTACTACCAATTAAGCATATCAGGTGATGTGCATCTCTGTAATGAGAAGGGGTGTGGTCTAATGACATCAACACCCTATATCAGGTGTGCATATTATTAGGCAACTTCCTTTCCTTTGGCAAAATGGGTCAGAAGAGGGACTTGACAGGCTCTGAAAAGTCAAAAATAGTGAGATATCTTGCAGAGGGATGCAGCACTCTTAAAATTGCCAAGCTTCTGAAGCGTGATCATCGAACAATCAAGCGTTACATTCAAAATAGTCAACAGGGTCGCAAGAAGCGTGTAGAAAAACCAAGGCGCAAAATAACTGCCCGTGAACTGAGAAAAGTCAAGCGTACAGCTGCCAAGATGCCACTTGCCACCAGTTTTGCCATATTTCAGAGCTGCAACATCACTGGAGTGCCCAAAAGCACAAGGTGTGCAATACTCAGAGACATGGCCAAGGTAAGAAAGGCTGAAAAACGACCACCACTTAACAAGACACACAAGCTGAAACGTCAAGACTGGGCCAAGAAAAATCTCAAGACGGATTTTTCTAAGGTTTTATGGACTGATGAAATGAGAGTGAGTCTTGATGGGCCAGATGGATGGGCCCGTGGCTGGATCGGTAAAGGGCAGAGAGCTCCAGTCCGCCTCAGACGCCAGCAAGGTGGAGGTGGGGTACTGGTATGGGCTGGTATCATCAAAGATGAGCTTGTGGGGCCTTTTCGGGTTGAGGATGGACTCAAGCTCAACTCCCAGTCCTACTGCCAGTTTCTGGAAGACACCTTCTTCAAGCAGTGGTACAGGAAGAAGTCCGCATCCTTCAAGAAAAACATGATTTTCATGCAGGACAACGCTCCATCACACGCATCCAAGTACTCCACAGCGTGGCTGGCAAGAAAGGGTCTAAAAGAAGAAAAACTAATGACATGGCCTCCTCGTTCACCTGATCTGAACCCCATAGAGAACCTGTGGTCCCTCATCAAATGTGAGATTTACAAGGAGGGAAAACAGTACACCTCTCTGAACAGTGTCTGGGAGGCTGTGGTTGCTTCTGCACGCAATGTTGATCGTGAACAGATCAAAGCACTGACAGAATCCATGGATGGCAGGCTTTTGAGTGTCCTTGCAAAGAAAGGTGGCTATATTGGTCACTGATTTGTTTTTGTTTTGTTTTTGAATGTCAGAAATGTATATTTGTGAATGTTGAGCTGTTATATTGGTTTCCCTGATGAAAATAAATAATTGAAATGGGTATACATTTGTTTTTTGTTAAGTTGCCTAATAATTATGCACAGTAATAGTCACCTGCACACACAGATATCCTCCTAAAATAGCTAAAACTAAAAAAGCCCCACTCCAACTTCCAAAATATTCAGCTTTGATATTAATGAGACTTTTGGGTTCATTAAGAACATGGTTGTTGTTCAATAATAAAATTAATCCTCAAAAATACAACTTGCCTAATAATTCTGCACTCCCTGTACATGTCTTATGCTGGTGTTCTGATCAGAGGGAAAAGTGGGGGGACGCCAGGCGTTTTTAGGCATTTCCCTTTTCACATAAAAAAGAATCATTTAATTCATGTCACTCACAGAATTCAACAAAGTACTTGTTTGCTTTCGCACCAAAAGTGAGCTCTGTTGCGGCGTTTGTGTGTTTACAAGTTGCACTCGTATGTGGCTGGGAAAAAGCATAGAGTTACTCTATATATGGTTGGGTACAAGTGTGGCACTTACTCTAAATGTACTTTAGCATTTTTTTCGTGGGGGCAAAAAAAAATTGGACAAATCAACCAATACGCATGTGGGTTTTTTAGCGGGTAAGCCATGGTTTGCCTGTATCATATGTCTCTGTAATAGAAGTCCTATAATCCTGTGTGGCATAAAAATATCCAGGTTGAGGGAAACTGTGTATCCACACAATCAATCAGATACCTGCACGAGTAATTTGACAATAAAAGAATCAACCCAACTATTGAAATAGGAATAATAAAAGTCAGTTCAAGACCTTCATCGTATTTCTGTTCCCATATACACGGCTTTGCATATTCTGAATACTGACAATCGTTCGTTTCCAATTTGAGTATTGCCTGCATGGAAACATACCCAGTAATCTTTTTCATTTTGTTGCTATAATGTGTCGATTCGTCAGGCTGATGTCAGGCATGTCACATTGACTTTGTTACATTACTGTATGCAGGGTTCTGACAGAGTCTGGGAGCAGGAACATAGTTTGATTGACTGCTGTGTGTAAAAAACACTGTGGAATTCTACGGCATATGGAGTTTTATGACGATATTGGGAAGAGGACCTGCGGAAGTGAGATGACTCTGCAACGCAAGCCAAAGAAGTCACAGGTTGGCCGAGTTCCTTGATCACTGCACCATGACAGCTACCTAAAAGGACTAAGCTAAGGGTTAGGGAGGATGGTATTGTGGAGTGGGAGGTTTGTTATGGTAACTTCTAGAGTGACGGCGCCGTGTTCACCCCAGTGACTTCCATTCATGCCGATCCTCATGTGATCCAGACCTCTGACACCATGTACAGAAAGTTGCAGTCCAATAGTGCAGCTGTGAGAAAACAGAACAGTTTCCCAAACCCTGTAAGTCGTTAAGACGATATGGTTGTCAAACAAAAGACTTTGAGGAATGGCTGTGTTTTTGGATCAACCCACTACTGTCTACGATCATGTTGCCATCTGTGAAACATGCAAACATGTAAAGAGGTTACAAAAACGCTGAAGGAGGCTGTTGAAGGCAAGATTATTGACGTACGTCAGTTCATGCTCATGGCGAGGGGGAAAGAGGGTTTGGAGTATTTCTACTTATCCATTGAATGCCCTGCCAAGGTTTGAGGCAGAAGCAGGTGCGATAGGAGTGTAAGGTTGTAACTGACTTTTCACAACAAAAAATAAATGCTTGAGAGGGACTTCACATCCAGATTTTTACATCCATTTACAGTCACACTTCTGGCACATAAGGATGTTCGCAGAGGCGAACCCAAACGTAGACATGGCGGATATGGGTTTGAAAAACAATGGTTTTAATGCGAAACGGGTAACAAAAGGAACTCTGGAAAAAAACAGAAAATCACAGTCCGGAAAACTCATGTCTGGCAGAGTCAAAGAGTCCCATCGAAGGTCGGTTGACAGCAAGATTCTGGCACAAGAAAGGCAAGGAAAAGGTTGAAACAAACGATCCAAGAACCCATGCCATCAATATATGGAGCTGGAATGATAAGGTACAGTTGTGGAGAGTGATAAGAAGCAGGTGGATGCTCTCCAACCACTGCCCCCAGGTTGGCACATTACACAGAGGGAAATTGTGTGCCAGATCCTGACAGAAAAACCTAAAGACCATAGTTTTTTTGTGCTAATATTTTTGTCACCTTCATTCAAATGATCAGCTTATCAGCAATTTGGTGATGGTCACTGATCAATAATAGTAATTAGGTTTGTTGAAGGAGGGAAAGATGTAAGATTTGAGTCCTTCTAGAATTTGTATTATTGGCCCCTAATATGGAACCACCATTAATTGCAAACGTTTAAATTGAAGCATACTTCATCAGGTGTTCTGAACCCATTGTTTAGGGTTGTAAAACACTTGGGTAACAATTGAACCTGGGGTAAAATTGGGCAAAAGTAAACTGAGAGTTGTTGCCAGACTATGAAAGACATTTAGCTTTATTTGTTACTCTCGAGGATTGCTTACAACTCTCTCGATTTTTGGGTTAAACAATAATATGAGGTTGCCGATGGGGGGTCCGAGTTTGGAGGTCGGTTGGACATGACTTTTCAACGTTAGCCTGGTGAGGGAACAACATCAGCATGGTGGCCTTCCGGGCATTTAAAACGCTTTGGGAAACCGTGCTTGGTCTAAGATATCTTCAAGAACTGCATTTGTTTAGAGTTGTCAAAAGTCCAAGAGAAACGTATTTAATTTTCCTTTAATAATATTTTAACCTCCTTGCCTCTCTGCTATCAGTGTAGAGGACTTCACAATACGGTAACATATTAGTGCCAGAGATTCACAACACATGAAAACCCCCAAATCCCCCTAAAACATAGTCCAGTCATTTTGTAGTCCAGTAATTTGAGCGTTCTAGTGATTACCTCAGTCCAAGGATGACGAAGGACGTGCCTGCACCATCTGCGAGAGAAATGGATGCATTTTCCAACTCAACGGGGACTGAGTGGTATTTGCAAGACTCCCAGCTATTAGTCTTTAATCCGCTTGAACAAAACATCGTAGACCTTTTGTTCCAGGGGCTCACTCCGAATTTGGATTCCAAGAAACTCTATTGTAAATACGCAAGACCCTGTGTCAGGTACCTTGAGAGGGGATACCGAAGAACAGTTACAGATGAGCATACTGACAGTAACAACAAGCACGGCTACGCTCACATGGTTTATTTTAAAGTATGCCAAGGGGGATGTAATCTTAGTAATGAAATGAGGGATCAGACCCAAATGATGGTTCAAGTGCTTGGCACCTGTTTGCCATACTGTATTCAGAGAGTCAATATCCCTGCAGTGCTTATTTTGCCTGACATGCTGCACATCTGGAATGGCCCTTCCACCGCTGCCTTTTATTATAGAAGGAGAAAACAGCCTGGGTAACTGAAAAGTGCTGAATCTTCTCAAGAATTTAAACGGGCTTTTGTTCTTCCTTGACATGCAGCCCCCAACTTTCTGGTTTGATAAGCAAACGTGTGTTATCCTGCTGCGAGAAATAAAAACAACACTATGCCACTTTTACTCAGTAAAATGACTAGGGATGATCAATACCACCTTCTTTCAGCCCATTGTCAATCTCAGTCGACTCATCATTGGAAAAAATTTCATGCAGGCAATAATCAGATTGAAAACGGAATATTGCCACCAGCCATGTAAAGCTGTGTAAACGTGCACAGAAGTTCAATGAAGGTCTTAGTCCGATTGCAAGTATTCCAATGGCAATGGTAGGGTTAGTTATTTTATTTTGCCAATACTCGTGCATGTATACGCACTTGGGTAATCTGAATCTAAGTGAGCAGTTTTCCTTATTGAGGATATTTTTATACCCATATTTTTGGGGGCGGCAGTAGCTCAGGAGGTAAAGCGCTCGTCTTGGGATCAAGGGATTCCAGTTCGAATCCTGGCTCGTCCGTGTTAAATGTCGAAGTGTCCTTGGGTAAGACACTGAACCCCGATACCCCCAATAAGCAGGTTAGCGCCTTACACATCAAACATATTGGGAAATGTGGAGCACATTGTAAAGCGCTTTGGGAAGTCATTGACTTGAAAAGTGCTATATAAATGCAGATAATTTAATTTTCATTTCATTTCATATACCGCAAAGCACTGTAGGGCTTGTAGTACATAGACAAATGATACACACAAACTAAGCTAAGTCTTCAGATGGTAATTGGGTTTGGAAGAGTCTGTCATTACATTTCCCCTCTAGAGGGTGCCAACCTGAGGGGGGAGGCTGGAGAGCACCCATGTGTGCCAAATCGGTCTCCACACCTGCACTTCAAGGTTGTAGTTCTTCATATTGACTCAGGTTATCAGGTCTTCATCATGGTCACATCACAGTTACGTCCCGTTTGATTTGTTTCTTGTTTGGACACTTTGTTAGCTGTTTTGAGACCGCTTAATTGTTTGTCAATGTGTACCTGGGTTTTGTGATTAAACAGACATCCTGCCCCGTTTCCTGCTTTTATGCAGATTGGCTCCAACCTAAATCCTGATAATATCGAATGAGAAAGATGTTATTGTGCAGCAATCGCAACTCTGAAATGCATTCAAGATTATGAAAAGAATTAGCTTGACAAATCTCATTTTCAAACTATCTCTAGCTGACTAAAGCTTGTCGGGTCAGCTGTGAATTTTCTTCATGCTTGGGAAAAAAATGGAAGCTTCCCATCGCAAAAAGGACAAATGTTTTCCGGGTGAGCCAAGAGAAACCCAAGTGAGTCACATCTACGCTTAGACGTGGCTTTTCAAATGGGCGCGAAAAACAAAAGTTCTTTTCATACGTCCATCAACTTTGGGGATGACTTCAACTCGGGCCAAATGATTAAAGGCAAGATTGCGGTGGCCGAGTCAGTCAACTTCCTGCGGCAGGCGGCAGTGAGCGATGGTTGTGTGATGCGTTCTGCTCCATTTTCCCACAAGTAATATTTAGAACATACCTGTCACAAGATTTTGTGTGTTCTTGAAAATATATTGAATGTAATATAGAATTCAGTTCAAAAACTCGTTTTCAAGTTTGATGTGACCAGGTCTAAATATTGGTGCATGAACATCAACCACATTTAATTTAAAGATATCAACCCACTGGTTTGACAGATGCTTTATATGCACCAGATTAGCAGAAAATAGATGTTAACGATGTGGTAAGTTGTAGAAAACACAATGTGGCACATTGGGTTTCAGGAAACCAGTCGGGGTGAGGCAAAAGCACGTTGCAGAAACACTGATTCGACAGTAAACGATGTCTTCTATTCAGGAAGGACTTTTTTTTGTTGCATGGACTTTTTTTCATCATAGAGGATTACCTCTCTATTGATGATTTTATCCAAAAGGTGAAGTATGCAAAGCATTAATGTACACAGAGTAGGCAGATGCCAAGTGAGGCACACAATTCACTTGCTTAGTGGCAGAGGGTGACAGTGAGACCAAGAATTCAGATTTGCTGCACATCTCAGCCCCAAGCAATAAAATTAGTGATGATATTGGTAAGCTAACAGCAAGTCAAGCTGTCCAGTATTTTTTGGGGAGTTGCATGGACTTTTTTCTTCATGGAGGATTACCCATTTATGTTTTTATTCCAACGGAGCAGAATGTAATGTAGAACTGTGCCTGGCGTCTTCAGATGAAGAGTGAGGCACACAATTATCTTGCCTCGTGGCAGAGGGTGATAGTGAGACAAAATGTGTTGAGTCTGACTGTTGATCTTTGAAAATCAACACGTCCTCAAAGCACATAACCACAGATTTGGGTTTCCCTGAATTGGATAACACAGAAAACGTGTTTTCTTTGCCTATTTGATGAACCTTCTCGTCATCTGTTTGAATTGTCACTGAAATTTTAAGTGTATGATTGTGTGACTTTAAATTCTGATGCAAAAACAGATTTTTTTAAAATTCTAAAACCCTATCAGTGCGCAAAGTACATGTTGGGACTAATATTAGGTTATTAACAGAAATGAGAGTAAATGACTGGTCATTGAATTGAAATAGAAGTACTGCCCTACTTACGAACGGGATAGGTTCCGGATGTAAGTTGCATCAGTGCTATATTTGTATGTTTAAGGTTTATGCAAGTATGTTCCAGGCTTGTATAAGTAACCTGTATGGTTTTGTACGACAAAAATAAACATTCAGTAATATGATATGCTCCATAAAGATAAATAAAGTTAAGTTTAACTTACTTTTGAAAGATGAGCTTCAAGAGTTAGGCGATTTTCTCCTCTGTGGTAAAAAGTGGCAGCAAAAAGCGATCCAACCATTTTCTCAACCGCATCAAGCTTTCTTATTCCACTTTCATTTCAAAAGAAACGGCTCGCCTCATCTTTAGACTTCACACCAACCATATTGAATGCATGCACGAGATATTAAACAATACAAATGTCAAAGTACTTACAGTATAGTATGTTTACTCATGAACTAGAAAGAGGAAGGCAGATGCCTTGTGAGCTCTCACAGCGCCACACGCTGTTGACGGCGGAAAGAATCACTACAGTACTGTCCTGTACTTGGAAAAAGGTGCACAATACAAAATCTAACTTGCAGCAATGTCTGGATATTTTTCGACATCCCTAAAAAATGTTCGTATCTACCGTTTTTCGTAACTCGAATGGTCATAAGTAGGGGAGCATCTGTAAAGCAGGGTTGTAAACAAAAAATAACTAAACTTAGAACTTGACATTCAACACCTTAAAACAAACAAGAGTTTTGTTGTACTGTATAATTTGTGTTAATAACCCATTCATTGGCATGCAGTTCTCTCAAGTGGGACTTGTGGGTGCCAGTCCTTTTTTTGCCATTTTGACACATTTTTGAAGGCCTACGGAAAATTTGGTCCAGTATTTGTCTAGGCATAGGACATATATATAAAAAAAGTGTATCCGTAATCTTTTATTAGAAAAAAAAGATGTTTCTAGCTTCTATCACGGTTCAGTAAACAACAGTTAATAATTTTGAAAATACTTCTTCTGGCTTTTTGTTAAAAGTTTCATTTCAACCAAAACCTTTACCTTGATGCTTTTTTTTTTGCATTTCTCATAACTCCAAAATCCAAACAACGCTTTCCATAAACAGAAGTGCACTTTGCTTGAAAAGTATCATTTTATTGTAAGAACAGTGAACTTATGCATGAATCATGCATAAACTTCGCAAAAACTTTTCAGCGCCCAATGTTTACGGCCATGTGATCACACAATGTTGGTCACTAGGGGGGAGTCCACAAACTCTCAATCGCTGGACAGAGGAAGCAAAGCAACACAAAGAAACGGGGGCTCCTTCATTTGTGGACCAAGATCTGATCAACGCTGTTCCTGACATCTAGTGGTGATTTATCAGCAGCGGTTTTGTTCAAATTCATTTGGGTATTTCTTGGTATTTATACTAGACATTTTACCAATCATCAAACATAGAACTAAGGGTCCAGTAGCATAGGTGCTACATACAGTTTATTTATTGCTTTGTTGTTATGTCAATCAAATGATAAATATGATGTAGGATAATTTATTTGTAAATCTGACTCTACCTCACCAAACACAAACCTCACGGCATGTCCCTGATCAGCAGTGTTACAACGCCGTTACTTACCGGTGTTATTTTTCAGTAACGTGGTACTTTAATTAATTTTTCTTCCTGTCGTCAAAACGCTGTTATCGTTGCAGACGGCGAAAAGTGGTGCATTCCTTTGTCTAGTACAAATCAGCATATTGTCTCATGTCAAGTCTATATCAGAGTGTGCAGTCTTCTTGTGAGTAGGAAAGATAAGCGGTAAATCAGCCTTCTGGCATATTCATTTGCTAACACAACACGGAAACACGGCTCTCATTCAACCTAACACGGCAGCCATCTACAATAACAAAAAATAAAACTGCTTGAGTGATGTCGTCTCTCTTTGGAAAACGTTTCACCATTATATCACGAGTAGGAAAGCTATTAAATTCACAATACTTAACATTTAATTTGGGGAAACTAGTATAGGATTTCTTCTCTGTGGTTTCTGCATCTGTAAACACTAATTGTTCCAAAACTAATGTTCTCTCCTCACAGAGAGAAGTTTTGTCTGCTATCATAGACAGAGAGAGAACGAGACCGATAGAGAGAGGGGAGGATAGAGACATAGGGAGAGGGGATTGGGTGAGAAGTAGAGATAGGGATTTGTGATCAAAATATTTCAAGTGCAGTTGCTTATTTCTACCTGACCAATTGTCGCTGGTTGTGAGCATTTGATTGATTATATTTTGTACAGCAGTGTTAAACGCACTTTATATTGTTAATCTGTTTACTTTTGTTGTGTGTAAATATTCTAAATACAGTAGCATATGTCTACTCGAACAGTTGTCTGACTGGAGATTGAGATGAATTCTGTAGAGTGAAACTCAATTTCATATTGTTATTCATTTGATTTTTTTACGTAAAAAAAGTACTTGAAGTACAGTGGGATATATTTACTTGACCCATACCTGTCGACCTCCACGGCTCCATGCCTGATTGATTTGCGGTTTTGTGATAGTCGGTCTTTACCGGATGGTACCCATAATTGACAAATTTGCGTTTTTCCGTACAGATTTGATTGGACTTCGTACACGTCTTAAAATGCATAATAAACGTACTTTGTTCGGCAAAAACGTACAGGTCGACAGGTATGTTGACCGGTTGACTCGGGTTGTAATGGTTGGATTTAAATTATTAAACCCACTTTACATTGTTTACTGCTGAATGATGTTTTATGATATATTTTAAGGTTTATTTTTGTTGCATTTAAAGTGTAGGATAATTCTGTTGCTGTTGAGGTGCAATGAATATTACAAGGTTCTATAACACTCTTACCCATCTGTTCTTTTATATTCAATTGACTTAAATACTGCTTAGAAAATTTCAAATTCTTTGTCATACATCTTCTTTTCAAGTAATGGAAATAGTTACTTTCTTTAAGGAACATGCCCAACACTGCTGATCAGAAGGATGATTCCACACATGGAGCTGTTGCAAAAATGCATCACATAGCCTCTCTCTCTCTTTCTCTCTCTTTCTCTCACTCTCTCTTCCTATCTCTCTCTCTCTTGCCCTCTCACCATTGGCTCTGTGAGGCCAGAGGGGGCGTTGCTTCATAGGTTTTGGTTCTGTGTGTGCGTGCACGCTCTCCTTGGGCTTGCACAGGGTGGTCGAGGAGGGGATGGCCGAGGGAAAGCACACTTGGCACCGCTCCCTCCTTTCACAGTACACTCTCTAGTTTGCACCGGCCGGCTAACTCCCTGCAAGGGGAGGACAGACAAGTGTGCGAGCGTGTATTTGGAGAGGTGGGATGC
This sequence comes from Urocampus carinirostris, assembly GCF_059441175.1. Lineage (NCBI taxonomy): Eukaryota > Metazoa > Chordata > Actinopteri > Syngnathiformes > Syngnathidae > Urocampus > Urocampus carinirostris. The sequence continues at coordinate 25,983,142 of NC_142355.1, forward strand.
GTGTGTCATAAAATACATAGTCCGGCTTGTTACTTACTTTGTAGGGGGACCAGTGGGGGGAATGCAATGAGCCGCGCGCAAGTCGCAGGTCTTGCGCTGCAGCGAAGAGTCTCCGAGGATCCGGCGAGTCTCCGCTGCTGAACGGCCGGTCTGGGGGACTAGGCGAGCTGGGGGGAAGCTGGGGGAGGGAGATCTCGAGGAAAAGGGGGCCGACTGGATTGCACCGCCGTGGGAACCATGCAGTTTGCAATCTGGCTGCTGGGACTCGCGTGTCATCTGTCAGCGCTCGTGCGGCTCGCCGCGCAGTACCGGTTGCACCCAAAACAAGGTATGCACGTTCGATTCCGCTATGACAGCGATCAGTGGTGGGCTCCATGCTGAAAAAAAGAAATGAGTTATAGTTACTATCTAATTTAAAATGTAACACCGTTACCACATGTATTACGGACGCCCAAAAGAAGCACGTTCCTTGGCTTGTGCAATCTTGAGAGCTGGCACACTAACACAACCGAGACACTCTATATCAATTTTGTCTTTCGTCTTCAAACCACTCTAAGAGTCCATACTGCATTTCCGGGTAATGTCCAGGACCCTTTCTTTTTTCGGGTCGCATCACAGAGTACCAGTTGGACCCAAAACAAGGTATGCAGGTTCAATTCTGCTGAAACGCAGCCGAGAGTATGACAGCATTCAGTGTTGGGCACATTATTGAAATCTAATTAGTAAAAGTAAATAGTTACAGTAACTAGTTACTTCATTGAAAAAGTAATTGTGTTAACCCCTCTCCACCATAGTAGGTTTCTCCTATTATTTTGATTTAATGTAGTCTAATTTTAATGCTATTACTGCTAAAAAATGTTTTGTATTTCTTTTTTTATTAATTTCAAACCAGTACGATAATTAAGGTTAAATTTATATCTTTTTCAGTGCTCCTAATTGAGTTTGTATAAGATGATGAGTTTTCAGGTGTAGAATTTCATCCACTCAAATGTTAAGATAAACCATGTCAAAAATAAAATATTGTTTCCCATTGTTTGTAAAGAAATGTGTTATTCTTGGAAACGATCCAATGTCATAAGGTGGGTTACTAAAGTAGGCCGAATGATAAAAGTATAACACTGAAAAACTACAGTGAGCTAAACATTTAACTGAACATTCTTTTACGCATCCTGCCTGAAAGCCAAACTGATTTCAAAATCCCTGTCCTACACCAACCTGGGGAAGCAACGATCCCTCATATTTCTTGGCTTGTGCAATCTGGAGAGCTTGCTGACTAGCACAGCCAAGACACTCCATATCCATTTTGTCTTTTGTCTCCAAACTACTTGAAATTTCCTTCTCCATTTCTGTGGATGTTCAAGACGTTTTCTTTCTTCATGCATGCCGTATTGCGGAAATAATTTTAAAAACAAAAAGACCAAAATTCAGTAACTTTTTACGGTAAATTCTGTCCTCACAATGGCCCCATAGATTTTGTTTTTCCTGTATAAGCTGCGCCCCGTCCCCACGCCTACCATTCGCCAAGTATGCGCATATAAACATGGGGTCACACTGATTTCAGTATTTTAAGTTATAGTTTTAAATACAGCTTGGAAGTGAATATATGCGGTAGGGAGAATATCAGAATACCAGTAGGGAGAAATTATTCTGTGCTTGATACGACACCCCCATAACTGTATTCAGTTGTATTTTGGAGCCACATATAGACATGCCCACCTTTCTTCTGGGTTGTATTCAGCATTGTGATGTATAGTCTGTGATAAGCGAAGGAGGAACTGTCAAAGAACAGAAGACATAATTCATGGTCTGCTTTTAAAATGTAGTGGAGTAACTCACCATGTTGTAATGACAGTCGAATTACAATATTTTTCTAATAACGCATTACAGTACTTAGTTATTGCATTTCAGGAACGTGTTCCTTTGTAATGCCTGATACTCCCAACACTGACAGCGATCTCTCTTTGCAGAGCACTTTGTCAGGAAGCTGTCATTATATGAAATCACCAGCCCGGTGCGGGTCAATGATTTCGGAGAGTCCTTCCCGCAAGCGTCGCACTTCCGGCGCACACGCAGAAGTTTGCACAACGAACCGTCCCCGTTGCAACGGCATTACCAGATTGACGCGTTCGGGCAACGCTTCCACCTCAACTTGAGCGCAAGCTCGGACTTCATCGCGCCCGCCTACGAGGTCACTCACTTGGGAGCGGCCGAGGGCAGCCCGGCCGAGGGCAGCCTGTCTGGGGGCGAAGAAGTGGCCGACATGCGCCACTGCTTCTTTCGAGGACACGTCAACTCCAAGGAGGAGCAGCCGGCGGTGTTCAGCCTGTGCACCGGCATGGTGAGTGCCCACTTTCAACCCCCCGCCCCTTGTTGCAAACCCATTTGCACTCATGCGTGACGCTCAGAAACCGGCAGTGTGTGATAGGTAGTTGGAGTGCAACAGGTTGCCTACATCATTGCACACACATCAGTTTAGTATCTGTTTTATTGAAAAGTAACACTGCACTTGAGGCGTGCATTGCAATAACTAAATCTTACCCCATTGGCAGAAAACATCTATTTGTTTAAGTGTATTTTTCACTGCTAAAGATTTTTTTATTTTGCTTTTATTTTATACTAATATGATTTTTGTACCTAAATTAAGCAATTTATTTTATCTTGGAGATGTTCAATCATTTTCAGTTTTTTTTATTGTCTTAATCTTCTAGAATACATTTTGTAACATGCACCAAATTATTTGCCTTATGAATTGCTTCGATGCTAATTTCAATCTCGATTTTTTTTCATTTCATTCAAGAAAGAAGATAAACAGTTACGTCTTAAATATCGTAACTTCCGGAGTAAAATCCACAACTTTTGTCACACAATTTCAACCCCTGGGCAGAGATGCGGCTAATGTATGCATTTCTTTCAATGACAGCCAGGGGGTGGCTGGTGAAAAAAATGTAATAATGACACAGGTGGTGTAGAGAAAGATCACAACCGCCAACAAGCAGCATAAGAGTGGTTACATATTTTGTTACATGGGCAAAATTAGCTACTGTAATCCCTTTATTAAGGGAATTTTCACAATGATTTTATTATTTTATTAGAGAAACAAGACATAAAAATATTCATAATGTGAGCAAAAATAGGATGAATTAATTACAAAAATCTTTCAAATTGCTAAATAAAAATTGTAATGATATTTCTTCTTATTTTATTCAACAAACAACAAAAAAATGTCTTAAAAGAAGAAAACAGATACTCAAAATGAGATTTCTCCCAATAGGGTAAACAATATTTTTTGCAGAGTACCGTACAAAGATAAACAAAGCATCATAATGGCTGCAGTGAAGAGTTATCCCTAAGGGTCTTAGCGGTTCCCATGTATGTCTCACAACTGACAAGTCCTGGGTTTCAGTATCCAAACCACCTGTTCCTCTGGGCTAGATATACTGGTATATGTCAGCTCACCCGTGACATTATTGAAAAACACAGAAAAATAAGTGTGTTGAATGTGCTGTTAATTTGAGCAGAGTTTGGGTTTAGGGTGCTTTTGGTGGAAGGCTCATGGGACCTGTATCCCAGTTAAGAGGTCACAAGTCTGATTTGTAAGCAAAGGTGCATCTGAGATGCATTTTTATGGTCTATCTTGTTTAGTGTGTGGCTTTGCAAAACCTTACGCAACTGTCCATTGATGTTGTGTTATCTTCTACCCCCACCAAAAGAAAAAACAGTGACCCTAAGCTGGAATCAATCAAGCCGAGATTCCAAACTCCACCCCTATTGATTGAAACACTAAATGTATTTTAGCAGTTGTATGGAGAATGTGTCACACCTAAATCTGATGCGGATGCAGGTTTCGTTTAGCTTACTTTGCTCTGTTACACGAGCGTATCAAAATGTACAGTTCAGATTACAAAAATAAACATATTGTCCGAAGTATAGATCATCCCAATTGAGCTTTGTCGGCTATGCAAAGTCAGCGATTAAAATCATCATAATTATTCAAATAACAAGCATTTTTTCACATTTTATTTTCAAGCAATACTCCAATAGAGTTTTGACCAAATAAACTGAATTAGTTACACCCAAAGTTCATGTCTGTACAACAGAATAGAATAGTGTCATGATTACCAATGTGAATCACCTGTGCCCGCTCATTTGGCACCAACCGCTGCGTTCTCTGATTGGCTCCCTGTTCCTATTTAAACCCAGTCCTGTCACTGTCCCGTTGTCAGCCCGTCTGCAAACCTCTGTTGATACAAGGCAAGCCTTTTTTTGACTCTGACTCCCGCCTGTCCTGTTTTTGCTCTCGGTTGTCTCCGGCTTCGACCTGTTTTGATCCCGACCACGTCTGCTCCCCTGTCCCGGCTTACGACCCATTTTTGATCCCGACTACGTCTACTCTCCTGTCCTGGCTTACGACTCGTTTCCGACCCCGTCCACGTTTTTTGCTCTCCCTTTCCCGGCTACCGATCTGTTTTTCTGTCCCTGACACCGCCATCGCTCGCTACGGAATATCCACTTCCGTATTCCGATCACAATCCGAGTGCAAGAGCGACTTGCTTCCCGCGCCCAGCGAACACTGGATTATGGGCGCAGCCCTTCTGCTTTCTTTCAATAAAACTTGTGGTAAACCTTACGCAATTGGGTCTTGATTCCGTTCTAGTCGTGATAGAATAGAATAGAATAGCCTTTGGAGCGCTTTTAGAAAAAGGTCACCTCAGGACAATTGAGTGCTTTACAGGATTTTTGAAATGAATTAGTTCTGCGTATTTTTGCGGTATTTGAGCACCACTTTAAAGGGACAGTGCGTATAACCTAGTGGTAAAATGATTAATTCATTAAAAAAACAATGTTGATTTGAATGATTGGTAAAAATACATAAACTATAATATAATGGTGCATTCTTTTCAAATACTCATTGGTTGAGAAGTTTGTATTTATTCTCATAACAAGAGGCATGGTTAGAGGGAGCTGACCTGATTGAATGCCATCTTAGTACCACGAGTAGCCCCAAAAACCTTGTGAAAGGGTGGGCAAAACAATGAGAATAAAAATAGTGCGTTTTGGTCATTCTGAGTCTTGGTAGTTTATATTTATCCTTTTGCTTTTTAGCAATCATTTCTGGTTTTACAATCACAATATCGCAATATCTAGGGGTCAAATATTACACAGTGACCCTTTAATAGCGCCATTACTCTCAAACCAATTGGAGAACTGTCTACAGTTTGCAAGCAATCCCATCAGGGGGACAACCACGTGTGACGCCATTAGGGAAATAGAGTTTGTTTCCTTCATAAAATGTCGATCTTAGTTAAAGGAGGATTTCATTCATGTCTTTCACCAAAATCCAAAAACTGCCACGCTTGTTTGCTCTCGCTCTAAAAGTAGGCTTTATGGCCATTCCATCTGTTGACAAGTTGTGCCGCCAGAATGGCCTTACACTACATATGGTTGTGTACAATTGTAACATTTTTTTGCTGTGGGATCAGAAAATGAAATGGAAATATCTCGAAAAAAATCTGCCAATACACATAAGGTTTTTTTAGCGAGTTAGCTGGAGTTTTCTTTTGTTTCTGTACTACAAATCCAGATTGATTTGTGGCATCAAAATATCTCGGATCAGGGAAAAATGTCACCTCAGAACAACATTTGGAATCTTTTGTGTAATATTGCCCACTAGATTGCTGATGACTACAATTGTCAGGTAAGGAGATTGTATATGCTAATTTGGGAGCTTCACTTTGAAGTTGTTCTAAGTATTTTGTGATAGTACACGAAATCAATCATATCATCGCTGTCCTGTGGAAAAACACATTTTTGCCTGTATGATACTGTTCACATTGGGAACATTTCTTATTGGCTTTACTATGAGGGAAATTCTAGTGGCAGTGGATGCTTCTCCACAGCATCTGATAAGCAAGGAAGGGAGATGACTTCATGGGTCACATAAGGCCCGAGGGCATGGCAGCTTTGACCCCTACCACTCCCACCGGATCTAAAGTTTTTGGCGCGCCCCCTGTCATGCAGACAGCGATACCCCAGGCAGAATCCCTATTGGTGACAGGATCCTTATTTTAGACCGCCACACCTTGTACTGTACCGGGGTCGCGTTTACAGTGGATATAAAAAGTCTACACACCCCTTTTTTAAATGCCAGGTGGTTGGGAATTATAGAAACTACATCAGACTATGTAAGTTCTGAATGTTTTGCATTCCGTGACCTTACTGACCAAAAGTTACCTTTTAGGGTATTATGTAAATATATAAAGCTGATGTTATGTGGTTGCATAAGTGTTACACTTCTTTACAGGGAGTGTGACTGTGTGCTAAATTCAAATTCAAACTTTTGTTGAGTGACAGTTAAAATAATGAAAACAGGACAAAGTTTAGCTTTTCTAGTAGACATTTCTTGGCACTGTAGCAGTCGCCTTATTATATTTTTGTTTTGTATTTTACCTTTTTCAAGGAGTTTATAATTGAAATTTTGAAAAAAAGTTAAAGCAAATACAGAGGAAGTGATAAATAATACCTATTTTTTTATTGGGCATGCCATTATGTTTTTTTACACATCAGGTAATCTCTATTCATTATTTTTTTACTTACACACTTTTTTGACCTTAGATAATATATTTTCAGGTTCTGCTCGGAAATGTTAAAGAAGTACACGTAATATTCATTGAAATTATTATTCAGAGTAAGCTTTTTCCAACAAAATATGTGTTCCACAAACAGTTTTTTAAAATACATTATAGTAATTTAAATTCTTGTTCAAAATACGTGTTTTGCACAACAGAGAATTGTATTTAATTTCTTTATTTTAATTGTTTTTCAGCATTTCAAACTTGATTTTATGGACAAAAATAGGATAATGATCCTAAAAACAAGTTAATCATATAAAGTGGCAAATAACAGTTTGCAATTTGGGTTAACGTTTTTTTTTTTTTTTTTATGAAGAAAGAAAAATAATAACATTTATTAAAAAATATCTGCCAGTGGGACAAAAACATTTTACTTATACAGGTGAATATTTGACCTGAATTACGACATTTTCTATAATTTTGTTACTAAGCATATATCGTTTTAAAAAATAAAAGATTTCATTTTTATTTTGAATACATTTACATATTAATATAGCCACCGAATTAAAAAAAAAAAGTTTTTACCTTGACGTACACGATAAAAGGATCCGCCACATTATTCCTTATATTTATTAAATACTAGTCTTTTGTAGCAGAATGCGTATTTTACACTTTTAACTTTGGGAAAATTGGGACTATCTCTGCCTGAAAATGTCCCAAAATATACTTAAAGAGGGGGCAAATCATACCCAATAGATTATTCCACTGTCAGACATTCAGAAAAAAATTGGAACCTGTCAGAACCAGAAAGGAAACAGGACCGAATCGCGTGACATTCTCACACAAGCCTTTATTTTACGGGAAATGGGGAGTCATGCACGTTAGGCAGCCGGTCTGGCGTTGAAAGACAGGAAGCCAGAGACCGACGAGATCAATTGTAATTGCCCGAGTTGATACCGGACAGATGGGGTCGATACTGGAAAGGACGGGACAGACAAGATAGATAACGAATCAGGATATCGAAAAAAAAAAGGAGAAACTAGACGGGAACAAAAACTGGAGAAAATAACAAACAGAACAAAAATAGACGGAAACTAAACTGAGTCAATTGGGCACCATGGCAACAATGACACACACAGGTGCGGTCAATTGGGCGCCATGGCAACCATGACAGAACCATCCAAACAAATTGCATAGATTAATGACTAAATAAGAAATTAAAACAATGGGAAACACATTTTCAGTGCATTCTGAGGTATCTTATTTTTGCCCAAGTTATTTCGAATTCCTGTCAAACTGTCAAGATTGCGCTTCAACTCTCCAGATGAAGAGGTTGTAAAGCAGGAGAGAAGAGACACTCCACAAAGTGATTTCCTTGTTTGCAATGCTATTTAAGACCTGAGGTATGCTAAATTGATCGGGCTAATCAGCCTTTAATTGCCTCTCTGCCCAACTTGATGAATGATCCGCTTATCCAAACATGTTTGCATCCTTTTCCAGCAATCTTTGTTGCTTATCCGCATCATCACTCATTGAGAATGACAGCACAATGGAGACGGCACCAGAGGCTATTGGGTCATAAAAGTGTCCCCGTATCTGATCACTGGAGCTTGATGGTTTGGCTACATTCTTGTCAGGATGAGGTCATTAAGGAATAATTAAACCCTAAAACAAAAGGCCCAAAAGACGTAGGTCCCCCTTTTTTTACCCGGTGTTACTCGACACTGAGTAATGGCCTTTTTTTAGGACAAGCCACATCGGGCCCCGAAAGAGAAGACATGACCTGCTAGTAAAAGTCTTGGCTCCTTCTCGTCGTGGGAAAAAAGGCTTGCTCCCGGGAGATGCTAACTACCTGGCATTAAAGAAGTGTGTTGCAAGTTGGAAAAGTGACAAACGAGGACACTGTCGTTTTGCAAAGATCAAGCTCTTTTGTCAGACGGGTTTACTGTCACTGAATTTTTTCGGATTTAAGAACTTTAAGTGTCAGCAATTTTTGCTGTATGTAGTTACTGTCTAACTCGGGGGTAAGCAACCAGCACGTCGGGGCTTGGATGCGGCTCTTCAGCGATCCATAGTGGCTTTCCAGTTGTGGTTTATGGTCCAATATTGAAGCATAAAAATGACGGACATTATATAATATTTCCATCAAAATCTTTCAATGATGGAAAATTTGGGGTTTACGTAACCTAAGCAGATATTCCCTTAAACCAAGTTAATTGATCGGGGTCATGTTAGATCAGGCTTTTACACCCACTGGTTCGGGTCGTGCTGGATTTTGTTTAGGCCCGATCTTACCTCTAATATACCCAGTATACAGTATGTTGACTACCTTGTAAGGCTTATGTAAAGCTTTGAATTTTTTCTGGCTCTAAATGTAGGGTTTTTTGGGGAGGATTTCTTTGGTCTAATATCGCTCTTTCATTATTACTATTTCAACGAAAACGGTAGCGTAACACATTGACATATGATATACCCAGGCTACCCTGCAAAAAAAACTAATTGTTACACCATTGCCAGAAAACTTTGAACATTTTAAGTTTTTTTCCCCTTATTCTAGGAGATTTTCTTTGATTGGCGAATAAAATACAATTACATTTATGGGAAGCAAAATAATTTAATCTAGCATCTCATCTCATCTCATCAGCCGTACCGCTTTTCCTCATTAGGGTCGCGGGGGGGCTGGAGCCCATCCCAGCCATCTCCGGGCAGTGGGCAGGGGACACCCTGAACTGGTTGCCAGCCAATCGCAGGGCACACAGGGACAGACAACTCATTCGCTCATTCAAACCTAGGGACAATTTGGACCGGCCAATTCACCTGAAATGCATGTTTTTGGTCTGTGGGAGGAAACCGGAGTGCCCGGAGGAAACCCACGCAAGCACGGGGAGAACATACAAACTCCGCACAGGAAGTCTGGAGCTGGATTTGAACCCACGACAGGTTCCCATGACATGAACTGTGCCGCACAAGCGCTAACCACTGCGCTGCCGTGCTGCCCTTAATCTAGCATTTGGTAGATTATTTTGATCATTTTAAGAAAAAATACATCTAACTAAATCAGGAAAAATTACATTAAATAAGCAACCGTCTACTGGCTGCTTGTTAAAATAATTTTGCCTATGTAAAGTATACATTTGCTCATTTACCTCGAAAAACAAGCTATAATGTCATGAAACTAAGAAAATACAATTAATAAAAAGGACATTTTCTGCCAATGAGGTAATAATTTTTGGCAGTGTAGCAGGCATATATTCTTTATCCTCCTGAAATAATCCTTACCCCCACAATGTCTTCTCTTGGACAATGCGCATACATTTTTCAAATGTTGTCATTAAACTTCTAAATCAAAGCGCCTTTTAATTGTTTGGGGTAAAAGACCCCTGCTTCAAACCCCCAGACCCAAACCACCTAAGTCCACTTCTTTAGGCAATAAAGTCCAATTCAGCACTCACTTCTGAACAGCAACTTTTTGTCCCTCCCACCTCTTTTTTGTGGCTCTGAAATGTTGAAAACACTGTCACCCCACCACCTTACATCCACTTGACAAAGCAGTTTTCTGTTCCAGCACTCCAAGTTAACTGATCATAGATAGTGATTTACAAGATAGGTAAACATTTACTAATACTCACTATATATAAATCATTGTTTTAAGATCCCTTTTCATTCAAAGACCCATTGTGTATTTCATAGTACCACTTAGGGGTGTCAAGATAAACCTGACCTTTTTTAAAGACTTTTAGAAATTTGTAATTATGTATATGACATAACCTGAGAAGCCCTTTGAGAATCTGACAAGTTTGGCCGCCATCTTACGATTACGGAATCCCGAATTACCATTTTGCGAAGATAGTTGGTCCCAGTGGTGTTTTCAGCAATTAACAGCCACTTATCTTACACAGCTAAGCCCCATATGTGGTAGTCAGTGTGGCTTGAGATTCAGACATCTGGCACATTTTTTCCGCTCCTTTCTCTAGCCACTTGGCTGCTAGCTGTTATTGTTTTTTTTTTTAGCTAATCTTTGTAAAGAAAACTTGGTACATAGATGGTCATGCATTTAACTTTGCTGAGTTCTGTGATTAGGTTTTTTTCTTGCAATCTTTTACTGGCGTTTTAAGTAGCTTTGGCTTCAGCCTACTTCCTTTGAGCACGTGTTTAAGTATTGTATTCTTGTATTGTACAGTTGTTTGTGTGCAAATAGTATGTTTCCTTCTGTCATTTAATGATTGATGGATTTTTTTCATTTTTATTTTTTTACTAAATTAAAAAGCCACAAAAAGGCTTCTCTCACTACCTGTTAAGGTTAGCCACTAAACCACCTCTGACCAACTCCAGCTATTCTCTCTTTTCAGCCGCTCCAGGTTTATACAGCTCAGTTGGTCTTTTATTGTGGCTTGTTGTAATTAAAACGGTATTTTTTGGGCCTTGAGTTTTGCGGAATTAACTATTTTAATACAGGATTCAACACAAACAAAACAAAAAGTGAAAAGTGCAACAATTCAATCAAACTAATTCAAAGCAGTCCCATATTTTAAGCGCAAACAAATATTTCTGTCAGAATCAGGTTTTGTTTTAGGATTGTGCAGAATAAGTTGTTGGAGGAAGGGAAAAACGTTGTTGTTTAAGTATGTCTCAAAAACTCCGTTGAAGAAAAATGAAAATGAACGTAATAGCCTCAATAACCTCAAGCAAATGCTGATCCTGACAAGTGTTTACAAGGTCAAAAATGATTGCAGCCAAATATGCTTGTGGTTGCTGCCTTGAAAACGGTAAATGCTTTTGGACTCGTTCTACTCTGCTGACTCTAGGGAGATTTGTCAGTAAACAAGGAAGGTCGGCATACTTCAAATACACTCAAATATATATATCGGTCTATTTGCCACTTGAGGTAGAAAATTGTTGTGGTTAACTTAAAATATGGAATAACCCAACTTCTTTTTTTATACCCACTAAATTCAATTTCAACCAACAAAGTACTACCTCTGGAATTATATTTTGTATTTTCCAAGCCTGTGCCACACTGTTGTGTAAGTAAAATACAAACAGAAAGTAAATTCAGTTTCCAGTTTTTCGATTCAACTTCCAGTTAGCTTGACTACTTTCTGTAGTAAAGTACTTTGATTTGGATGTTTTGCCAAAATTTTCAGTCCGTGTGTTTAAAAAAAGAGCAAAACTATGTTGAGATGTAGATGTTAGCCTAAAGTTAGTTTGGCTAGCTACTGTCTGCTGGTCACAGGCATTTAAGAGTAAGTCTCTTGTTATCTAAAAATTCTGTGAGTAAGGTCATAATACGTATAATTTTTTGCTCTGAAAAATGTTAAATAACAGACAGTAGCTTTTTATGCTACCACCAATCAAGTGAATCTTTTCGAACTCTTCGGTTTTTTGTATTCTCTGTTTTGTTTTGTTTTTGTCGCTCTGATTGAGAAGAAGTTAAGTTTTACGTCAGCTCTGATCTAAGTTTTTTTTAAACTTTTAATTTCCTTTAAATTGGTCCAGTGTTTTTCGTCTGGGTTGTCTGAATTTTCATGCCGAGTGTCTTACTTCGTCTATTTGAGAAAAGTTATTGTTGAATATATGTTAGTTTGAGCATTTAATCTCATTTAGTCAGTCCATCCAATTGTAAGGATGCAATACCGAGATAACGTAAGTATGTTAGCTTCTTGTGCTAACAGTCATTCGGCCTAGTACAATATGTTTTTCACTTTTTTAAAACAGATCCAGATCCAGTGTTTTTTATGTGGATTTAATGACATTTCTGCAACAAAACCCATCTGATGGAAATCCTATATTTGAATTAGGAAAATGTTAGCCTCTGATGCTAGCTGCCGTCCACCCAACTATGTGTTTTACTTGCTTTAAACATTTTGGGAAGGGAGAGGATTGTCTAGATTTTCTGCGACAAATACATTTTTTTTTGTAGTCCATCCGTTTGAGACGAAGTACACTGCAAAAAAAATCCATTAGGAGAAAATGTTGCTCATTTAAAATCGATTATCTTCTTAGCAAAGGTAATTTAAGCTTGTTTTTTTGTAAAATAAGCACATGCATCGTTGAAATAAGCTAACTTAGCTGCAGGTTGGTTATTTTTGCTCATTTTAAGTATTTTCTAAACTTGAGTAGATAATATTTCTTAGAATAAGCAAACATCTTGTAGATAAGAAAATTCCCTTAATTTAAGGATTTTCTTTTGAGAAATTACTTGAAATATTAAAAAATTAAGATTAATCTCTTCTAATTGGGTAAGATTTACTTTTTTGCAGTGTAGTGTGGAATTTAGTACAGGTTAGCATCTCATGCTAGCTATTCTGCTCTTGCTCCTTTCTGGGTAGCTCAGCAAATCGTAAACATGATTAAGTCCTTGTTGAAAAAATGCCATAGGGACTTGAGTGTAGTTCATGCCTTTACAGTGAAGGATTAAATCGAAATTTTTGTAAAAAGGTTAAGATTTTCCTGGCGTTCAAAGTTGAAATTCAGCTTGGAGCCTGCTGCTGTGAGTATTGCTTGTTTTCCATGTGGTTTTATACTGTTTCCTGATGTCTGAAAGACACACCCTTAACAGACTACAGCAAAAAAGAGGGGTCAAAAATAGAATACAAAACATAATTGCAGTTGGTGTTTGAGAGGAAGTGGGTTATGGTATCTTCAAATACATACCATTTGCACTTACTACTCTTCACATAAGCGCTGAAATTGAGAATATAACATCCGGTTTTAGTCGATACCATTTTTGTCGCCACCATAAGACCCAACATTCAAGCAACTTGGATAAAATTGCAGCCGCCGAGCGTTGATCTCCAGTCCGTTTGCATCCATCATCTTGTTTTTACAAGACAAGTGTAGCACTCGAGGCACGTCACGCTTTCGAGGATCTTCATTGCGATCCCTGACATCAGCGTGTTAATCCTCGGTTCATTTGAGTGAAAAGGAAAATACAGTCACTTTTCCATATCGGAATCACGCCCCGTCAAGTGTCACTTTTCAAGAACAACGTTGGAAAAATGGAGCTAAAGAAACATTCGAGCGTGCGAGATCCTGTTTAAGCGTGCGCATGATATGAGCACGCAAACAGCGATGTGCCTTGTGGCTGAGTGAGTTAAGGAGCTTTGCCAGGGCCTGAGCTGCCGAATCAATATTAGCATTCCTCTGTTCGCGTACCACTATCATGATGATGTAACTCCTGCCGGCAAGGAAACTGTATGTTGACATTGTCTTGGTGTATGGTACAACTTATAATATACACAAACACTTTTTGACAAGACTACTTTGAGTTAATGTGTCAATCAGACCACAACAATGGCTGCAGGGTGTCTGCAGGTTCCTAGACCACAGCTATTGGAAATATGAAGGCATGGTGGAACCTGGAGTGCGCAATATATTTTTGTTTTCCATGATTTTAGATTATAGGGAATTGAAATGATTAAAACAGTGAGGATTTTGAAACCTACGTGTCATTATAAGTTCATCTTTATAGTTGAAGACGTCACAATGGTTTAGAGCGGGTGTATCCAACTTGCCTTCTTTAACTTAATTTAAGATAATTGTCTGGAATAGTAGATTTGTTAAGGCCATATCTTTTACTGAATTTAATAATTAATTTGCTCTTTTTTCAAATTTCTTTATTATTTCAAACTTTGTTTACATTTTTATCATCCTCTTGCGTCTTTCTTTGGCATCACTGGTATCCTGGTATCCCAAAAAATATTGGATTCCACATTGTCACGTGAAAGCCTCGGATGCTGGGAACGCAGTAACATGGGGTCTACTTAAGTACTCTATCCACTTGTTATGTAGGCTTGACCATGAAGAACAGGGTTTGGAATTTATATATATATATATATATATATATATATATATATATATATATATATATATATATATATGTATGTTCTCCCCGTGCTTGCGTGGGTTTCCTCCGGGTACTCCGGTTTCCTCCCACATTCCAAAAACATGCATTTCAGGTGAGTTGGCCGGTCCAAATTGTCCCTAGGTGTGAATGAGCGAATGAGTTGTCTGTCCCTGTGTGCCCTGCGATTGGCTGGCAACCAGTTCAGGGTGTCCCCTGCCCACTGCCCGATGATTGCTGGGATGGGCTCCAGCACCCCCGCGACCCTACTGAGGATAAGCGGTGCAGCTAATGAGATGAGATGAGATATATATATATATATATATATATATATATATATATATATATATATATTATGTATATATGTTCTGTATATTTCTATATTCATTGTGAAATAAGAATGTTTGTCCTCCTACAGCAACAATATCCTTTTTCATGAACAAACATGAACAAGCCACTATGGATCGCTATATATATATATATATATATATATATATATATATATATATATATATATATATATATATATATATATATATATATATAGCGATCCATAGTGGCTTGCAAACAAAATCTAATCCTTCAGTGCATTTTATTTCACTCTGATGATTCGATAAAATCTGCAGTTATTGATGCTTATCTTGACATTTTTGTCGTAAATAATAGATTTAAAATAAGGTATAAGCGGAGTTCTATTGTTAAATGTCACCAAATCCTGCAAACAAGGATACAGATGTATTTACCTTGCCGTAGAGGGACGGGCAAGACAGAGAGGGGGATGTATTGTGTGCATAGCTCCACCCATCTCTATTCACCAAATCAAATTGCTTGGGTGCTTGTTTTCGGGTGTTTACAGCTTGTTCAGTGGGTTTTCATTATAAAGTATCTCAACAGTGAGCATACATTGTTGAATAAGTTTACATATACAGGATTCCATATAGACGCACAGCAGTCTGTTGGTGTAACACCTTGACCAGGCCTGACCAACGTGCGGACTGGGGGTCGGTTACGGCCCGCGGCCTCTGTCATACAATTCGTAATATGTGGCCCACCGGTTATGTTGAGCGCAGTATCATATAAATTTAATCAAGACTCTTCAAAGAATGCACAGCTGAATAGTCGCGCCTCACACATTTTCAGCGCACCAAATCTGGCCAGCTTTCTAAAAGTTTGGAAACCCCTCACTTTGACTGCAAATTGTAGCTGGGACTCTGCCCAATGTATTCTGAATTGAACCACACACCGAATAAGTTGTGCGGGGTTTGCATGTACTACAATTGGAACAATACAGAAAAGATTAGCATATTCTTTAGCTTATCTCCAAGGCAGTCGAACTCATGTAAAGAGCCATACCTGGCTGACGAGCCATACCTTCCTGACCCTTGTTGTAGGAGAAAGAAACCTGATCTCTAATGTCATATGTATTCGACACCCACCTCGAACTACCCATGTCTTTCTTTTCTGGTCATGTTCCAGATGGGCACGTTCACAACAGCGGATGGCGAATACTTCCTGGAGCCTCTCTTGACCGCAGAGGGGGAGGAAAGGTACGAGGACGAGCACCAAAAACCCCATCTGGTCTATCGGCAGGAGAGGAGGCGCAACCTCTCCAGCGACGGCAAGCCCTGTTCGGCCTCAGGTAACAGACAGCAGACTGTCTTAACTGCTTTTCCCGTAACGATCGTCTGGCTGTCGAAGCACTTTTGTGACCTAACCATGAAATGTAAATTATACCCAATCACAATTTCACTCTAATTAAGGGTTTTTCCCTCAGAAACCCAATCACTGAATAGTCCTTGAGCATAGTCTGTTCCTCTTCCAAAGATCTTTATCTAAGCTTAGTCACAGACGTTTGGAATGATACTAAATGAGATGAATAACCAGACACGATTTGTTCATGGCTTGAATGTTTTTACGGTAATTACGGAGCCTGTTGAGAAAATAAATCACACAGGACGTTGATTAATTTGAAGGACGAAATGGTTGGACAGATTCCCAGTTTTTCCACCAAATTGGGCTCATTGCCGTGGAAGTTCGGGCATTCCATTTAACTCTCTAATGAATCTTTTGTTATGGAAAAGTGACTTTTTGAAGACCAAAGTAGCTGACAGGTTCCTGATTTTCTTGCCAACTAGCTAGCTAGCTTATAATTTCTAATTGCTCTTTACACTGCAAACATCCAGTTTAAAAAAATGTTGTATCGTAAGTAAAATATTCAAATTTCCAAGTGGAAAAGTTATTTTTCAAATGACAATTAATTTGCTTATTCTTTATTTTTAGTGTTTATTTTTATATTTTAAGTCTTAAAACTAGTATGACTACATATTTAAAAGAATTACATCGGCTATTTTGATTTTAAGATTTATAAAGAGAGAAAAATATGAAATTACCTAAATATATTTTATCACATAAAACTTGTTTAAGTTTTTAAAACAATAAGGAAAATCATATTTAAAAGTGGTAAATGATCACTATTCTTCTAAATTTCCTGATAACATCTATTTATTTGTGAAATAAGAAATTAATACTTAATGACAAAAATGATATGATGTAAAAAATGTAGAAAAGTAAGTAAAAATATATAAAAAATAAGACCACATATATTATTTTAGGGGGCAGCACGGCGGCGCAGTGGTTAGCGCTTGTGCGGCACAGTTCATGTCATGGGAACCTGTCGTGGGTTCAAATCCAGCTCCGGACTTCCTGTGCGGAGTTTGTATGTTCTCCCCGTGCTTGTGTGGGTTTCCTCCGGGCACTCCGGTTTCCTCCCACCTTCCAAAAACATGCATTTCAGATGAATTGGCCGGTCCAAATTGTCCCTAGGTGTGAATGAGCGAGTGAGTTGTCTGTCCCCGTGTGCCCTGCGATTGGCTGGCAACCAGTTCAGGGTGTCCCCTGCCCACTGCCCAGAGATGGCTGGGATGGGCTCCAGCCCCCCCGCGACCCTAATGAGGATGAGCGGTACGGCTAATGAGATATTATTTTAGGTATATTTTTTTCTGCTATTGGAAAAATAATGCACTGCAAAAACTACTTCATTGTCAGAAAATGTAGCTTATCTTAAGTGTAATTGTTCCAGTTTTAAGATAGTTCAACTTGTTTTTCTAGTTGAACACAATTTTCAAAAATGTCTATTAGATATTTCAATTTCTTTTCTAATCCTGTTAGACAATATTTCTAAAAATGACCAAAATCTAACACCTGCTAGATAGGACAATTTACCTTTTTTAATAATTGTTTTGTTTTTGAGGAAACATGATAAACTACCCTAAAACAACAAGAAACATCCTTAAGTAAAATCTGATGCAAATAGAATAATATTTTAATTTTGCAGTGTATGTATAATTTTTGTCTTACTACAAGAGAAGACATCAATTAAAAAGTTGACGTTTATTAAAAAAAACAACAACACGTATTGCTGGTTTTCAGCCAATTTTTTTCTTCTATCCATCCATCCATCCATTATCCGCACCACTTATCCTCAGTAGGGTCACGGGGGTGCTGGAGCCCATCCCAGCTATCTTCAGGCTGTAGGCAGGGGACACCCTGAACTGGTTGCCAGCCAGTCGCAGAACACACATACCAGTAGAGAGACAAATAACTCGCTCATTCACACCTAGGGACAATTTGGATCGGCCAATTAACCTGACATGCATGGAATTTGGGAGAAAACCAGAGTGCCCTGAGAAAACTTTCGCAAGCACAGGGAGAACATGTAAACTCTTCACAGAAGAGCTGGATTTGATCCCATGACCTCAGAACTGTGCCGCAGACGCGCTAACCACTCAGCCGCTGTGATGTTTTTCTTTGTTCCTTTTACTTTGAAGTCTACAACAGTTTTCCAATCACCTCACTTTCAATTATAATCTTTAACAACTTTTTTTTAATGATAATTTAAAGCTACAACTGGCACTTTTGAAATGTGATGTAAATAATTGTAGTCACTTCCAAATTCTTGCTTTTGTGACCTTTTCCTTGAACGCATGAAGTCCGGTGGCCAATACAAGCCTGGCAAGAGGCTCAGTGGGCGCGCTATTGTGGGAGTGATACAAATAAATCTTGTATGTGTGTGCAAGCTGCTTCGTGGCTTGTTGTCTCGAGTCGGGCTATTGTCGCAAGTGGCGGCTATTGTCTGCCTCCACAATTTAAAGAACTTGGACTGACCTCCCTTATAGGCTGAGTGTATGTGTGCTAAATAGAGACAAGAAATGTGGAGGCTATCTGTTAGATCCTCAATAGTACTCCACAGTGAAGACGCCAGGCAGAGTGTGTAGATTAGAACTAGAGTTGTCTTTATTGCCGTTAAAAACAACCTAGTGGACATGGTTTATAACTATGAATAGACATGGAACTCTTGGATAAACACACAACAAAGATTAAAAATAGAAAAATAACGGATTGCCAGGGTAAACAAACAAAAATATTTACAAGATAATGCTTGGAGACTGGTCTAAGTTGTAAGCGCATCGTAACAATAGTGCAATAAAAATAGTGCAATGACCTTTAGCAGCAACATAAATCCAAAATAAGTCGATAAATAAGATATGAATACGTATTTTTCCGTACACATGTAAGATATACGTCTATCGGCAGGAGAGGAGGCGCAACCATAAGTGCAGTCAAAAACATATGTTTTTAGTCTTGTGTGCTAGTTTAGGGTGGTGATGACCCTGGGGAAGAAACTGTCTCTGATCCTGTCAGTCCTTGTTTTAAGAGACCTGTAGCACCTACCAGAGGGCAGCAGGTCAAAGAAGTGGCTGGGGTGAGAGAAGGTCTTTATAATGTTCTTGGCTCTGCTGCCTTGTTGAACTGTTTCAATTTGAATACATTATGTCTGAAAATCAGGGATGCACCAAAATAAAAATGTGTGGCGGAAAACCGAAACCTGAGATTAAATGCTGAATGTTTAAAAAAAGGTACAATCTCAAATAATGAATAACTCGCAAGCATATCACTCAATACTAATTTTAAGTGTATCATTAATTACATTTTGTCAAAACCAGAAAAAAGGCATTTTAGCATTTTAAGAATGAAGTCAGACAACAGATACAGAAGAAGTAAAGCTGTTGAGAGATTGAAAATGAAACACAAGCAAGTTCATTCTACTTTAAGTAAAGTGGACGGTAATAATGAAAAAGCATAGCTTGCAGCCCTTTGATACTTCTTGTGATTAAGGGCTATACAAATAAACATGACTGGACTTGAACTGCAGCTGCTGCACTGCACTTATTTTTTTGTTATTTTGTTTTTAATCGACAGAAGAGTGAATAATGACAGTACAACAGAAGTAGGAGGGAATTGATCATCATTATTTTAGTGCAGGAGTTGGCACAGTTGAAAGCACCAATGTGTAATATTTGACCACTAGATGGCACTGTGTTTTTTGGTGCAAGCAAGGCCCAGTGCCACATAGCAGTGTGGCGGAATCCTGCTGGACACACATGGCGGCGACCTAAATGGGGATTCCGCTGTGTAAAAGAAATGCAAATTTATAGACTTATGACTTTTATAATTAATATCAACGGTATGATAGTTCATGTATTTTTGCTAGTACAGACGCTGACCAACTTCCGGCCGATCGTTCGTAAATTGAATTAGTTCGTAAGTTGCTTCAGTGCTATATTTTGTTTGTTTAAGGTTTATATAAGTATGCTTAAGGCTTGCTTTGTTTTGTACTAAAAAATTAATAAAATAATATGCTCTATAAAGATAAATAAAGTTGAGTTTAACTTGTTTCTGGAAGATGCGCTTCAAGAGGTCCTCCTTGAAGGTGGCCGAAAACATGTGTTCCGACCATTTTGTCAACCGCATCGAGCTTTCTTATTCTAATTTCATTCAAAATAAAAGGCTCACCTCTTCTTTACACTTTACACTAACCATATTGAATGGATGCACGATATTAAACAATAAAAACGTCAAAGTTCTTAGAGCGCTAGAGATACAGTACATATAGTATGTTTACACACAAACTAGGAAGTAGAAGCTGGATTTCTTCTTCGGGGTGGATGCTGGGTGACCTATCACCTCGCCACCACACAGCGCTAGCGGCGGAAAGAAACTACAGTAATGTCCTGTACTCGGAAAAAGGTGCACACAATACAAAATACAAAATCTAACTTACAGCAATGTCCAGATATTTTTTGACATCCCCCCAAAATGTTTTGAATCTACCGTTTTACGTAAGTCGAATGGTCATAAGTAGGGGAGCGTCTGTAATCAAATCAAAACATTTTGTCCACTAGGAGGCATTAAATATTACAAACTGTCCCTTTGATGCAACAAACTAACAACTTAGCTAAAGTGAAATAATGAAAATAATGTATGAAAATCTCCCACTACACATAGCTTGTCGCTCGCCAACGGATTGAATCTCAAACACAAAGTACATGTTTACGAACAAAAACAGTACTAGGTTAACTCCATAGTGTTAGCATTAAAACATTAGCCAAAATCCGTCTAGTTGCTAACAAAAACCTGGAAGCAGAGAGGAACACAAACTTCAGAGCGGTGATCACAACCTCGTTTTTTTAGTAAGCCTTTTTTCAGTTTTACTTTTCTTTCGTCCAAAACTGAAAATTAACTTTAGCCAATTTTTGTCAGGAAAATCGCCGGTACTGTTTACGGCCCTACACCCCTGAGAACGCCTGCTCTCGGGAAGCTAAGCAGGGTCAGTCCTGGATAGTACTTAGAAATCGGAGACAACCTGGTAATACCAGGTGATGTAAACTGGTCATTTGGGGCACGCTCTGCTACGTCAGCATTGACTGCACTTATGGTTCCTATCTATGGTTAAAGGAATGTCCAATTCAAATGTATCTGGTTTGATTCAATAGGGCTGGATTGAAAATGGTTCTAACTGGAGCTTTACTTCACAATTCAAAGTTCTCGTGACTACATTTTTTTCCTATTTTATGTGTAATGTTGACATTGGTCACCACATAGCCGTAAAGAGAACTCCCTGTGGTGAAGATCCATATGAGACACCTGTAGGTCTTCATGCAAAGGAAGCAGGCAGACAATAAATAAAAGGATTAAAGAGCTGGTGGAACTGGGCTAGTACTGTACTGTGTCCCGAGATGCGACTCATCTGGCTTATCAGATGAGGCCCCTCTTCCAGATGTGGTGATTAAAATAAGCTCTTTGAAGGCCACGCACAGTTGTCTTTGTAAGTGATGGAGTGCGTTACAAGCCGCCACTAGCAGAGGACGAGAAAACATAGGCTCGCCGGCGTGCCGCTGGACCTATATATCATGGTGTGCAGTTTCATTTCGAAGTTTTCAGCAATGTCATAAATGTGATTTATTTTATCTGATGAGAAATTTCCCCTTAGAAACAGCCACATGATAAGTTAACAAAACGTGTGCAATATCCTTAGTTCTTTTTCCCATTCATGGTAAATCATTATGGCTTTAAGATTGCATTCCATACGAATTGTTCTACATTATATTGTAGGTTAATTCAATCAAAGTCCAGATATAAATATGAAAACAAAGATGACTATTATTTGTGAATTTAGTTTTATAGTACTTTAGATTCAGAATTGCATGAATAATACTGTGTGACCTTTGAGCTGATAAGTAACCCTTCAATGATAAAATGTTTATCCTAATTTTTTTTCCATATGTAAACTTATGCTTACATTCTAAAAAACTCCATATAGTTTTACCACATCGCCAACCCCCCATGAGAGACCCTTGTTATTGGAATTGTTATTTATTGAATTGCATAAATGATGCTCTAAAAGGGCAGCTGTTGGTACATAGTCCTCTCCGAGTATCTCCTTCTTTTGGAGAAGCAATTGTAGCTCTCATTGTGGGGAGGGGGGTAGGGGGGTTAGCCTGCCTCCCTTTGTTTTGCCTTCCCACTCTACACGTCTATGAAGAGAACCCTCGTCTTAAATTACAATTGGTGTGAAGGTTGAATGTTCCGCCGACTATGGACTTTGAAGTGGCTTTTATTGAGTGCGCTACTATTTAGTATATAGATGACAATAGTCTTTTCGTGGTACATGGGAAGCAGGGGGTCGTCTTTTCCCTCTGCCCTCGCCCATTCACCCTCTTTTTATGTCCTTGAGAGTGAAACATCTTTTTTAATCGGACAAAGATGAAATGGGCTGTCTTTTATCAGGCCAAACAACGTTTTTATCGGCACAGTTACATGAGGGGCTCAGGGGGGGTGGATAAACTTTTTTACTGAGATATGACTGCTTAAGAGGAGACAACAAAGATGCTCGCGTGTATTCGAGCTAGAATAGCTAGTACAGTGAAATAAAAGTGTTGAAATCTGAGGAAGTCAATGAGGTCAAAGGGTTCAGTGATCAAGGTGTTGCCTGGTTTGATTGTTATTTTGGTAATAAATACTGTTGTTCACTTATCTTTACAGGATTTTTGGCACTATTCAGTATTTGGCTATTGAACAAACATTCTACGGACGTATTAACATAACCGATAAGAAAGAAGAAGATAATACATCAATGGAATCTGAACTTGCAAGGAGGACAGGGGAGAGCCCAAACCTCAGATTTGAAATTCCAACCTGTTTGAAAACATCTCTCCTGATCCCTTACTTTTTTATAAAATATCCTTAGTTTCAAAAGCAGATCCGCTCTAGAGGGTGTGGAATCAAAGAACATATACTGGTTTAAGATCAGAGGATAGTGTAATTGTTACCCTTGCAGTCGTTTGAGACATTTTGTGTTTAATGGCTATAAAAATAAATATGACTTGACTTCTCAACATGATTGGATGATATTGACAATGATGTGAGCAGTGTGTAAAAGTCAAAACAACGAACGACAGTGAGGTAAAATAGTCAAAAAAACGGAGTGGCATCCTTTGCAATCTCCTTTACAGGTGTCTATTATTAAAAACAGAATAAACTTCAAGAACATCCATCCATCCATCCATCCATTATCTGCACCGCTTATCATCAGTAGGGTCGCGGGGGTGCTGGAGCCCATCCCAGCTATCTACGGGCAAGGGGCAGGGGACACCCTGAACTGGTTGCCAGCCAGTCGCAGGGCACACGGGGACAGACAATCCGCTCGCTCATTCACACCTAGGGACAATTTGGACTGACCAATTAACCTGACATGCATGTTTTTGGAATGTGAGAGGAAACCGGAGTGCCCGGAGGAAACCCACGCAGGCACTGGGAGAAGATGCAAACTCCACACAGGAGGTTCAATCTCATGAACTCAGAACTGTGCCACACACACGCTAACCAATGTGCGGCCGTGCTGCGAAGTCGCATCGCACCTTCATAAAAGCCCCCAAACGGTTATACTTACCTAGATATGACGTCATTACAGACTGAGAGTATACGACTGTAACAGAATAAAAGTTGTGACATTTAATAACACACAACACATAATTGCAGTTGAATGAATATTTTTATCTTCATTATACTAAAGAAAAACTAAATTCTAGGGCTTCTCCCTTCAGTGCAAGAGAGCAATTTAGAGATTGGCTGGCTGACCATGCGAAATGTTGTGGTATCCCACGTTTCATGGCTAATAGACCTGGCGTTGGAAAGATACAGGGTCCACAGCGGGGGCTTAGTACAGTTGTTACCCTGGCCATAAGCAGTAGGCTGGACCTGCAGCAAGGCTATTGCTTTCCCTTCCGACACCGCCCCAGTCGATTCGTCAAACGCGAAAACAATCCACTGAGCAACCGCTAGCATTTCTTTGCACTTTCCTATTTCATTGATGGATTTCTTCTTAATATAACGAGCAACTAAAAGCTTGCAGCCGCTTATCAGTTTGTTTTAATTGAAACTACGCCCACTGTTTGATTGCCAGCATACGTGAGCCAATCAGTCATTCACACAGTCAAACCAGCCTATCACAGTTGCGCACACAGTCACAGCCACCCAAACAGAGCACCCTCCCTATACAGAACACGATGGACGATACGTTGATATCAATGACAATAAAGAAAAAAAATCAATTAAATTTAAAATCCGCGAAGGATTGAACCAGCGACAACCCAAGTGTGAACGAGCGAGGGGTCTCTGTATCTCCGTGTGAGCTTGCATGTGAATCTCGGCAAGAGTGGATAGAGATCGCCACAAGGATGAGGGTCTCTACAATGAGGGTGGATTCTTTTTTTTCCTTGAAACTCATTTGAAGACGGGAAGGGAGCCTCTTTCTCTCTTTTTATCTCTTGCTATAAAACTCCCCCTGCACCTTTACGTCTGTGCCATACATTGAACGCATTAGTAACAGTAAATTGAATATGGACAGTTTGACAGCAAACATTAGCAGCTCAATAGCTGAGCACTGGCATCGCAATGTTGTCGGTGGGGCTCTTTTTGTTGTGTTGTTTGGGGGCGAAGAAAGATCAAAATGACAGCCTTTCATGGGGCAGTACTCGGACCGCATGGCCCCTAACCCTCAACATAATCACTGTGGCTTTGCCCCCTCGGTGCCCACTATGTATACATGCTAGTTCAGATGACAGCATCAGTTTTTTTTTCTCAATGGGTTCATTTACATGGAAAAAAGGGCCCCTCCCTCGCCCGGGGTTGGTTTGAACAAGCCGACTTGAATCGCTGCCCTGCTTTCTTTGCGCTTTTATGTATGTGAATGGAGCCACTTGTTAGTAACTTCATTTCCCGTGTTGTTTGTTATAAAAAGGATGGGTTGACTCTCCCCTTCAAAATCACTCGTAATTTTTTTTCCTCTGTGATTATGTGTACAGCCCTACTTACGAACGAGATAATTCGTAAGTTGTATTTGTTTGTATGTTGCTTCAGTGCTCTATCTTTTATGGAATGCATGTTTAATGTTTATATAAGTACGTTTAAGGCTTGTATAAGTAACCTGTATTGTTTTGAAATAAAAAATAAACATTTCATTAGATAATATGCTCTATAAAGACGAATAAAGTTAAGTTTAACTTACTGTTGGAAGATGGGCTTCAAGAGTTAGGCGACTTCCTCCTCCGTGGTAGAAAGTGGCCGAAAAAAAGCGATCCAACCATTTTCTAAACCGCATCAAGCTTTCTCATTTCACTTTCATTTCCTCCTTACACTTTATACCAACCATATTGAACGTATGCACGAAATATAAAACAATAAAAATGTCAACGTTCCAGTTCACGCTGGAGATACAGTATAGAATTGTTACACACGAACTACGAAGAGGAAGCCGGATTTCGGGGTTGATGCTGGGTGACCTCACACAGCGCCACACGCGGGTAGCCGCGAAAAGAAGCACTACAGTACTGTCCTGTACTCGGGAAAAGGTGCTCGCAATACAAAATCTAACTTACAGCAATGTCCGGATATTTTTCGACATCCCGAAAAAATGTTCGTATCTACCATTTTCGTAAGTCGAATGGTCGTAAGTAGGGTGGCGTCTGTTCTACAGTTTCCCAATCTGATCCTTACATTAGAATCTGTTGACAGAATCATATGAAAAACATGAAATTTGTTTGAAATCTAGGTTGAAAACATTGCTTTCTTTTCATACGTATTGTAAAAGTCTTTCAAAGTATTCTTGAAATCACATTTACCAAAATCATGTTATTTAAAGAGACATTGTGTATTATTTGACCACTAGATGTCACTGTATCGTGTGATCAAGTGCTTCAAAACTCAAAGAAGAATACAAACCATGGAGACTCAAAGTGACCATACCCTGGTTGAACTCTTTTGTTTTTCACTAGCCTTTCGCAATGTTTTTTTGGTGGGTTACCTGTTGCAGCAAGATGACAGACAGTATTGTTAGCTCCCTCTGGGCAAGCCTCATGGTAGGTAGAAATGAAATAAAAATGTCTTAACGAGTATTTATAAAAAAATACGTTCATATGATAGTTCTTGATTATTTTATTCAAACTATATATATTTTCTTTTTCTCTGGCTCCTTGTTGAGCTGAGACTTGGTCAGGACTGGCCAGGATTTTGATCCAGTTTTTATGGTCGGGATATGCCCTCTTCCCTTGTATCTGGCCAAATTCAGACTGCCCTTGCGAGGTGAGACATGTACCAGCTCTGGTTTCCGGTCTCCTGGGAGGGGCAGACTCCCTGTGGTGGAATGGTCACAGCAACCTTTGATGCGCAAATGCAATATAACGTCCCCCTAAACCTCACATTTCATCAGAATAAGTCAGATAACATATCAATGTGATTGACCTAAAACACAGTACAGGTATTTACTACTCAAGTTTTGACATAATTTGATCATTTTCTGACATTGCAAAACGGAATTCTGACCAAACATTGAGTACACTAGTTACCTGTTGAAAGGTGTAATCAGTAGCGTAATCTGAACACCATGATGTTGCAGTAATGCAACTTGATTACTTTCAATTACTTTTGGATTAAAAGTAATATGCTAATAAAATCCAAAATACAGATAATATAAATAAGATTACTACATTTTGTTTAAGATAGATCAACAATGTAACCTTGAAAAATAATTTGAGGAAACAAAGGTCAGGTAGTTTACTTGTAGTTCCACATAAAAAGTGCTCAAATTTTACCCACGTAGTATCGTTTATTTAACAAAAATAAAACTTTCTCTTCCACATGGCAGACAAGATATCCTCTGTTTTAGTTCGCATTAAGAGCACATTAAGTACCCAATATTGTTTTAAACACTTTCTAAATTTCCAGCAAACTCTGGGGAGTCTTGTGTCCAAGTTCAAGTTTTACTTAATTAAAACTTAATTGGGGATGCCAAATTTCTTGACAAGATTCAGATTTACTGTTCACCTTAGATGGATTGGTGTTGTTTTGTTGTGTCCATGGAGTAAGCAGGTCTGCTTATTTAATCTCACATGTCAACACAGTGATCATATAGTGGATTTTGAACAACAATTACCCGGTAACTGCAAAATACCCCAAAAAAATCAATCAAATTTACCAACTGTCGCTGAAAGTATTACTAGCCCAAAACTGTGCTGCCCTTGCCCAATAGGCGCACACGTAAACTGCAGGCTCACGCTAATTCAACAAAATAAGTGCTACATTGAAGGAGAAATGAAATAAATAAATAAAGTGTTTTTACCTACAACACAGTGTGACAAACTTGCGGTAGTGGATTAATTGTACGATCTGCAAATTAGATACGGACTTTACTACGATGCGCGCAGAACGAGTGTAAACTTTATCTATTTCTGTCTCTGATGTCAGTTATTGAAATGATGATACAATTTGTCTATTAACGCATTATGAATATGTAAATATCCTTTAAAAAATTGTAATCTTTATTTAACTAAATATACATGTAATTTGATGATGTATATTTTTCTGTAACTGTAAAGGAATACAATGACAATTTATTTTGTACGGTAATTTTGTAACGCCAATACATGTATTCCGTTACTCCCCAAGCCTGCTTGTCTCACATCTGAAAACACAACTTGATAAACTTTAAGCTACCAGGGTTGTAGAAAAAAAAAATTAAGGTATTCTAGTATTCTTTAATATTCATAAGTCTTTTATTACACGTTGCTGTCATGGTTGCCATGGCGCCCAATTGGCCGTGCCCGTGTGTGTCACGATTGCCACGGCGCCCAATTGGCTCCGCCCGTGTGGCGCCAGCCGCAGCCTGTTGACAGATTGGCTCCCTGTCAGTATTTAAACTCTGTCCTGTCAGTGCACTTTTGTCGGTCTGTCTGCAAATCTCTGTTTTTACACGGCAAGCCCTTTTTCTCCTGTTCTGTTTTTTTTGCTCCTGTTTGTCTCCCGCCACGATCTGTTTTGATCCCGACCACGTCTGCTCTCCCGTCCTGAGTTACGACCTGTTTTGATCTCAACCATCTCTCTTGTCCCGTCCCGAATAACGATCCGTTTTTTATCCCGACCACGTCTACTCTCCTCTCCTGGCTTTCGACTGGCTGATCTCAGACAGGGTTTTTGCTCTGCCATCCCGGCTATTGACCTGTTTTTTCCGCTCCCTATGCCGCCATCGCTCGCATCGTTCAGAGTGACCTGCTCCCCGCGACCAGCGATCACCGGATCGTGTGTGCAATCCTTTCCCTTCTTCCCAATAAAACTGTGAGAATCATTACGCGAGTGGGTCTTGTTTCCGTTCTGGTCCTGACAGTTGCGTCTAATCTCGTTGGAAACAATGCATCATTGACAATAAAGACAATTCTGTTCTTTTCATATAGTATGATTGAATTGCAATTATTATTTGATATGCATAAAAGAAAATCCCTTCAAACAATTCTGATCACATTAAATAATCTTTATCGGGACATCACCAAGAATACTGAACCCGCCACGCACCGCAGTTTGTCTTCTTAACAAGGCAGTCAGTCCATTGAGCACGGCGGTTCTCCACAGAACCGAGAACAACAACAAGAATCCCGCGCAGCGTGTCTCCTTTCATAAAAGTTGTCATTTGCTTGGCTCCGGCTGACCCGCGCTTTTCCACTCCAGCGCTCGCTTGTCTTCTTCCACAAACCTCATCCCAAAATATGCTCAAGAAGCCAATATAGCAAAGCATAAAATGGATTATTGGCTCTGAGCGGACGTCCTCCACTTCAAAGCTTTGCTCTTTGACTCTTCCTCAGTTCCGAGTCAAGAGTATCAATGCCGGGAGGCCGACAATGGCAAACACACATCTCATTGTTGAACTAATTAACATTCTTTTACAATGCCCCGCTGAGAGTCGAAGCACTCCCGTCCCAGGGTGCCAATTAGGTAGACAGTGTACCTTACACTGAGCATAGGTAGGCTTTTGCATCCAAGCTAGGCCAAATACTCCGATTACCGTCCATTAAAAGCAAAACCTCTCAGACGGAGCACGATTAAGCGCAATTGTGGTGGCTAGACGGACAAAAGGCTAGACGATTGTCGGCGGCCGAAGGAGTCTGTAAAAAAACTTAAACGACACAACTTTTGTCCCCCGTTGGAAGGCTTTTGTGCTCTACAGTAGTGCTTCGGAGACATGCTGAAAACAGCCCGGCGGTGGTCTTTTAAAGAATGTTTTTGGAGGACCATATCCGTGTGACCAAAGCAGACAGAATCTTTCATTCGTGTCATTTGGAGCAACGGAGATTTTAGAGACTCATTCGAACTGACATCAGAGACCCCATTAGTCGTGGAGGCATTGAATAAATACAGTACAGTATTTTCAGGTCCACATGTCTCTCCGGGGTCTTAATCCCACCAGCCATAAAAAAAAGCAGAATTTAAAATGAAAAAAAAAAAATATATATATATATATATATATATATATATATATATATATATATATATATATATATATATATATATATATATATATATATATATACTGTATATATATATATATGTATAAGACGCACTCGGAGTCACATTTTTAGGAGAAATTTACCTTATAAAATCCAACACCAAAAACATACATGTCATCTTAAAAGGCAATTTAAGATAAAAATAAAATAGAGAACACGGTATACTTACATTACATGTAGGCACATATCTAAGACACTTTCGTCATTGATGACGTCACATTCATCCATCCATCCAGTATCTGCGCCGCTTATCCTCAGTAGTGTCGCGAGGGTGCTGGAGCCCATCTCAGCTGTCCTCAAGCAGTGGGCAGGGGACACCCTGAACTGTTTGCCAGCTAGTTGAAGGGTACAGGAACAGACAACTCACTCATTGACACCTCGGGACAATTTGGACCGGCCAATTAACCTGATATGCATGTCTTTGGAATAAGCTAGGAAATCGGAGTGCCTGGAGGAAACCCATGCAAGCACAGGGAGTATTTGCAAACTCCACAGAGGAAGGTTGGTAGCTGGATTTGATCCCATGACCTCAGCACTGTTCCGCAGACGTGCTATCCACTCAGCTGCTGTGCCACCTACGACGTAAAATTTTAAGATTTATTCAGATAACTTTAGCATAAGGAACATGTCTACCATATTACCATCTTCACTCCAAATCACTAAATCCAATCAAATCTTCATCTTCGGTGTCACTTTTACCTGTAAACAACTCCCTTTATATTGGAGATGCGCTGGCTTCCTCCTTCTGCTATTAGGTCAAGTCAAGCCAAGTCAAGTCATTTTTATTTGTATAGCCCCTTAATCACAAAAAGTCTCAAAGGGCTGCACAGACCACAGATTATTGCAAACCACAGACTATTATGACACCATCCCCTGATCTAAAACCTACTTGAGGGAAAATAATACACAGATATTGTTAACATAAAATATAGGTTATTCATATGCTATAGAATAGAAGTGTGTTTTACGTTTAGATTTTTACATTTCCACTGAGGTTGCAGATCGAATCACAGGGGGAAGAGCATTCCACAGCACCGGGGCTTGAATGGAGAACGCTCTCGATCCTGCGGATCTCTTCTTGGCTCTTGGGATCACTAGTAGACCAGTATTTTCAGAGCGAAGGCTCCGGACCGGAACATAGGGGGAAATTAAATCTTAAATATATGAGGGAGCAAGTTCATGCATGATTTTGCATACTACTGACAGAACCTTAAAATCACATCTTAAGCTAACAGGGAGCCAATGCAGGTTATCATGTGATCAAATGTTCTTGTTTTAGTTAAAAGCCTCTCTGCAGCATTTTGTACCAGCTAAAGGCTCTTGATTTTGGACTTCGGGAGACCGGAGAGTAGTGCATTACAGTAATCGAGACGGGAGGTAACAAACTGCAATGAATTAAAAAATTGAAAAAACGGTAGTTGCATTTCAATGTCAAAGTCAACGTTAATGGAAATTCACATTATAATACATCAATACATCATCTATGCAAGTAAAGTAATGCTACAGATCTTACCGAACTGACTGAAACCATTAGCAGAAGAACAGAAAGGAGCATCACCAACCACACATTTTAATTCCTGCATTAAATGCGAAACTTTCTATAACTCCAGAGAAATATGCCAAGAAAAAGTCGGAAAACTGCCGTAAAAACATGTTATTCCACACCGTAAAGTGAAAAAATTGTTAGGTGGAGATGATGTCTCCCAGGGATCCTCAACTTAATGATATTATTCGACTTTTTTTCACATTCATAAATGAAATATTTTGTATAGAACGCACGATAGAATCACCAAAGTCAGTTGACAGAAAACAGCTGCAGCTGGAATCTGTCACGCCAACTCCCGTGATGACACGTTGGCTCCAATAGGCGCTGACACGTGGAAGTTATTAAAGTTATAGACTTGAAACGGCGATACAGCCGCCGAGACTTGCTCGGCTCTGTCTGGCCTATCAGTCGCCGCCAATTCGAATCTACGTTCTCTCAACTGATCAAAAGCGCCGGAGCGTCAAACATCATGTTGGTGATGCTCTTTTGTTCTTTCTTGAAAATATTATACATAAACATGGAATTTTCACTCCTTCTTTAAATTTTACATTGCAGGACATGATTAATAACAAAAAAATTCAAAGCAGGCAGAAAAACTCCCAAATTGAAAAAAAAAACAAATTCCGCAAATACTGCAAACTGTCTAGTTTAAAAAAATAGGAAGGCAGATATTTGTATTAATTGTTCTATCTCAGTTTATTTTAATAACAAAAAAGATCATGATTTTAATACTGTACTTGTCATGATTACTGATTTGATTCACCTGTGCCTGTTCCTTTGGAGCCAACTGCCTCGGACTCTGATTGGCTCCCTGTCCCTATTCAAACCCACTCCTGTCGGTCGCCTTTTGTCAGTCCGTCTGCGAACCTCAGTGTATACTAAGCAAGCAATTTACAACCCGACTCCCACCTGTCCTGTTTTTGCTCACGTCTGTCTCCGGCTACGACCCGTTTTGATCTTGACCACGTCTGCTCTCCCGTGCCAACTTACGACCGTTTTTTGATCTCGACCACGTTTGCTCTCCCGCCCTGGCTTACGACTCACTTCCGACCCCGAATACGTTTTGGCTCTCCTGTCCTGGCTACTGACCTGTTTTTCCGTTCCGGACACCGCCATCACTCGCCACGGAAGATCCACTTCCGCTTTCAGAGCGACCTGCCTCCCGCGTCCAGCGATCACCGGATCGTGGGCGCAACCCTTTCTCTTTCTTCTATTAAAACTTGTGAGAAATGCAACGCAAGAGGGTCCTGTCTCCGCTCTGGTCCTGACAGTACTGGAAATGATAAAAAAACCTAAATGAAATGAAAAAAAACTAAACCTCATTTGTATTTGTTTTTAAAATCATTTTTGGAACAATTTTTGAATAAAAAGTGTTACTAGTAAAACTACTGTCCATCTTTATTATTTAATTTAATTTAAATGAAAAAATGTATATTCCAAATAGTTTTTAGTATATATTGCAATCCAAGAGAAAGAGTACTGACAAAGCAAATTGTTTTATTTTATATTAAATATAAAACAATTTATGAATTTGTGCAAAGTAAACAATAGTACCGTGTTGGTCAAAAAAATATATAATTAACTTCAAAAAAAACATACTTATTGCTTATATGCATTATTACATTATTCTATGCATTTGAAGTATGATTGTTCTTATTTTATTTAAAAAAATTGTAATTGTAAATATTTTTTACAAAATATAAATATCCCTAAAATTTGGTAAATACTAATTTGAACCATCATTACATTTATTATTTAAAATATAAATATCTTAAAAAGTATATTTTCTAAAATAATTCTTTTGGAGGATACATTTACTTATTTTAATTATTATTTTCTTATGGTAAAATAATAAAAAAAAAAAATCCAACATTTTTGTTAGTACTTCTACTTGTACGACTACCAGCTCAGTAGCCTAGATGGTAAGGCGCCCGCTTTGAGACTGGGAGGTCGGTGGTTCGCGCCCCGGCCGAGTCATTCCTAAGACTTAAAAAGTGGTCGGCGGCGCCCTCTGTTGGCTGCGGCTGCATCGGCTCGCTACAACGGGTCAGGTGCAATCGACATTTCGTTCTGTGTACATTGTTACACAGAATGACAATACAAGGAAATTATTATTATTATTATTAATATTATAATAATAATTATTATTATTATAATGCCATTTTTAAGTACTATTTTTGGTACTTTATAATAAATATTTGTTAAATACAGTGAAACAAAAAAATAAAACATATATTTTTTTCAATTGTTGTTACCTTATTATGTTTTATAATAGTCCTATGATATATTGTATTATAATTTTAAAAAAGACATAATGACAAATGTAAATATTATTGAGGTAATCCCCCTTTCAGGACGACCAGGCTGCAAGGGATGTTAGGGTTCAATATACCTTCTGATGGGGTTGCGCACTGTTTACTTTGTCACATAGGCTTTGAAGCTGATGCCAAGAAGTTTTCTGTTGCATCACATCTCCATGGCCTGAATTTTCTTTTCCAGCTATGCTGTGAGAGTCCATATATCGTAAGCATAGAGGAAGATTGAAGTAATTAGCACATGCATGCGTCCAACCTTTGATTCCCCTTCTATGTTCTTATCCGTCCAGATGGGTTTGTGTCTGGCTAGTGTGGCTGAGGTTTGAGCTATCCTGGCCATGACTTCTGGTTCTGACCCCTCTTCTGATATGCCAGCTCCAAGATATTGAAATCAAATTTGGTGAGAGGTTCAAGCTCTTGGTGATTGATGATGATATTTGTGGGGAGACCTTGGAGGTTTTTGGTCATTATTTTTGTTTTTGCCTGTGCTGGGTTGATGCTTTGTCCAGATAATTGACCACATTTCTGAGTTCCCGTTCTTCCCCTGCCAATGCGGCAATACCATCAGCAAAACAGGTTAGTAACGCTGACTCTACCTTCATGTTGGTCCAGAGCTTCCATCATGATCCTCTCAAGGAAGATATTGAATAAAGTTTGAGAGAGAACCATTTGACATTAGTTCCTACAGCATTCAGACTGGGGCGGCATTAGCTCAGGAGGTAAAGCGATCGTCTTGGGATCAGAAGGTTGCAGGTTCTCCCGGCTCCTCCGTGTTATATGTTGAAATGTCCTTGGGCAAGACACTGAATCCCTAATTCCCCGGTAGTAGATAGTTGCCCTGCATGGCTGATGCTGCTATCGGCTAGTTAGTGTGTAAAAGGGAAAAGTGTGAAGCACATTGTAAAAGCGCTTTGGGATGTCTTCATTGACATGAAGAGCGCTATATAAACGCAGACCATTTACATTTATGAGATATTATTTCTTAGCCAGTTTGCATACCGTATTGCGCTAAAATGTGGACTAACATTTAAAACCGTCTGTCTCGGTGCGAGTCAGGGCAGTCACCTCTGTCCTGCCATGGTGTAAGTAGCGGATCAGGACCCGGCAAGAGGCGGATTTCAACCTAATGCGCTTCCCCCGAGGTTATGTACGGCTAATCTGCACTGATTCCGAGGCTATTATAACACTGACCATATTTTCACCCCCTGCTCTTCAGATTTTTTTTTTATCTCGACTTACAGCCAATTTCGCCTAGCTTCTCCTTGCAAGCTAATCCCTTTGAAGTCGGACTATCTGCGGAGATGAGTCTGTTTAAGGGCTTTAATGTGGGCTTTGGCCTTTTGGAGGTTTTTTTTTTTTAAACAGGGAAATGAAACGCTCTATTCTGGCCGTGCGCACGGGCATAGGCGAGTTTGGCGCCGTGTTCAGAACAGGGTACTCGTGCAGGGCTTGGCCTCACGGCAGCTATTGTGCCAGGGAGTCACGCTCTGCCTGCCGTGCCCGCTGGGGGCATCGCTTGAATAATCTCAACAAGTTCTTTCTTTCTTTTTTTTCAGTCTTTTCAGTGAGCTAACAGTTTTACACAATCTCTCTCTGTCTGACTGTCTGGAAAAATTGACGGCGGCAAGACAAAGGGACACTTCAGTCAAAGTCGAGGCGGTTGATGGACTCCAAAGTATGCTGGGGGCTTTGAAAGTCGTAAAATGCTCTCTGAATGTGTATTTATTTTTCATTTGGATTCTTTGGGGCTCCCCTCTTTTTATGAGATTATAAAATGGTACCGTAAAATGTTGCTTGACGCCCAAAAAACATGGGCTGGTCTAAGGAAAACTAACCCAACTTTGCAACTACTTAAACCTTTCCATTGACAAAAATTCAATAGAAATGAATACTTAGTGGAATTACTTTTTATGGTAAAATAAATTAAAACGACATTTTGTAGCAGACATGTAAAAAAGTGATCTCAATTGTTTTTTTTCAGATTGATGAAAATATGCTTTTATTCACCCCAAAATAAATTTCAGAGGTTTTCTTTTAAATTAACATTAAAGGAGGGGTGTCAAACTCATTTAGCTCGGGGGCCCATAGTAAAACAAACACATACTGTAGTACGTATTTTAAAGTGCACCTAAAAGAACCTTAAACCCGGTCGTGGCGCTGAAAGCGCCAAAGCCTAAGCACTGCACACTACCAGTGTTGCAGGTGACATATGAAAAGGCATTAGATGTTATCTCATTATCAGAAAACAGAAAATCATCCTAAAATATATATAAATAAAAACACACAACAAGGGAAACAACTCTTTTGTGTAGTAGATGTCGAATCAGACTTTTGTTTTAGGATGAAAGTTCGACTCGACCACCAGACAACATATAAAAAGCATTAGATATTGTCCCATTATCACACTTATTTTACTCATGGTACCAGAACAGAGAAAACATAAAGTTGTCCTGAAAGATATAAATCAAGTCTGACACACTAAAGAGTTGTTTTATTCGTCGCTTTGTCTCCATTATCTAACATTTGTTCGTGTGTCATAAAGAGATAAATGGTAACCTATACCAATGCTGGTCCAGTGGTTAGATCGCACTGTGCTAACTGTTGCGACCCGGGTTTGATTCCTGTTGTCATATTGGTTGAAATGTTTCGATTAAACAGTCGTTGCACTAATGCATAACGTAAGTGTTAAGTTCTGGAGGGAGTGGTGCTCAAAAAAGAGGGATTGCATTTAATAACAAAATGAGTTCCCTTTTATTCATCAGTGAGGTTCATCAGTGAGGTATCGTCACTCTCATCATTTGAGCCGCCCCGGCTCTTTCTGAGCCGGGTATCCACGTGGCTCAGGGAGGCCCAACGTTTGCTTGGTATCCTTGGCGCTGGAGCTTGACCCGCAAGCCGGAGGAGCCCGAACATGAGTGCTCAGTGACAAACAAAAATGGGTTCGCAAAATAATGAAATGTCTAAACAAAACAAAACCTGACAATGTCCAAATAAGAACCAAAGACTAAACTGGAAACTGAAAATACATGGTGCAGAGACAAAAAGAAACAAACCTGGTGTGGTGATGGGAATTATATTGAAATGACGGTGATGTTCAAAATATGATGGTGAATGGACACACCTGTGCCCAGTTCAAACCCCAGTTGGGGCCATCTGGTTGTTGGGGGCATATCAGACCTTAACAGTAAGTGTAACCATGAACTGTTACTATTATATACAATTTCTCTTATTGTAGTTTGAAATCAATGTACCGGTACCTTATAGTCAAGTGCACCCTATATATGAAAAAAGGCTGTTTTTGTGGGTGTGCGCCTAATAGTCCGGTGCACCTTATAGTCCGGTGCACCTTATAGTGCGGAAAGTATGGTAAATTAATGGCATTAGGGTGTGCCCTATGCAGGGCTGGGGGTCTTTTGGGGGGTTCACAATTAAATTATGATTCAGGGTTGTAATATTTGATTATAAAATGATTATAGAGGTTTTTTTCCTCAATATTCTTTACTTTACTAAGATCTGATCCGTGCAATTTCATAAGAGAAAATCAAAAAACAACTATTAAAAGTACAGTATCTCCACTAACAGCGGTGATGTCTACTGTATTTATAATTTTGTTGTCACCCAATCAATAAAATTCGAGAATTTTCTTTGGCCTACTAGTGTGTGAGAAAGATGCAAGAACTGCAGCGTATTAACCAAGAGACCGGAATTCCACTGACATAACCGAGGCAAGCTGTGGACTGCTGTTGCAAAAAGAAGCACCATAAATTTTTGTGACATTTTTGGAAAACCCCTCCATCAAGACACTAAAATCTGAAGCATCAGTTAGTCACGCTCCATAAAAGTGAGCTACACAATGGCCCAAAAGGAGCACGCCCATCTTGAAATGATAGACAACGGTGTTGAGAAGAAGTACAGCAGATTTCCAAAGTGAGTAAATGGGTGAGATGCCTTTGAGGTCTGCTCCCACCCAGATTCTATTTAAAGTTTGAGAATCCCTCAAATATAAAATTCATTTTGAGGATGCAATATAGAAAGAAGTGTTCTCTAGAATTCATTTTTGGTGAATAATAGTGTTTTTTTCCACCTCCCAAATGAAAATAAATTAGTTTTTTTTTTTTTACACGACAGCCAGATTTGATTGTATTTAAAGAAAAGCATGTATTAAGGATACAGGGGAAGGGTAGGATCTCGTGATCAGACTAATATTTTATTCCTGCACTCCAAAATATCAAAATTGGATGATTTAGTAAATCTTTTCACTTCGCAACTGCTATTTAAGGTCAACAAAAAGTACCAGAAAACTAAAAAAAATTATTCACTCGGAAGGAAGGAAGTTATAACTTAACGGGCTGTAGTAAATTCAAAATCCCACTGGTGAGAACCACACGGAAAAGTATGTGAGTGTTTGTGTGTGGAGTCAAACTTTGGAACAATTTACAAGATGAGATCAAACAATGTCCAAATATTCACGTGTTAAAATTTGAATACAAGGAAGAATTACTGGCAGAATACATAGCTGAAGAAAATGGGGTATGAGCGATACTAGATATTGGAATTATTGCGGAGCAGATGGATGGTTTACAACTATAGTTAACCTTGTTGTTATTGTTACAATTATTATATCATAACTGTTATTATTGCTATTGTTGTTATTTTCATTGGTGTCTCAATGATATTTTGTAGCATCATAACGTTAATAGATGGGTTCTACGATGATTAGTATATAACATATGTGACTATTGTTATGACTATAATTATTGATATCCGATCTATGTAGTATGTATATCCGTGAGCTTTTGTTATATTTAGACACAAAAGAGGAGTTTTCTGTGAAATGTGATGAATAAGGAAGATGAAGGGGTAGGGAAAATAAGCGTCTGCTTCTTACTACCCCTTTTCGAACATTTTATGTTAACATTATTTTTGTTGTTGAGTCATTGTTTTTGTCTTGATTTTATTTTCGAATGTTCGAAATAAAGTTTTAATTCATTCATTCACTTATTCATTCATTGTATTATTCGACTACTAGATTTCTCTGAATTGCGCAGTGCAACTGAAAACGAATGCTGAGTGCTACAAAGCACAAAAATGAATACAAACTGAGACTCAAAGTGACCAAACCGCACAATTTTTTTCTGTAATTTTTATTTTTATTTGGAAATATTATTCAAACATATATATATATATATATATATATATATATATATATATATATATATATATATATATATATATATATATATATATATGAATATTAAATAACATATCCCTGCTTTCATGTAAAGAATTAATAATAACGAATTAACTTTGGGTGGGAAATTAGTTGAATAAGTGCATGTGTACCTTAATTTGACTACGGTTTTCTCTCCAGAGGTCAGGGTTGAGACTGAAAAAGGAACATTTTAATTATAAAAAAACCCAATGCAAATATAAATATCCCATGACAATGTCATAAGCTGAACAGGAGGAGGACCCAGATGCGTAATGTTTTCACGCAAGCTTTATTTCACGGGAAATGGGGCAGTCATGCACGTTAACACAAACGCCAGTGATTCGGTGATCGCTGGGCGGAAGAAGTAAGACAGAAGTCTGCCGTGGAAAAACAGGAAGCCAGAGGCCGACGAGATCAATACCAGATACACGTGCAGATACCGGACAGATGGGGTCGATACCAGACAGGACGGAACAGACAGGATCGATATCAGCTACACGAGCAGATACCATACAGACAGGATCGATACCAGATACTGGAGACTGGAGTCAGATATCAGACAGGACAAGACCGACGGGATCGATCAATACCGGATACTGGAGACTGGAGTCAGATATCAGACAGGACAAGACAGACAGGATCGATACCGGATACCGGAGACTGTAGCAAGAAATCAGACAGGACGAGACAGACGGGATCGATACCAGACACTGGAGACTGGAGTCAGATATCAAACAGGATGAGATAGATAGGATCGCTACCCGATAAAGGAGACTGGAGTCAGATATCAGACAGGACGAGACAGACGGAATCGATACCAGACACTAGGGACTGGAGTCAGATATAAAACAGGACGAGATACACGGGATCGATATCGGACAGGATTCACAAAAAGGATACCGGACAGTGTCAAAACACACGTCTTGCGGGTGCAGAGGTTTGTTGACGGCGTGACAAGGGGTGAGTGAGAGCACTGAGCTTAAATAGGAGGGAAGCCAATCAGGCAACGAGCCGCAGCTGGGGGCAACCGTGACAAGCAAAAGCAAAAAGCTGTGTTATTTACTGCACTTATGGTGCATTTAAAGATCAGCCGGAATTTCCTAAATCGAAATAAAAAGGTCTGACGTCTTATAATAACTAAAAAGGGCTAAGCTTGATAAACGCTAAGTGTATAATTATCACGAGCATGGGCAAGGAACAAAACAGTGACAGGGACCCTACAATTGGACAGACAAAAAAATTTCCCAGGGTTTTTCACAAGATGAAACGGAAGCCAGTTGGAGCGAAATAATATGATGGGATTCTCACAGTTGGTTTTGTAGGAGGAAACACCACGTCCATATTGTTAATAGTGAGAAATTAGCATTCTAGAATTGCCGGAAGTTCCGTTAAATTGATGAACTGGATTCATCTCCTTCAAAATGACACATTTAGAAATGCTTTGTAATTCCTCATGTTTCAGACCACAGTGAGAAGACGGTTTCATGGGAGGAACGAGGACACATGGGCGACCAGCTTGACCTCCTCCAAGCCGCAGTAGACGATCGGGCCGCCGGGTCCTCGAACGCAACTGAGCCCAAGCGTAGACGCAAGCGCTTCCTGTCTTACCCTCGCTACGTGGAGCTGATGGTGACGGCCGACGCCAAGATGGCGCGACACCACGGTCATAACCTGGAGCACTACATCCTAACAATCATGTCAGTAGTAAGTAAGATGTTTCTAAAAATTATTTTTTAGCAGTCTTTGTTCATTATTATCATATATTGTTCGAATTCTATTACCGGTTGTAGCGTTATCGATATGACACCGGGTTAAACCACCAAGTAGCTACCTGGACCACATGGGACAGCTTTCATTTATTTCTCCGGATGATGAAAACTGCAACAATATAATCAAGAACATTGACAACATGTGCCAATAAGTTTGCGAAAATAAAGTGCTTAATGTCACGGCAAGAATGGAATCAGGACCTAAATGCATAGCGTTAACCACAAGTTTATTGATAGAAAGAGGAAGGGCAGCGCCCGCGATTCGGTGCTCGCTGGACACGGGAATCAAGCTGCTAACACAATCGGATCGTGTTCCGAATACGGAAGTGGATCATCCGGAGAGGGAGATGGCGGTGTCAAGGACGGAAAAAAACGTTCGATAGCCGGGACAGGAGAGCCTAAATGTGGTCGGGATCAAAAATGGGTCGTAAGCCGGGGAGAGAGAGCAAACGTGGTTGGGGTCAAAAAAAGGGTCAAAGCCGGAAACAAACGGGGAGATCAGGAACGGACGGGTGGAAAATGGGTGCAAAAAGCGGGACCGACGGGAGTCAGAGTCAAAATGCTTACCTTGTAGAAACAGAGGTTCGCTGACGGACTGACAGGAGAGTAAAAGGACTGGGCTTAAAAAGGACAGGGAACCAATCAGATAGCCCAAAGCGATTGGCGCCAAACGAGCGGGATCAAGGGATCCCAGTTCGAATCCCGGTTGTCCGTGTTATTTGTTTTCCGTGGGTAAGACACTGTACCCCTAATACCCCCAATAAGCAGGTTAGCGTCTTACATGGATGCAATACAAGGCCGCTATTGGTAAATGTGAAGCACACTGTAAAAGCGCTTTGGGAAGTATTTGACTTGAAAAGCGCTATATAAATGAAGATCATTTCATTTCAAACTTTAGATCCCTCTTAAACATTACGCGATATACCATATTTCCACACCTTTAGGCGCACCAGATCGTAAGGTACACCCCCCAAAAATAGAAATTTTTGATATATTTTTCATATATAAGACGCTCAGGACTATAAGGCAAAATTAATTAATATAATCACCAATGAGGGCAGCACTAGGGGCAGTGGTTAGCGCATGTGCGGCACAGTTCTAAGGTCTTGGGAACCTCTTGTTTGGGTTCAAATCCAGCTACTGTGCGGAGTTTGTATGTTCTCCCCGTGCTTGCGTGGGTTTCCTCCGGGCACTCCGGTTTCCTCCTACATTTTAAAGACATGCATTTCAGGTGGATTGGCCGGTCCAAATTGTCCCTTGGTATGAATGAGGGAGCGAGTTGTCTGTCCCTGTGTGCCCTGCGATTGGCTGGCAACCAGTTCAGGGTGTCCCGTGCCCACTGCCCGATGATTGCTCGGATGGGCTCCAGCACCCCCGCGACCCTACTGAGGATAAGCGGTGCAGCTAATGAGATGAGATAATATTGCGCTGGCCTCACTAAACAGCTATTGAACGACGCCCCAAGTATCCAGACTTCTTTTCTGGAAAGGAAAAATAGTTTAAATTTTAAAGGTTTTTATTTTCAAATGTCAGCCATTTTGATTCTTTTTTACAGTGGAAAGGGAAGCTTTTATAATAACAGCATCGGTAGTTTGTATTGGTATCACTGACTACTTATGAATTGGTTATAGATCCAAAATATTCTGGCATCATAGATCCTTAAATGGTAAATGATCTGCATTCATATTGTGCTTTTCAAGTCTCTGAAGACATCCCAACTTGCTTTACAATGCGCTTCACATTCACCCATTCACACACAAACACACACACATACACACACACACACCTACACACACACACACACACACACACACACACACACACACACACACCTATAACGTTATTGAAAACATTTATCATTTTCTTCTTTTTCGCTAAATGCAAGCATAGTTTTCTGTTTTTGTCAAACGGTAACGGTAGTATTTTTCAGTAATTCAGCTGCTTCGTTACACAAGCCACATAAAATTTGATTTTCGGAACGCAAACGTCACATTTTTTAAGTAAATAGAGATTTAAAATGTTTCTTGTTAGCAAAACTTGGATTAGTCTAATAAACACGTAATAACAAAACTTAAATCAATTACACCTGTAAAATGATTTTAATTAATAAAGTGGAATAGAAATGACTTATTATCGTAAAACTTTATTATGACATTTTGTCGCTGTCCCACAAACAATGTGCAGCCCTTTGAAACTCATTGTGATTAAGGGCTATACAAATAAACTTGACTTGACTTATTTCAAAATTTTCTATGGCTAAAACTAGTGACTTTTTAGTTAAATATTAGCGTAATATTCATTTTTTTGCCAAATGGTTGCAAAGACCCCTTAACCGCCAGGGATATCGAGGCACCACTTCATGTGGTGTGTCTTTGGCAAGTACAGACTTTTTTTGAGGTAAAGGTTTGCCCCCCCCCACATGAAACAGATAGTTCTGGTTTCCATGGTTACCAGTAGCAGGAGAAGCCTCGTGATCTAACTCTGATTCAGCACCTTCATCATCTGGTAACCTTTGTTTTACGATATACAGCGTCATCCCCTCTCCTGAGATGAGCCGGACGTATGATTCACCAATCCAGCTGCCAAAAATTCCGGTTTTCGGAATGCATTTGTCAAATATTTTTAAGTAAGTCATGATTTGAAATCCCAAATCTGACCAAATCGAAAACGGCCAATGTCCCGTGTTACGGTGATAGGAAGATCGAGCAAAGACAGGCCTGGTCTCTGTTTACGTCCCCCCCTCAGGGTTAAGACGAGCTAAATGTTTATAGTGGACTAATGAGTTCCTGTCAGGAGGCTGCACTCGGCCTCAGGAGACCGCTTGCCGACCGTGACAGGGGTGCACCGATAGAGCGAGGGAAATGGAGGGGAAAACGAGCGAGAGAATGTTTGGCTGACCAACTGTTGAGCTTCATGTCGGCTGCTCCATTCATCTGCAGGAGGGAAAGAAATCGACTTTTAAGACCTCGATTATGAAATGCCAAAGTGGCCTCCATTGACCTGTTCTTTGTGTTTTTTGGCATTCTGAGCGGTTCAGGTTTTTGGAAGTTTGCATTTTTTTGTCTGTGCCTCGTCTTTGTTACAGGTAGCGGCGGTGTACAAGGACCCAAGCGTGGGAAACCT
Source organism: Urocampus carinirostris (assembly GCF_059441175.1). Classification (NCBI taxonomy): domain Eukaryota; kingdom Metazoa; phylum Chordata; class Actinopteri; order Syngnathiformes; family Syngnathidae; genus Urocampus; species Urocampus carinirostris. The sequence goes on from NC_142355.1 coordinate 26,026,749, forward strand.
CATCAACATCGTGATTGTCAAACTGATCGTCGTCCACAATGAACAGGTAGGACATGGAGCAAAGGAGGGTGGACACAGGGACACTGCTTGTTTTCTTTCGTCCAGTTTCTTGTGACAGGGTCAAAGGACCGTTTAGTGTGACCACAGCCATCAATATGCAATCTTTTTCTATCTATCTATCTATCTATCTATCTATCTATCTATCTATCTATCTATCTATCTATCTATCTATCTATCTATCTATCTATCTATCTATCTATCTATCTATCTATCTATCTATCTATCTATCTATCTATCTATCTATCTATCTATCTATCTATCTATCTATCTATCTATCTATCTATCTATCTATCTATCTATCTATCTATCTATCTATCTATCTATCTATCTATCTATCTATCTATCTATCTATCTATCTATCTATCTATCTATCTATCTATCTATCTATCTATCTATCTATCTATCTATCTATCTATCTATCTATCTATCTATCTATCTATCTATCTATCTATCTATCTATCTATCTATCTATCTATCTATCTTTCTGTCTGTCTGTCCGTCCCTCCGTCTCTCTGTCTGTCTGTCTGTCTGTCTGTCAAGCATCGAGCAGTCTGTCTGTCTCTCTGTCCGTCGAGCGGTCTTTCTGTCTGTGTGTCAGTCATTTTTTTTTTTTTTTGTTCTACAATATTGTAACCTCTCACTACTTTGTATTTTACGGCCCTAATGTAACCCATGATTAAAAATATTCTGTGATCATGTATTATTATTTTGGTTTTGGCCTATTAAGCATGCCAATATGGCCTGCTTCAAATGAACTGCACTGTTTTGGCTGTGATCTGTTAGCCCCAGTTGATTATTGCTGAGAGTAAGGGGTTAGAGAGCGAATTTGTGTCTTTTTTCTGTTCTTTTCTGCCTAACATGACCATTACCGGTTGGCTGTGATCCTTTAACGGCTATTGCTAGCAGAACGCATGTTACAAATGTGGCTACTATGCAGATTTTTGCATATCACGAGGGGTTCTTGTCCCCATTGTTTGCGATATTTAAAGGTTTACACTATATCAACTTTATTACTGGCAGAAGTTGTTTTATTACACAATACAACATAAATAGGATACCAACCCATTGATGCCCTGTAAGCAACAGCTTGGTCACAACGGTACTGGAGATTCGAATGATTTCATTGAAACAGGAGGGCCCTTCAGTGAGTTTCAACGCTGCCACCACCTTGCACAACTTCTGCACGTGGCAGCAGAAGCAAAACGTCAAAGACGACAGCCACCCGTCCCACCACGACACCGCCCTCCTCATCACCAGGTAGTCCTAACTCAAAAATGTTGTTTACCTTTGAAATATTTGTACGTTTTTTAAAAAAAATGGTTATTTCCCCAGGGAAGATATCTGCCGTGCAAAAGACAAGTGTGACACCCTAGGTATGACTTTTCCCATTTTCTTCTCTCCCCAAATTAACTTTACAGACCGACCTCATAAACAGTGCAGTAATGCGTTTATGGTGAGATGGCTAATAAACATTAACCCCGAGTGAGGTTAATCTCTCTAAACATTTTAATAGTTGAGCAAACGTAATAGTTTTATGTCATATACAGCGTCTGTGTGCTTCCAGGACTGGCGGAATTGGGGACCATGTGCGACCAGTACCGCAGCTGTTCCATCAGCGAGGAAAACGGAATTAGCGCCTCCTTCACCATCGCTCACGAGCTGGGCCATGTGTAAGTTGGTAATGCTAACACGCAGTAAGCTAGTGCAAAGCTAGGCTCTTAAATACCTGATGGCAGCTCACGGTGGTAATTCTCTGAGTTATCCAAAGCTCTATAAAAAGTTCAAAATAGTAGTGGGCAATTATTTGAATTCATGTGAGTGATATTTTTTTAATTTCCTTGTCCTTATGTTGTCACAAACCTGGACAGGAAACATGAATGAGAACACAATCACGTAACGTTACTCACAGTTTATTGGGGAGAAGAGGAATGAGTGCACACTCGATCGGGGGATCGATGGTCGCAGAAGTAGATTGAAATCGGAACTAAGGAGTGGTCAAAATCAAACAGATTGGGCCGAAAATAAAACATGATCAAAACACAGGCAAAAACGGAGATTCACAGGACTTGGCATATCACAACTGAGTCCAGCACGAGTTTCGCAGACACTCTGACACCGGGGGACTCACAAGACAACATTTAAGTAGTCCAGCAGCAGTCTGTCAACGCGTTTCAGCTGGTGTCAATGGGCGGGACCCATTGGGCGCCGTGGCAACCGTGACAGAACCTGGCGCCACACGGCGGGGACCAATTGGGCGCCATGGCAATCGTGACATATCTAGGTTTCATATCAGGGGATGTTGTAATAGTTGTCTGGTCAGTGATAAAGAGCTGTACAAAAAATGTGATTTGACACATTTTTCGTTTTAAATATTATCAAATTGAAAATGTGCTAAATTGGGAAATCGGGGGTAGACATTCAGCACGGCGGTGCAGTGGTTAGAGCTTGTGCGGCACAGTTATGAGGTCGTGGGAACCTCCTGCGTGGGTTCAAATCTTACTGTGCAGAGTTTTTATGTTCTCCCTGTGCTTGCGTGGGTTTCCTCCGGGCACTCCGGTTTCCTTCCACATTCCAAAGACATGCATTTCAGGTGAATTGGCCGGTCAAAATTGTCCCTAGGTGTGACTGAGCGAGTGAGTTGTCTGTCCCCGTGTGCCCTGCGATTGGCTGGCAACTAGTTCAGGGTGTCCCCTGGCCACTGCCCGCTGATTGCTGGGATGGGCTACAGCACCCCCACGACCCTACTGAGGATAAGCGGTGCGGCTAATGAGATGAGATGAGATGGGGGTAGACATTAGAGTACACACTCAGGATACGGCAACCCTGCCTTACTTTTTGCATTATGGTGTACAGGTAAAGTTTTTTTTTCTGACCTTTGTTATGGCATATTTTCTATAAAACATCAAAAACAAATTATTTTGCATGCTCCAAACTTACATAATTCTAACTGTTCCTTCGTATGTAGTGTTACATCTCCAATATGCTATTGGTCGACATCATTCACACTGCTGGTGTGCTTTTGGTTTGTGTCACAGCATCATGAAAACGGGGATAAGCTGTTTCGGAGATAGAATTTGACTTTCTCTGTGTCGTTCCAAAGTCGAGTTCTTACATGCCAACTTAAGCACAGGTAAAGCTGAAATTCCATTAATTCAGCTATATATAGGGCACATTCTCAACTATAGTTTACTGTCAGTGTCACACCAACTACCCCGTTTTGGCAGTAGGTCGCTAAGAAACTCGAAGCTCGTTAAACTATGTACTGTATGTTCACCGTTGAGATAATCTTTGATGAAAACCCACTGATCAAACTGTAAATAAATAGAAACGCCAGCAAATCACTCAGAGCAATTTGATTGGGTGAGTGGTAGAGGTGGCGGATCTCTTGATACAGCGCAAGGAATTCCTTTCTCTCTCGCCCGGTGCGATCTGCGCCGAGGTATATATGGAGATATCCTTTTATGAAATTTTTACAAAATAATTTAGCTTCGACCTTGTTTTGAAACCATAATTTAGGACAAAAACGTTGGTCAAAATGATCTCCAACACTCTTGATTAACTGAGGGCGGGAAACAAATTTTAAGAGTTATATTTATATTGTCCTACGGGCACTACGGTTTCCTCCCACATTCCAACGACATGCATTTCAGGTGGATTGGCCGGTCCAAATTGTCGATAGGTGTGATTGAGCGAGCGAGTTGTCTGTCCCTTTGTGCCCTGCGATTGGCTGGCAACCAGTTCAGGGTGGTCCCTGCCCACTGCCCAATGATTGCTGGGATGGGCTTCAGCACCCCCGCGAGCCTACTGAGGATAAGCGGTGCAGCTAATGAGATGAGATGAGATATTTATATTGATTGATTGATTGATTGACTGATTGATGCTGCTAGCATTTGACTGTCGGAAGAGCTGTGTGGCTTCACCTAACAAAAGTTAGCTTTGAATCCAGGCCAGAAACCTTAAAGTAGGCTGCATGATTAACTAAAATGTAACCGATATTGCGATTTGACGTAGTGCGATTGTGCAATCTCAAGACACTGCATTTTTTTCAAGGATTTACAGTTTAATGATTGTGCCGCCTTAGTTATTTGATTGATGGAGTGTTTGGCCAAACAGAATTGTCATAGTTCCTATTTTAACGGTGTCGGCCAATCAGAGGAAAGTTTTAATGGCACTTGCTAATAAAGGCTTGGCAGCCACACACACTACCACACACTGTGGCCTGATGTATGCTATCAGTGAACTTACTGGCCATTAAAACAATCTACGAAACAACGCGACAACTAAAAGCTTTGGCGGTTTGTTAGATTAAAAATAAATTCATGAATTAAATCGGACTCTGAAGAAAGTCAAAGACCACAAAAAAATGCTGATCACCAGCCGTGCTTGGTGTATTGTTATGGCATCCAGGAATGGACTGAGGTGGAATCGTGATAAATAGCAATCAAGTGGCTGCAGGTCCAACCTACTGCTACGGCTAAATTACCATAATAAGGTACCCCTGCGGAGTCTGTATCCCACCAGCGCTAGATCCATTACCCATGGAACGGATGACATGGAGCGACAACTTTTGGAAAACCGATATAATCAGTACACTTGCATTTTAATCATTGCGGAGACCTTAATGAAAGTCAGAGTTACCCAATGCTAGCGTGCAGCTAGATAGACGCTCTCGAAATAGCTTTTGTATAATGACAATCAAGATCCCATATTTGACTGGAACTCCGTATTTTTTTGATTTGTCGATTTATAGTTGTTATTTGGTTACTGTCGTATATTCTTAGTCGGTAATTATGTCATTTCGAAGTCAGTTTGAACGTTGTACCGGCTAGTTACTTAACATCGATTGAGGAATCGAAAAGTAAACAATGGTCAGCAGACAGCAACCTAGAAGAGGGCGCTGTTTACCCAAGGTTAAAACAAGTCATTGTGACTGAGTACTCAAAAAGACAAAACTTGCACAGAAAATGTTGCAATACTGGTCCTTTTTAAAAACGTGCAGCCTAACTATTTTTTTTCAATATAATTATCTTTGTGATTATTCTTATTCGTAAGGAATGTTCTTTCTTCCAAGTGTTGCCAGATGTGTGAAGCGGAAAATACTGTACGCTTGTGTTGATCGTCAATATGTAAAAGGTTAGGTCGAAAACAATTCTCTCATAGATCCAAGAATCCCGTTTTTTAAGAAAGGGAGTTCTATAGAATCTGCAGTCATTTCTGTTTATCCTAACGATGGGACAGCTGTTGGGTCAGTTAGCGTGAGCCAGTTGGCGCCGTCTTCTCGGTGCATTTAATCGGCGTATTCACAGAAGAGGCTTTTACCGGGCTTGGGAACGCCAGTGTCAGGTAGTGGGAGCCACTCAAGTGCATTGCATAGGATTAGGGACCCAATTTGCCTTAATGGATTGGAAGCCATTCTCATATGTCTCGGAGGACCTCCGGGGCTGATAGTCGATCTTAATCACGTTTGGGGTTAAACAAACGTCGTGCAGTGGAAATACCCAAAATGGACTCAAGTCAATCAAATAGAATATATGGCTTTGGGCTACGTTGGATCAATAGAAGATTAGGATGGATGGAAAAAGACAATTAGGGAAATGGTTAGTTTTTTGTTTTTGTCAATCCTTGTTTATCAGATTATTTCTGCATTAAACTGGTCCATGACATTTACTCTAAATGATAGCCACTACTGTAATAAATTCATCCACCAATAAAGAATTTATTTGAAGCAGATAATGGATGGATGGATGGATGGATGGATGTTTCTCTTAAATCAGTTATATTTTATATATCCCCCTTTGTTATCCATTTAGATTATTTCAGGACATGTTTATATTGTTAACATGTTTGTATAAAATAATAAATAATCTTTAATCTTTGCAAAAAAATATTGCAGATGGGGCAGTTTATAGATATTCATTCTCCTTTATTTACTTATTCAATGTTATCTTTTTACGTTATTTTTTATTTTTTTCTAACAACTTTGAAAATTATTAAATAACCTGGCACCTAAGATGAAAAACAAGGAATAAATTATCTCTTTTTAACCATCTTTATCTTTTCATTGAATTCATTAGAAAACAGTTCTGTTAGATTTAATTATCTTCTATAAAAATAAAATAAAATTGTATACATCCTGGCATCTATGTAAGATTTACTTATTTTACTAAAAAAAACAAGTTAACACTTTAATTTTTATTCTATCCCGTCAAAGTATTTATATATAGATAATTTTCTTTGTTTTTATTTGATGCAATTATTTTTTGATCATTATTGAAAAAAATCATAACATCCCGTTTAAGGCTGATTTATCTTATATTACGAAAAAAAAAACAAGTTGAAAGGCTTCTTTGTATCCTTTTTGCTTATTTTCTATGCATGTATTTATTTTCATTTATTATTGATTTTCTATTTTTCTCCAAAGATTAAAAAAACATTATACAACATGGCGTGTAAGTTCGGATTTTTTTAATAAACTTCTTGAAAAACAAGTTCAAAATATTCTTTCTCATTTACATTTTTGATACATGTTTACTTAGTGCTATTTTTATGTATATATAATTCATTTATATTCTACCAAGATTAATAAAACTATATAACAAGATATTTGAATATATATTGTTAGATTGTAATAAGAAAGCAATTTACAACGATAGTAAATTAGTAAAAAAATCACTTAAAGTAGTAATAATATACTGCTAATCGGGTATTATTTACTTTTAATGTGCATAAATCACAAGTTTCACAGCGATTTGCTTGGTTTTTGATGCTTTGCTAGTATTCGTTGTCACTGTAATACAAAACCATGATTTGGTAGATAAATGAATAAATACATGACGATACTGCCATCACATCAAGATATCAAGTTTGCGCCACCCGTCAACAGCCATCGCTGTCGCAATCTGTGCTTCCAAGCCGGATTGAGTCTTTTTGAATAGGCTTTTAATATTCCTTAACTTAGATACAGGTATAAACATGTTAACATATCATTGAATTCAAACTCTCAGTATTGTCATACCGGCATTCATAAACTTACAGACATTCCAGCTAACTTTCGTGGGCATTTCAGGCGTATACTTGCGCTAATGACACAGTGATACCTCCGACTGGTGCATCCCCCCCAAGGGGGGCACGGAATTGACTGATTTACGGCCTCATTACACTAACAGCCTCTTATCTCTTTGAGGCCTTCAAGACTCTGCATGCTTAATCGAGCTGTAAATCCATGCGAAGTAAATCAACACACATCGGGTGACCATGTTAAAAGTTTGTGTGTGTGGACTGGTTTTGTTAGCTTCTCAGAATAGAATAGAATAGAATAGAATAATCTTTGATTTTGTTAGACGTTCCACTCCAGGCCCTGCGACCCTACTGAGAATAAGCGGTGCAGATAATAGATGGATGGATGGGTTGCACTCCAGGATGAACATGTAATAAAAAACGGAATGACAAAAATTAAAATCTAAAAGAATGTTAAGATTGATAGGCAATATTTACAAGGTTTGGTCTAAGTTGTAAATGTGTCGGAAATACTGCGATGAAAAATGGTGCGATAACAGCGCAAAAATAAGAATAAAAAATATCTTTTTTTTTATACACAGGGAAGATATTTTTCAGAGGCCTCTGTAGTTGTTTAAGGATGTGGTTGCTCTGGGGAAAAATTCTGTCTTTGTAGCGTCTGCCAGAGGGCAGCTGTTCAAAGAGGTAGTTGGTCGGTTTTGCTGTGTTAGCACGAGCCGCAAATGTCCTCCAGACTTGAAAACCGATGAGCAACCGATAATTTTATGGGCTGTATTGATATCTGTATGTAAGGGGCCGGTCACACAGCCGTTTGCGGCTGAATCACGGCTAAAATTTTGCGTTTGGCCAACCCACTGTTCATCGGTGGTATGCCCGCAAAACAGACGCCGGCGACTGTTCCGCTTCCTCATCGCGTCATTTCCGCGTCATTTTCTCGTGTGGACCACGGGTATAAAAGCTCCCGAGCCGGTGTTGTGCCCAAATCTTTTGTTTTGATTAGGATAATCGTTCGAGCAAGTTTAGGTTATAGTAAGGAGCTAGCTATGCTCTATAATCCAGCTAGCACTTGAATAATTCAGCGATGGTGTGAACGTTGTCAGAATCTGCCAAAAGAATCATTTTTGTGTGCTCAACATAATTCGGTGGCAAAAACCCAATTGTTTGCAGAGTTTTAGGCCAACTTTTCAGGGCCAGAGGCGGCCTGCCAAAGCATGCATCAGGTCTGTGCACTCGTGCGAGTGCCTGTGTGCTCACTGACATTGCAGCCAGCGCTGACCCACATCCTGTTGTAAACATCTCTAGATATCGTACAGCTGTGTGTAAATACACACAGAACTACAACACACAGATTTGTTTTTATATCCTTGTTAAGACATTCCATTGACATAATGCATTTCCTAGCCTCTTACCCTAATATTAACTATCAAAACTGATGGCCTAACCCTCACCCACCCTTAACCCGAACCCTAACTCATATTTTAATTAGAAAACCCAGTTTTAACCCTAAAAAAACAATTCTATCCATCTTAAGATTCCCAAAATGTATTAGTATGGACTATTTCTCTTTACTATGCATTTAATGGTTTTCCCACCCCGTTACCCTCGTTTTACCCATCAAAACCGATACCTTCACCCTTAGTCCAACCAAAGCCAAACTGTATCTCGAATCTTCAATCTAAAACCATTGTTTCACCCTAAAAATAGAGTCTAACCATTGTACGGCCATTGGAATGTCCCAGTATTAACCATTGGTCCCCACAATGATAGTGAAAATCCTGAAAATGGCTCTTACAAGGTAACAGATAGAAGTACACACACAAATAGTTTTGTTTTTCAATCCTAGCTGAGACCTTCCATTCACATAATGCATTACCCTAACCTTACCCCTCAAAACTTATTGCCTAAAACTCAACATTAGCCTAACCACAACAAAAGTCTTCCACAGATTTTCAATTTAAAATGTTTTAACTCTAAAGTGTCCAACCTTATTAGGACTATTGGAACGTCCTAGTATAGACCATGGGACCCTGCCAAGGTATAAAAAATCCTGAAAATGTCTCTTAGAATGTTATATATATGAGTACACACACATTGTTTTGTTTTTTTATCCTAGTTGAGATATTCTAACGACCTAATTTTTCTATCCCCTAACCCTCACACTTAGCTCTAACCCTAACTCATATATTAACTCTAAAACCCTTAAAAGGAGTCGAAACCATATTAGGACCACCGAAATGTCCTGTTTTGGACTTTTTGTCCCTATGGTGATAGTAAATATCCCCAAAATGGCTTAGAGAAGGTAATAAACTCGAGTACACTCACATGTGCATGCAAGAAAGAAGTGCAGTCCATTGAGGATTCTGCAAATCATCAAGAAAGTAGACATAGTGATCTCGCCAATAGCAGGATAAACTCATTAATGTGCAGACGCACGGCGGCGCCCTTTGTTTTATGCACGTTGTCTCTGGCTTCGTGTTTATTAGCAGCCAGGAACGTGACCTGTCTTTCTTTTACACTCTGTCATTAGAGGCATGTGTTTTATTTTACGTGTCAAAGGTCCCGGAGTCAAAACCTTGCTCATATTTGCACCATTATAGGTTATACCAGATAAGCTCAGATAAGTGGATCCACGGAAAGAAAACTGATAATTATTAATATTGATATATTATAATGTGTATAATCTGCATATTGTTCCCGTTTTTCTCACAGGTTCAACATGCCCCACGACGATAACCCTAAGTGTCGAGAGGCTGGCATGAAGCACCAATATCATGTCATGGCTCCCACCCTCAATCATGACACCAACCCTTGGTCGTGGTCCAAATGCAGCCGCAAGTACATCACCGAGTTTCTCGAGTACGTACACTTTTAAATTACCAATCAACCTCATTGCCTAGACTATATGCTAACAGTTAATTTGATAAAAAAATGTAAGAAACAACTCGACTCATTAGCAGCAACTAGCTAGTCCACGGCTAAGACTATTGGATGATCTTACTGCAAAGACTTTAGAGACTAATGCTATCTGTCAACCCAAGGCACATATTTAACTTGCAAACAATTTGTTTTGTCTTGAGCAACTAGCTTATCTTAATGCTAACGTCTGACACATTCAGTTTCACTTAATTCTGAAAGGTGTGGGCGTAAAATGGTACTACCTGGTCTTTTGCTTGTACAATCTGAAAGTTTGGAGTTCTAACTCTAAAATGTAGTCACTACCGTGACTATAATACAATAACCTCTAAGAGGGGTCAACTATGAAAACAAACCACGCATATTGTGACTCGACAGCATAAAAAGGTGTAAATTCAAAAGAAATAGGGCCTTCTGTAGTACCTAGCCATAAACATTTGACTCTCTGCCTAGAAGTTGAAATAAACTAAAAAATACTTATTGTCAGAACCCGAACAGGAGGAGGACCCAGATGCGTAACGTTTTCACACAAGCTTTATTTTACGGGAATGGGGCAGCCATTCGCGTGAACACTAACGCCAGTGATTCGGTGATCGCTGGCCGGAAGAAGTAAGACAGAAGTCCGGCGTGGAAAAACGGGAAGCCAGAGGCTGACAAGATCGATACAAGATACATGAGCAGATACCGGACAGACGGGGTCGATAACCGGACAAGGCGGGACCGACAGGATTGATACCAGATACTGGAGAATGGAGTCAGATATCAGACAGGACAAGACTGACGGGATGGATACCGGATATTGGAGACTGGAGTCAGATATCAGACAGGACGAGACAGACGGGATCGATACCGGAAACTGGAGACTGGCGCAACCTATCAGGATGAGACAGGCGAGATCAATACCGGATACCGGAGATTGTAGCAAGATATCAGACAGGAGGAGACAGACGGGTTCGATACCAGACACTGGAGACTGGAGTAAGCTATCAGAGGACGAGAAAGACGGGATTGATACCCAATACTCGAGACTGGAATCAGATATCAGACAGGACGAGATGGACGGGATCGATACCAGACACTGGAGACTGGAGTCAGATGTCAAACAGGATGGGATAGACGGGATCGATACCGGACAGAGTCAAAATTCATGTCTTGTGTGTGCAGAGGTTCGTTGATGGACTGACAAAGAGTGAGTGAGAGCACCGAGCTTAAAAACGAGGGAAGCCAATCAGGCAACGAGCCACAGCTGGCGCCAAACGGGCGGGGCCAAGTGAGGGCAATGGGCAACCGTGACACTAATTTGATCAAATCTGACACAAAAGTATCAGCTAATAATAATGCTAATATTTTAATATTCATCACTTGTCCAGTTTTCTTATAGATAATAGCATCCTTCGCTAACAGGGACTGCTGGATGCAACAAAGTAAAAAACTTTTTCTATTTTTTTTTAAATATGTTTCTAAATTTAAAACCAAACAACAACCATTTCAAATTAATTTATTATCCTAAAATAATCCAGATGAATATTACGTTTCCTCATTTGACCACATTTTAAACTTTTGTTATAGTAGCAAAAATTGTTCCCAAGATTTACAGAATTTTCAGATACAGCAGATATCATTTTTGCTCGTTTAAAGTATTATTTTTCCTAATAATCTAAAAGACATATACTTCTTCCCATTTAAGTATTTGTATTTTTCAAACATGTTCTATCTCATTTAATTTTCGAATGTAATTGCAATAATCTAATAACATTACTTTGAAATTATGTTATTGTCTTTAAAAATCCATATTCATCGTTTAGAATATCATTTTTGATTATTTTTCCAATAGGGAAAAACAATCCTATATATTATATGTTACATATATAGCGAGTTTCAAATATGATTTTAGTTATTTCAGGAAGAAAACAAGTAAAAATATGAAAAATTAAGTATTCTGGCGATGATGCAAATTTTGTTTAATGTACTGTCAAGACCAGAACGGAAACAGGACCCACTGGCGTAACGTTCCTCACAAGTTTTATTAGAAGAAAGGGAGGGGGTTGCGCCCACGATCCGGGGATTACTGTACGCGGGAAGCAGGTCGCTCCGAACGGGGAAGTGGGACTTCCGTTGCGAGCGATGGCGGTGTCGGAGAGTAGACATTGTCGATATCAAAAACAGATCGTTATTCGGGACGGGAGAACAGTCATGGTCGAGATCAAAACTGGTCGTAATTTGGGAAGGGAGAGCTGACGTGGTCGAGATCAAAACAGATCGTAGCGGGAGACCAACGGGAGCAAAAAAACAGGACAGGCGAAAAAGGGCTTGCCGTGTAAAAACAGATTCGCAGACGGACTGACAAAAGGGGGCTGACAGGACAGAGTTTAAATACTGACAGGGAGCCAATCTGTCAACAAGCTGCAGCTGGCGCCACAGGGGCGGGGCCAATTGGGCGCCATGGCAACCGTGACATGTACATTATTCTTTTAATTAGCAGTTTTGATTTTTTGAGTTTTTAACAATTTTAATATGTAGAAATCAAATAAACTCCCACCCCAAGAAACGTAAATCAAAAACAAGAGCATTTCAACATTTGACTGTTTGTGTGAAAAGAAAAGGGAATTTCACCCAACTAGGACATTTGGTGCAATGCACTAATCTATATCGCCTCAGTGTATAATCATTTTAAGATATGATTAAAAACACATTGTTTTAAATTAAACAGTAGTGTCATTTTACGCAATAAACTGCTAGTCATTATGCAATATGAATCTTTGTAAAGTGTTCTGGGCAAAGTGTTCTCATTTGGTTGAGCATCCCATTCGGTTGCGGTTTAGTAATAACATTCCAGCATTAGACGAGTCTTCATGAATCTCTTAGGATATCTGACAAGCTCCCATACGTCTTTTAACTCGCACTTGTGTGGCGACAGCTCGAGTGCTCACTGTAGAGAAATCCCCTCGAGAGCACTTTTTGAAGTCGCTCTCAAGCTCACAATGACGAGTATTGATTCAGACTTCTCCTGTGGGTCCACCTGGTTCGAGTACGTCCGTGTTTTGACTGCAGGATCTCACCCCGAATTCAATCCGCACCCCCCAAAAGACCTCACAAACGTCCTCTTTTGACATCACGGTTGCTGGAGATGGGGAAAAAAAAAACAATGCTGCCAATGTCATTTGGAGTCCAAGTGGACATAAAGAAACCATTCATCCTGATTCTGGCTGCATGCCGATTGATTAGAATCCAATTTTGAATGTAAAACTATTACAGAGGTTGTTAGTGACAAATCGTGCAGTAATGGAAAATGTAAAGACATGTTATCATTAAAAATACACATTTATTGTATTGTCAGGGTTCCCGCGGATCATTGATAAGTCTCAAAAGCAATTGAATTCTCGATTGTAAAAATAAAGCCTTGATTAGCATTAAACTGTCGAAATCCCAGTTGTCAGTTTTTTGAAAAGGTAATCATATTACAGATGCTGCCCTACTTACAAACGAGACTATCGTTTGTAAGTTGAATTTGTTCGTAAGTTGCTTCAGTGCTATATTTTGTATGTTTAGAAAAATGTTTATAAACGAAGTTAAGTTTAATTTACTTTTGGAAGATGCGTAAAAAGTGGCCCAAAAAAGCGTTCTGACCATTTTCTCAACCGCATCAAGCTTCCATATTCCACTTTAATTTCAAAAGAAACGGCTCGCCTCTTCTTTACACTTTACACCAACCATATTGAATGGATGCATGAGATATTAAACAATAAAATTGTCAAAGTTCTTGGAGATACAGTACAGTAAATTTACACACAAACTAGAAAGAGGAAGCGGATTTCTTCTTCGGGGTGGATGCTGGGTGACCTCTAAAAGCACCACACACCAGTAACGGCGGAAATAAGCACTACAGTACTGTCCTCTACTCGGAAAAAGGTACACACAATACAAAATCAAACTTACAGCAATGTTCCGATATTTTTCGACAACCCCCAAAAATGTTCGTATCTACCGTTTTACGTATCATACGGTCGTAAGTGGGAGAGCGTCTGTCGTAACATTTTTTTATTTTCTTTTTTAATAATTCATTGTATACTTCCGCTTAACCACAATAACGTCAAACATCAAAACGGTGATGTGATTTCAGGCGGGTCTTTCAGATTAGACACATGTCTTGGGTCTTCCCACAATACACATAGCAAGTTTATTTTTGACCATTGGAAAGTGTCAATTTAATGAGACATGGCTGTCCAACGAACGTTTTTCGTCATAGTTACAAACTGTGCCATGTAATGTGTACAAATGTTTTCTAATTGTAGGTTTTTTTGTTGACTTGGTCTTCAATTTGATTTCAAAAGCCAATAAAACGTCTTTAAAAGCCTTGAATTTAACTTGTCTTAAGTTGCGGGAACCCTGATTGTACACCCCTGTTTATAACGCAATATGGTAAAAATGCTCAAACAAAAGTGATGTGATTTTGTCCGAATCTCTTTCATATCTCCCGAAGGCAGCCAGGTGTCTAAGAACAGAACGACTGATTGTATTTTAAATTAAAATGAATCTCCCTTGAACTGCATAATATTACTTTTTCAATGTAAAAGGTCTGACAGCTGCAGAGTGATATGGTTAAAGAAAGGAGCGTTTGTCCTCACAATTCTTTTACAATTTGCTTTTTAATAGAACAAGCTTATTTTGTATCTTCCCTCAAATGAACCATTTCCTGGAGATTGTGTTGTAAAACATGATCCGATTTACTTTAAAAATGTCAAAAATAGATATAGATGCAGTACTTTTCTTATTTTCACACAACTGTGACAATAATTTCATGATATTATTTCCATCAAACCCTACAGAAGAGTGACACTCAAGTGTGGAAGAATAAATAAACAGATTATTTAGTTGATAACTTATTTAACTTTCCACAGTATTTTTTTTATTCAACCCAATTTGCATCAAACTCAGACAGATCCACCTCATTAATTATTTTAAGCCAATGTCCTTGTTTTTTTTTTTACACAACCCCAGCCTCCTAATGTTTTTTTAATAACCCAAAAGATTAGATAATTTAGTACAACCCAACCCAGAAAATTCCACTGTTCTTTTACAAGCAACTAAAACAAATACGATAGAAACCTTAGACTTATTTCCTGGGTTAATTTAAGCGAACATTTTTCTTTACACTACTCTAACCCCCCTAATTCTTTTTTTAAAACCCAAAAGATGATGTTATTTAGTACTACCCAACCTGTCATGGCAAGTTGTAAATAACCCAATTTGGGTCAAACTTAGACCGTAGCAATTTTGGGTTAATTCAACCAAACAACCTTGTTTTTTTTCACACAACTCAAACACCACTAAAATATTTTCAAATAACCTTAAATATTAGGTCTTCAGTACAACCCAACCCAGGAGTAATACGGCTTGCGATGGCGTCATAAAAGAAAATAAAACAATTTTATTCAAACTTGCACCTTTTCATTTTTTGGGTTGATTTAACCCTATGTCCTGGTTTTTATTTCACAACCCAACCTTTAAAAATATTTGTTAGAATAACCCACCAGATGAGGTTGTTTCAGACAACACAAAAGGTTCCAACTGCAAGCGACTAAAATAGAAATATTTTTCACACAACCCCAATCCTTATGATATGTATGCCAATAACCAAAATATGAGGTTGTTTGGTACAACCCAGGCCTAGAAGTCACACCAGATTCAAAAAGTCTATCGGACTATCTTGGACCCAATTTGGGTTATTTTTTCCCCAGGTGTTGTTATGGTGTTTGCCATCAATTTCCAGCTTTGTCAGCCGAATTAACTGGGTACACAAATGAAAGGGACCGACACAAAGTAAAGTTAACCGAGGATAATCCCGCATAATCGTCTGCCTGCCACAGCAATCCTGGCTTTGTGCTGGCAGGTGTTCCATCTCCTCCATCCAGGACGAAGTTCTCGTCGCGACGGACTTGTTGTGTAACCGCACACCTCATCCGTCTCGTTTCCGTTTTTGAGGCTTCGTCACAAAAAGCGTTAATCCCTTCAACCCAACGTGTTTGACTTTGGCCTTTTGAGAAGTGGCAAGTGATGATTTTATACGCGGCGGAGACGGCTGCGATGTACATTCACGCCAGCTGTGTTTGTACATTGGTGGTTTCTGGGCGGGGTTCATTGAGGGAGCAGTCTGTCATTACGTGATAATCCAGACCTCTTGAGGATTTAGGGAGCTTCTTTGACGTGATTTACGAGTCCGAGTCCTCTTGTTGGCTGTCAGCATAGAAAATACTGTTGATCTACTCATCTACTGTATTTTCCAACTAAGGCGCAGCTAAAAACCCCAAATTGCCCAGAAATTTGAAAGTGCGCTTTGTAACCCGCTGCGCTCTTTATACCACAAAATACTTTGGATACGGACGGAAACACATACAGTATTTATTCATGTGCGTTACCACACGAGGTTTTACGGTTTTACTACCGTAAATGGGCAATGTTTGATAAGTCAAATTCAAAATTAGGGAATGGAGAAAAAATATCAATTTCATCCTGAAAGGTATAAATAAACGCAAAGTCTGATTCATCATCAGATACACCAAAAAGTTGTTTCCCTCGTTGGGCTTTTTGCATTCATTTATGTCTTTCACCGGTTTTATATGGGTGCTTGCAATCTTTGAAGATGATTTTAATGTTGTGTTTTCAAGGATAGAAAAGTGCTTGGATTTTGAAGTGCTTGTAAATGCTTATCATTGGAGCCATGTTTCACAACAAATCTGCTTGAAAAGGATGGCGTCCGGTGGGAACGCTCTGTCAATGTATTTCTTCCTTGTGATTGACGGAAGCTGGCATTAGTTTGTATGGCACTCTCCTATGAAGTGTCATTGCCCCCTATGCGTCATGCCCAAAAGTACAGGTGCATTTTGTAATATCTCGATGAGGCGTATGGCTTTGTCTTGTATTTATTGTTTGGCAGGGCAGCTTTTACAGACCGTGTGCGTAACGTTTTCACACAAGCTTTATTTTACGGGAATGAGGCAGTCATGCGCGTGAACACAAACGCCAGTGATTCGGCGATCGCTGGGCGGAAGAAGTAAGACAGAAGTCCGGCATGGAAAAACAGGAAACTAGAGGCCGACGAGATCGGTACCAGATACCGGACAGGCGGGGTCCATACCGGACAGGACGAGACAGATACGCTAATATATCATGTAAGTGTATAAAAAGCGCAACAGTTAAACCTGAAAAAATACAGTACGTCTTACTGTAGTAATTCTATGTTCTTTACAGTACATGGCGCCTGAAATATGAAAAAACAAATATGACGAAAAGGCCATGTTTGGGGGGTGTGCCTGATAATCCGGTGCACCTTAAAGTGCGGAAAATACAGTAGTCAGATACTGACTTTCATCTTTTTGTTTGATTTTATGTTTTATTTGTAAAATAGTACAGGCTACGGGGAGTGCCTTTTGGACGAGCCCGCTGGGAGGATGTATGAGCTGCCCTCGCTCCTGCCAGGTCAAATCTACAACGCTAACAAACAATGTGAGCTGATGTTTGGACCCGGTTCTCAGATTTGCCCATATATGGTAAGAAGGATTGTCATTTAAGGTAAATAAAAAAAGGCAACATTTTTGGGGATTTCTTTTTTTCAATGCGAAATATGAAATATGCTTTAACGCTTGAGTTTGAACTGATAGTAAAGGCTCTAAATTTTGAAATTACTATTTCATATTTATTTTGGTGTGGAGTGTTAGTTTTAAATCTTAAACTCATGAGTTAAAGCTTTAACTAAAAAAATACAGCTTTAAAGGTGCTTTAAATCTTGAGTAAAAACAGGTTAAAATGCCTAAATTAAATAGAAATTCTGCTTTAACTCTCGAGTTTTAACTAATAATTAAGGCTCTAAGTTGTAAAACTACTGTTTTGTATTAATTCTGAGGTCATGTTTGAGTTTAAAATTTAATTTATTAGTTGAGGCCCGAATCCAAAAGCTATAGTTTTAAAGCTGTTCTGAGGTTAAAATGCTTAAATTAAAAATATAATTGTGATTTAAATTTTGAGTTTTAATTGACAATAAAAGCTTTGAAACTACTAATTTGTATTTATCTTGCAGTCAAGTTTTAAAGGTTTAATTCATTAGTTAAAGCTTGAATCAAAACGCTGTTCTGAGTAAAAGCAGGTTAAAATGTTTAAATTAGAAAAAAAAATCCGACTTTACTCTCGAGTTTTAACTGATAGTTAAGGCTTTAAATTTAAAAAAGACTATATTATGTATGTATTTTTTAACTTGAATATAGTAGTGTAGCTATTATTTTTGATAAAAAAATCAAAACATCAAAACTCAAATACATAATATTGCAGAGTGGTAAAAAAATGTTTTCGAGGTGTAGTCAATCAAATACAATGATTTTCAAAATAACATTATTTTAGTTCATTACTTAGTTTTTAGTTTATTTTAGAATTTACTTTATTTTTGTTTTAAAGAATATTGTTTTCAAAATATTATGTGATATTTTGAAAAAAATAAAGTACCTATGTAATATATACAATAGAGATGTATAAATTGTTTAAGTGTAATAGTTGAAGTGTATTTTTTTGAATATTTAATCACAAATGATTATTTCACCTTTTTCAAAATTTCAAGATTATTTTAAAGTTTCCAATGTTAAAACTACTGTTTTATATGTATTTATATACTTTATGTTATGGTGTATTTACCTTGAGGAAAATTATTTTAAAAACTTTTTGTTATATTTTGAATTAAAAATGTCATATGTGTATAATATTTATCTTTTGTAAAATGATTTAATCAATAACAACGATTGAATTTCAGGTGAAATAATATACATTTTTAAATTTCAAAAATGCTTTGTTTTCTCAATAACGTATTTAATTGATTTGTGCCTTTTATACACTCTCAAAATACAACTTTTTATTTTTTTAACCTTGTATTCCATGAAATAACACGGCGGTACCCATAATATTTGTGGCACCTCCACTAATTAAATGTCAAGTTTTTGAAGAGAATTTCATAAGAGTGCTGCGAGGGGCAGCTGCTAATCCCAAAACATAATAAGAAAACATTTTATAAGCACAGTTTGACTCTTCTGCCCGTGAATTTTAATTTCATGACTGGAATGCTTCTTTGGTTGTGTTGGAAACCTGGCAAATTATTAATGCTTTTATGATCTCAGAACCCAACACACACACAATTTGTTTTTATTGCATTTCTCTGACCCAGAAACAATGTAAGAGGCTGTGGTGTACGAGTGCAGAGGGGGACCATAAAGGATGTCGCACACAACACATGCCGCTTGCTGACGGGACTGAATGTGGACATGGAATGGTAGGTCCAGAAAAAATGTGCTTTGAAGGATTATTTTGTACTTGAGTAGAGAGGCCACGATCCCTATTTTTGCACCCATGTCAGAGTCATGAACTCAATACCTTTAATAATGACAAAAGTATTCTTGTCTATAGATTCTTTTTGACCCGTACAATTGCAGAAAGTCAGGAAAATTGTCAATGATAATTTACCAAAGTAAAGCAAATTGCGGGTATCAGGCTGAAATAATACTTGAGAAAACATTCGGGACTTTTATGCTGCATAGCACTGTGGGACATGTAGTATAGAGCAGTGTTTTTCAACCAGTGTGCCGGGGCACACTTGTGTCTACTTGTCTAGTGTGCCGCTAGAATTTTCCCAATTTTGTCTTTCCAAAAAAATCAGGCCTTTATTCAGTATTTTTGCTATCTTCAGACGAGGAACTATAATAGTCATCCATTATCAGTTGGTGGCAGTAGATTTTTATATACTTTTTATAAACTAATTATCAGCTCATGAGTTAGCACAGTGAAATATTTGACATACCTTTATTTTCAAACGTTTTCGACGGACGGTGTGCCTCGGAATGTTTTTTTATAAATAAAAGTGTATCTTGGTTCAAAAAGGTTTGAAAAACACTGGTATAGAGGATACATGCAAACTCTGCCTTACACGCAAAAAAATCGTTTTGCAAATTGGTTGAGTTTTATAAAACATTCCCGGTGGAAATGTTTAAGTATATATATATATAATGTGTGTATGTGTCTGTGTACAGACGCTGCCCTACATACGACAATCGTCCGTAAGTAGAATTAGTTCCTAAGTTGCTTCAGTGCTATATTTTGTATGGAATGTATGTTTAAGATTTATATAAGTATGTTTAAGGCTTGTATACATAACCTGTATTGTTTTGTACTAAAATAGAAACATTTAATAAAATGCTCTTTAAAGATAAATAAAGTTAAGTTTAACTTACTTTTGGAAGATGAGCTCCAAGAGTTAGGCGAGGTAGAAAGTGCGAAAAAAAAGGAATCCAACCATTTTCTCTACCGCATCAAGCTTCCATATTCCACTTTCATTTCAAAAGAAACGGCTCGCCTCTTCTTTACACTGCACACCAACCATATTGAATGGATGCACGAGATAACTAAACAATAAAAATGTCAAAGTTCTTAGCGCACAGGAGAAACAGTGTAGATTCTACACTGTAGAATGTTTACAAATGAACTAGGAAGAGGAAGTGAATTTCTTTTTCGGGGTGGATGCTGGGTGACCTCTCACAGCGCACGCCGGTAGCGGCGGAGAGAAGCACTACAGTAATGTCCTGTACTTGGAAAAAGGTGCACACTAAACAAAATCTAAGTTACTGCAATGTTCGGATTCAGTGTGTCAGAGAAGCCTAGACAAAGTGAGTTTCATGGCCCCCATTGTCTAATTTAAACATCAATCCCCGCAGAGCTTATTTGAAAGTGTCTCTGGATCTTCACCCTCTCTAGATGAGAGGACGGGAAGTGTCGGGTCACATAACAGTGGGGTGGAAACTTAAAGACTGTGTGGCTCACCTTAATTAATTGTTAATTTTTACATTTATTTGATTGTCAAATAATATACTAGCTTTTATTACACATATTTTCCAGGATATATCTCTAGTGTTGAGTGGAAAAAAGTTAGAAGTGATCAAGTTTCTGCATGAAGGAGTCCGTATAACCCAGTCAGGTGACCACCCCTTTTCTTTTCCCCTCCATGTTGTCAGGAGGCCCCAACCCCCATTAGCCTTCATGTTCTCCTCGCCCTGGGGCGCTATGCTAATTAGGGCTGAGACGGTGGGTCAGTTGCCGAGGTTACGTAGAAAAAAAAAAGATTGAGGGGGGCCGAGATTGCAAAAAAAATGAGAGAAAGATTGGGCGAGAAAGATAGGTGACTTCTTTGAAAGATGACGCGGGCCGTTCACCTTGCGGTGAACCCGTGGCCCTCTAAAACCTCTTAAGAAGACCGCCCAGTGGGTCAGCGGTTCAGGGCCAGTACCAGAGCTGAAAAAGTTTGTTTCCGCCGGCGGAAAGCCAGGAGGAGGCGCGATGGGGAGTTTAGTATTCAGAAACGTGCCCTGGCGAGGGAAAGGAACCTCCTGCCCTGCCTTAGCGTTTTTTTCTACCCTGTCTACGTATCACGTCGGCCTGTTTCTTCTTGATTGTCCTCAATGCATCTCTTGCTTGATCGTTAACCATTGATGGCTAACATCTTAATCCAACTACAACAACAGCATGAAAGTAATGGCCCGGCGTCGCGACAATGTCGGCTATCATCAAACCTCCCCGAACCGACTTGCACCCGACTCGGTCTAATGGATGAGTAAACTTCATTGGGATTGTCTAAACATTGATTGGGTTGGAACTTTGTGACGTTTGATGTAGTCGCCCAGGAACAGAATATTAACATTCACACTGTCAGATCTGAATAGAAGGGAAGGGAATAAAACCTTTGTAACTTGACAAATAAAGTACATTCCCAGCATACGAGAATAATCCATTCTGAAGTGGGGATTGCAAAGTGAAACTGACAAACAGGGCAGATAGAAATCTACGTTACTTAGCTCATGTGTTCCGAAACCCAGGCTACCTTAAATAAAACCATGAATGAATGACATTTTTTATAGTATGTAAATCACATTATTATTAAATATACCGTATTTTCCGCACTACAAGGGGCACCTTTTTTCAAAAGCTGACCGTGCGCCTTATAATACAGTGCGCCTTATATATGGCTCAATATTAAGTCGCAAGGTCTCGCAACTTACGCAACAGCCGCCGACTCGATTTTCCCCAGAACGTGGAGTAGTCCGCGGTGTATGCTGGGATCTATATACCGGCGTTTCATTGGCTAACCGATGTGTCAATCATGATTTGAATCGATCGCTATTGGCTGAAGTTATTCGGAGCCTCGGATAGGCTAGAGGGCCAAAACAAACCCTACAATTGGCCGAAAAAGATGTGTCAATCATCCGTTAAATCGATCGCTATTGGCTGAAGTTATTCGGTGCCTCGGATAGGCTAGAGGGCCAAAACAAACCCTGCCATTGGCCGAAAAGATGTTTCAATCATCAGTCAAATCGATCGTTATTGGCTAAGGTTATTCGGAGCCTCGGATAGGCTAGAGGGCCAAAACAAACCCTGCATTTGGCCGAAAAAGATGACTCTGAATAGCAAGCTTGCTAAAGTACCCCATAAAGAAACATGTTTCATTAGTCTGTATTTGTAAATATTTTACTCTCCTGGATTTACTACACTCATGGTTGTAAGAAGACCATGGTTGCGTATCATTATTGAACGTGAGAACTTATTTAACTATATTTTCCCGGTATGTTGTTTTAAAACGATCTTGATGTTGCTGTGATGAGTTGAGTGAATTAAACTCAATTCCAAGTGTTTATTGTCATATGCACAATAAAGTTGCGAGCGAAAAAGGAAATAGAAACTAAGGAATGGTTGGCATTTCTTGAATCCCAAGACTTTAACCTTCCGAATGATATTTGGAACAATGCATTTGAGTGACATCGTACGGACACCGCATCCACACGTGTCTACGACACGTATTTGCTTCTTTGCAAGCTTTGGGAATGTTAAGGGGGTAATCAGTTTGACTGAACCATCTGACTGTTTTGTCGACGTTCCCATTGTAGCGCCTTATAGTCCGGTGCGCCTTGTCTATGGAAGATATAGGACCAAAAAATATTTTTTGGGGGTGCGCCCTATAACCCGGTGCGCCCTATAGTGCTAGGTGCTAATGCTAGATGATAAGCTACCACGCTAGTTACTACCTTTAGCAGCAATGTCGGAGAATTTATAAAGAATTTCTAGCCTCCTTGACTTTATCCAAAAATACAGTGGTACCTCCTCTGAATTTAATTAGTTCTGGAAGTAGCTTCGTTATCTAAAAAACTTTGTAAGTAGAGACGTATTTTAAATGTTAAATCCGTTCCCAGCCCCGCAAAAGTACAGTAAGATATATTTTTCCTGAATCATAAAAAAACCATTAGAACATGAAACAAATACATGTTGTGATTAGATTACTGCACAATAAACATAACACGAGAGGCACATAATGTAAAATACAAAGAGTAATGGAAATAATAATAACTAATTTACCTTTTTTTCAAGTGTTTTCTTGTAATACTGATCTGCTGTCTTTTAACATATCCGTTGAAAATGCATAAAGCATACGGAGCGATAGCCCAACTTGTTCAAACGTTTTTCAGGTGATTCCTTTCCATAATTTCAAGATTTTATTCAGGGCTGAATTTTGTTGGAACCTCTCCACCTTGTTGTCTGTGAACTGCGACGAGGACACGAAGAGGTTGCTGAGCGCACACATATACAATGGGTTGTCAGGCACTATTTAAGCAATCGTCAGTTTCTGTACATTCGGCAAACTGTGTGTAGCGCGTAGTGTACTGTATTTTTGACTTAGTATCCTGAAACGCCTTTGTAACTACAGGCACTTTTTTCCTGTTCAGGTACTTAATTACCTGAAACCTCTGTATGTAGAGACATTCGTAAGTAGAGGTACCACTGTATGTTAAAATAAATCCCTCAAAGGCAGAATTATATAGAATTTCGGAGGTTTAACCTTTTATACACTTGTAATTCATCACCAAGCTTCAATGCAATGGTCCTTGAGAACCGTATTTTAATGCTAGGCGCTAACTCAAGGGGGCATATCGGCAAGGTTACCCATGTATGTGGATAGCGGCCACGATGATTGCTGTTAGAGATTCAAGCAGCTTTAGCTAGGTTTTAATGCATCTATGTCAAACTCAATCGCTCGAGGGCATTATTATGCACAAGAATTCTAGGTGCTAATGCTAATGAGGCTAGTAGTCAAGATGAACCCAAAAATAACATAATTTAGGTGTAGCAATGCTACCTTTACGTATGGAAACAAGAGAGGACGGCACAAGCTAAAATGCAACTTCAAATGTATTTTATCAACGATAACTACCAAACTAACGATGATTCGTAACCCGCGTATATTCCTTCCCATGTTTCCGATTCGGCCTTCTCCTTTATATCTCTACAAGGGGCAGCTGTGTCCTTCTCCTCTTTTGTTCATTCATCTTGGGAGAATTTCCACACGTGGCACGGCTGAGCTAATTATCATACGTCCGTCAAAGGTCAACGCGACCTCATGGTTTTTTGGCAAGGATTCAAGAATCTACACGCTTATTATGACAACTTATCACTTGTGACTAAAAAGAAACAGAAGAGGAACAATAGAGAGATGACATTTTGAAAGTTTGAATGTACAAGATGTTACCGAAAGGGGGTTGAGTCTTCTGGCCCGCTAAATCGAAGATTTTTTTTCCTACAAGGTTCAGGTCTAAGGTCCTGCAGGGATACGGGTCATGCTTTTGGCTAAAAGGTGTGTTTTTGTGTGTGCTTGGATTTGAAGGCGGCTAGAGGGCCTGGAGGATTACATACGTGGCCTGCTTTACTTAATCCGTAATAAATCACTGTTTGCATGTGGGCAGGTTGGATCTGATATACTACGATTGATATTTAACCTGACGTATGGATGTGGAAGTATCATATTTAACATACCGTAAATCACTCTTTTCTTTAATACCTTGGCTGTTCCTGTGAATTGTACAGTAATGAAAAACGTGGATTACATGCCAAATATCAACAGTGTTTCGTGAGAAACATCTTTTTTTTTTTTTTCCACTTTTATATTTTGGTTAGCGCACAGCCCCACAGTGAAAGGTCTAGGATTCAATTCTAGCTACCACAGCCTCCCTGTGCTGTCAGGACCAGAACGGAGACAGAACCCACTTGCATACTTTTCTCTCAGTTTTATTGGGAAGAAGGGAAAGGATTGCACTCACTATTCGGTGATCGCTGGTCGCGGAAGAAAGGTCGCTCTGAATGCGGAAGTGGAACTTCTGTGATGAGCGATGGCGGTGTCGGGAGCGGAAAAAACAGGTCAGTTGCCAGGACAGGAGAGCAAAAAACATGGTCGAGATCAGCAACGAGTCGAAAGCCAGGAGAGGAGAGTAGACGTGGTCAAGATCAAAAAACGGGTCGAAGCCAGGAAACAGACAGGAGCCAAAACAGGAGTGAGTCAGGGTCGAAAAGCTTGCTTAGTGTAAACTAAGGTTCCCAGACGGACTGACAACGGGTGACAGAAAGGAGTGGGTTTAAATAGCGACAGGGAGCCAATCAGAGTCCGAGGCAGTTGGCGCCAAATGAGCGGGTACAGGTGCTTTGCATCAGTAATCACGACACGTGCGGAGTTTTCATGTTCCCCCGGGCACTCCAGTTTCCTCCCACATTCCAAACACACGCACGTCAGGTGAATTGTCTGGTCCAAATTATCCCTAGGTGTGAATGAGCAAGTGAATTGTATGTTTCTTCTTCTACCCTGCGGCTGGCTGGCAACCAGTTCAGGGTGTCCCCTGCCCCCACTGTTTGAAGATGGCTGGGATGGGCTCTGGCACCCCTGTGACCCTAGTGAGGATAAGCGGCACAGATAATGGATGGATGGATGGATTCCATGAATCTGAACTTTTTTTTCCCCCCTAAACTGTTTTTTTTCTCCAGTAAAAATTGAATTTTATTTTACTCTAAAAACAAGTATCATTGTCTTCACCAAAATCTCATGTAATTTTCTTCTATCTGGAGTGAAGTTTGGTTTCCTGAAAAAGTAGCTGTGTGTTTTTGTACGCCAAAACCAAGCTTATTTATTTAACCCTTAATTTGGTTGCAAGTTTTTTTGCTGTAGACGAGCATTGTCTTCTGTATACTGTAATCCCTCAATTATTACCAATTATTGCCCTGTGATATGCAAAAATCCACGAAGTAGCCCCCATGCATTCTTCTGCTCCCACTATCTGTAATAGTTGACCTGGGATAATGGATCGCGGCCGCACAGGTGCCTATGTTTTTGGTCGGAAAGAACAGAAAAAAACCATATGATGCAAATTTGCTTTCTCAAGCCCTGCTCTCAACAATAGTCGACCAGGGATAACGGATAACAGCAAGACGGGCCAAAAAAAGCACGCTTCCTGACAAAAATGCCTAATGCATGTCCCTGCTTGCAGCAATATGTGATAGGGGATAATGGATTACAGCCACACATTACAGTTTATTGTAGGTGAAAATACAGTGAGGCAGGCATGTCCTAATTCTGGTCTGGGGGCCACTGTCGTAAAATTAAAAATATGTGGCCTGCTAGTCATGTTTACTGCTTCTGGTCTGCTTTCTGAAAAATTTGGACAACGTTTGGAAAAGTTTCCTACAGTAAGGGCAAAAAACAGCAACCAGGCAAGACAAAAGTGTGCCCCACTTGTACCCGCTCACAGCCATGTATGTTCGGGGATAATGGTCGCACTTGTGCAGTTCACATTTTGGTGGACTGAAGGTTAAAAAAAACGTCAGGCCCGACCAAAATGCGCTCTGCCGGTAATGTTAAATGGAATATATTTTGGATAATGGATCACAGAATATGTTTCGACACGCGAAGCACTGATACTGTGAAATAGGTAGTAGCAAAGGATTTCACCTGTTTGTTTTTATGGAGCACTGTCCTACTGACAATAGCCATTGGTGAAGTCATGCTCAAACAGCTCAACTTTTGCCTGAGGAAATACTTAGTATTTTGTTTGTAGGGACAACAACTGTACTTAACACGATGTAATATTCCGCTCATTTTTGAACTAATTACATCTGTTCATGAGCTGAAATGATTGATTCCTGTCTTTCATTGTGTATTCCACCCCAAAGACCTAACAATTGTACTTAAAGCCACTTCTGACTATAAAATAAGGCACAACTAAAATTCCATAATTGAGACGAAATTAAGGCATTTACTGTATGAAGAAATTGACCTAATAATGACTGAATATTGTAAGCGAGATCTTTCAATATTTCAACAGTAATTTTGATTTAAATAACTCGAGTCGGGTAATCGGGGTTGCCAAACTGCGGCACGTCCTGTATCAATGGACAGTGCAGAGAAATGGACTGTCTGTGCACGGTTGGGTTGAAATGGGGCAGTCTTGTTCCCTCATCACCCTCTACCCCTGCACAGGGTGCTGGAGTGAGTAATGCGGTCACATGACCTTCTGGCGGCATGTCTGTCATCCGGCTCAGTGAGCCGCAAATTAATGAGGGCATCCCATCACTTGTTGCCTATAAATACCTCCACCTCCCTCCTCTTATTAACCACCCCTCCATCACCACAGCCTCCTTCTATTATCTCTTTTTTTTTGCCCGCCCTCCTTTAAAAGGATGCGTTCTGTGTGTCTTGTTTGGATGCTTTTTGTTTTTATGTATACGTGCCTGCGGTGGCCCTATTTACGTAAGAGTGTGTGCAGTTTAAGGGCCAGCAAGCATGCTCAATAGCGGTCTGCCAAGCCAAAACCGGGGTCCGCTCAGCCCCTGCATCCTTTTGAAGGTCCCGCTTCTCACCACGTAGCCACGCGGTGGGTGGCAGAGGACCAAGCCGGCGCTTGATAAACAAGTCCAAAACACTTTCTGAATACTTTAAACAAGAGCGCTTGAATGTTTCCATTGATCCACTGTCTCCCGGATCCTCTTGATGGGTGCTCAATTGAGTGGCGAATAAAATGGAGAGTCGTTATTCATTTCCAGAGGATTCCGTCAGGAGATGGGGAGGACGGAGCACAAGCTTTTTTTGTTTGAGCCAATTAGAGTGAGACAGCCAGAAGTAGCGGCGAGCGTTTTTGGCCCAAGCCTCCTGGCAGCATGACACACTTGTGATGTGTGTACTGTAACTGGTGCACTGCTCTCCTTCTCTATCCTTCTCTCTTATCATTTTGTAAATACACATCTGCCATTCTTACTACAGCGGGGCAATGGTTAGAGGGTGTGCGGCACAGTTCTAAGGTCATGATATTGAATCTCCCTGTGTGGAGTTTGCATGTTCTCCCCGTGCTTGTATGGATTTTCTTTCGGGCACTCTGGTTTCATCCCACATTCCAAAAACATGCATGTCAGGTAAATTGGCCGGTTCAAATTGTCCCCAAGTGTGAATGAGCGAGTGAGTTGTCTGTCTCTGGGTGCCCTGCGACGGGCTGGTAACCAATTCAGGGTGTCCCCTGCCCACTGACCGACGATAGCTGGGATGAGCTCCAGCACCCCCGCGACCCTACTGAGGATAAGTGGTGCAGATAATGGCTGTATGGAGATGTGCCATACTGTTCTTGAGCGGCCTGCTTGCATATCCAGCATATGTTTTTTTGTGTTTTTTGTAATCAATATTCCAAGTACAGTAAACCTCTGGGGTACAGCACCAATTCATTCTCGTCGTAAGACATAAATGCTGTATGGTATGAAATAGAGACATCTATTTATTAGCTAACAAATTCTGAACCTCCAGTATCCCATATAAGAACATTAAAAAAGAAAAAGACAAATATACAAAAAAATAAACAAAATAAAAGGGAAATAAATAGCAAAAAAGCACCCACAAACATTTTTGGACCATGGCCAACCCAAATGCCCAAACACCCAAACAAGTTAAGCACCTCGGCACCCAAGTTGGTCATGCTTTCGTCCCTCCAAATGAAACGGGACACAAGAAAGCGGCCGTGTCGATCGGGTCAGGGTGACACAACACACTCTTCTGTTCAACAGCAGGCCCCGACAGCTTTTACTGGTTTACCCCTGCCGCATCATAGAGGTGCCCTGCCCATCCCTTAGAACGTGTCTAAACATCCCACTATCCTTTTACAACACCTCTTTACTCATCCCTATCACCAACAAGAGCTCTAGCTTCCACTAGCTTTAGACCTCTTTCCTGCAGTGCATTCATAACACCGTCAATCACGGCCTTCCTCTTGGTCTCCTTTCATTTACTTCTCTGTAGACAATCCATCTTCTCCATGTGTTCAAACCAACTCTCTTATCCACACGCTTGCTCAGTTCCACTACCACTCCAGTTGTGTCTCTCACAATTTCATTTCTTAATCCATCCAATCTTGTCACTCCTAACATACTTCTTAAACACTTCATCTCAAAAGCATTTAATTTCATTCTTAAATCTGCGTTCAGGCTCCAAGTCTGAAAAAGCCCATCCTTTAGAACGCGCCCACAATCCCACTATCCTTTCACAACACTACCTAAATGTAATAATGTAAAAAAAAATGCATGGGATCAAGTAACATTATAAAAAACTGTGCACTTAAAGAAAAATTGCTATTTTATTTATTTTTACATGCTGGGACTTGAGCTGGTACAGTGGAGTTAGAGTGGATTCAGAGGAGTGAGAAGTGTATTTTCTGATTATCAAAAGCTTTGTTTCTATTTATGTTTTTGCTTCTCCTTTTAGCACCTTGTGTCCCATAGGGAATGCATACAAAACCACAAATACGGTATTGTATCGCACTATTTCTCAAAGTCTTTAAAAAGCCCACACGGTTCTGAATTGGAAAAAAAATTGGAGCAAAGACAGAGAAAGGCATTGTGGAGGAGAGTTCAGCCAATTGTGTAGCGATATCTTCAAGTAATTATCAATACTTATTATTGATCGTTATTTAGGGCACGGTTTTGAAGCTAATAGATAGCTTTTTTGTCACTGATTAGCATGAATGGCTATTATTCTGGTATGTATTTTTAAAATAATAACTTATCACGTTACTACTGTTACTATTAGGTTTTTTTCTTAGTTGTCATTCTAAAAAGTAGTGTAATAATCAGCTCACAAAAAAACATCAAATTTACTTATGAAAAATATAGGCTAACTTTAAAAACGATTTTTGGAAGAATCGGTCATGTACTTAAAGATACTAATCATGTCAATGATTCATCATGCCAGTTAGAAATCAAATTTCTTGTGCTATTTTCACAACCAATTTGGCGGACTAACTAAGCATTTTTAGGGACTACCCGGTCCTCCTGGGTTCCACGTTGGTGAGCCCTGTGTTTTAAGGTGATTTCATTTCTTTAATTTTAACCTAATTGTCCATCAGTGTGAACTTATTACAGCATCAGTCTGGCTTTAAATCTTGTCTTTAAAATAACTATTGCAAAAGGAACTTCCTGATATCCAACACCAAAAGGTTCTTTGTAGTCAAGCTCCCCTTCTCATGTTTGGTGTCCACATCTTTCAATGTGCAAGGTGACTATTTACCTATACTGTCATACTTTAAAGTGAACCCGATAGAAGCAGAATATTTTACTAAAAATAGTCAGCGGTGGTCCTGGTCTTCAGATCTCAACCAAAGATGTTTTGTCAACACCCACTGCAGTGAATATAACACTGTTTAGTTTCGGGGTATCAGAGTCGAAACTCTAAACTCAGAACCGAAAGGGTGAAGGAAAAAAAAATCCACTAGATGAAAAGGTGACTGAAACGTCCAAATGAAAGAGCGGAAGTTTTTGTTCCAATCGGTTCCTGGCCTTCTCATTCCTGAGCTGATGTATGGCTTGGGAATACAAACAAGCTGCTTTGTGCAAGAATTTGCCGTCAATGACAGGGCGCTAGAGTCCGAACGCAGACGTGAGCAGATGCTGCCGGTCTGAATTGTTTTCGGCTTCGTCCCAACTCTTCTATTTTGAAATTGATACCATCAATATTCATCTTTTTACCTCTGTTAATGGTACCTCAGGAAAATGTATGTGTAAAGCTCCCAATGACATTGTATGAGTGACACATGTTTGTCATATAAATCCGAACATTATTTAGTATTTGAGTATCCTTGATATTTATAGAGGTAAATAGCAGTGAATGAGTTCATATTTACAATAGCTAACACCCAGCTTGATGAGATATCAACAGCAATCAATTTACCTATTTACCTTAAGTTAGCCTAGCTTCTTCTTCTCTGCATTTACAAGTTCGGCACCATTTTGTGTCCGCGTAGTTTTCAATGATTTGGCTTTCCTTCCCAAGTGAAATGAACACCTTTCGGATAAATGTTAACATTTATGAAGAAACTTGACCCGAAAGATGTTCTTGTTTTGCTACTTCCTCTGCAACAGCTGCCTTGGCAGTGTCTGCCCCCTAGTGTCTACGGCCAGGATTCTTGTCCTATTTAATTGTCAGATATTTTTTGAGTAAGCACAATATAGAACATAGGATGTTATTTGTTTTTTATTTTTTTAATGTACATTTTTTCAAAATAAAAACAACAAACCTTATGGTTTTTTGTAAAACCGGAAATCACCAATCTTTTCCTACTTCTTCTACAATTGATTGCCTCCCCCTAGCGTCTATTTCCAGTATTTCGGGCGTATTTTAGTCTCGATATTTGGTCTTCTTTGTGCAGTTCTCTTTTTTGGGCGACTTTTTGTCGGACTCGATATTTGTTGACTAAACACATACAAGTAAAAGAACATCGGACTAATTTTTTTTGTTTTTTTAACAAAAACCTCAAAAACAAAAATGAGAAACAAGTCAGATTTCTGTACATTAAAATGGAAACTGTAAAATGATAATTTCTTGTATTCATTATTCTGACTTGTTTCATGGGGCCTAAAGGTACACCAACTCTTTGGGGAACCTTTCAGATTTTCACAAACCCATTTTTTCCTTCTTCTTCTACTACTGCTGCTATTGTGGTTTGCTGCCCCCTAGTGTCTACTTCTAGGATTCTGATTGTATTTTATTCTCTATTTGTCAAATAAGCACGCAATAGAACGTCAGAATTTGTTTGTTTTCCTAATTTTGTTTTTTGTTTTCACACATGCAACTGAAAATCTACAGATTCTTGTTTTCAGTATTCTTACCTAGAGGTTCTCAAATAGTTTGTCTATATTTTGTTACTTTCCCAGTATGAAGTGTATTGCACCTCCACTACAGTAGGGGGCAGCAGCATTCTCATTTGCAGAGTGTGTGCTCAGTGGTAGAGCATCCCCACATGCATCTGCACATACATAACTGAGAGAATGAGTATGAAGTGTAGATACAAAGTGTTCCAAACTCTCCAGGTATCCCATTAAAAATATTGAACACGAATGACAAGCTAGGCAGAGAAAGAAGAGGATAAATAAGAAAATGAAAGTTTACATAAGGCTAATACAATGTTGTTTAATAAGGTATACGTAGCACCGAGCTTCACTGCGTCACAGAACATCATTGAGAAGCACGGCCCTAACCAAAAAAATATTGAAGAAAGGTCTTAAATATACACTGACCCTTGTGACACTTTGTAACATCTTACAAACTGGTCTCTACATTTTTTTACTGATCAAGTCAAGTTTATTTGTATAGCCATAGCCCTTAATCCCAAGGAGTTTCAAAGGGCTGCATAGACCATAGATTATTGCAAACTTTAGACGACACCATCTCTTGATCTGAAACCTACATGAGGGCAAGGAAGAACTCAAAAACCTTAACATGAGGAAAATGAAAAAAGCTTTAGAAGGGACCGCACATGAGGTAATCCCCCTTCCAGGATGACCTGGCTGCAACTGATGTTGCAACAACAAACAATACCAAACATCAAAAATAGGTAATTCATAATCTATAGAATTTAAGTGAGTTTTAAGTTTGGATTCAAACAGTTCCACTGAGGTTGCAGATCGAATCTCAAGGGGCAGAGCGTTCCACAACACCGGGGCCCGAATGGAGAACGCTCTCGAACCTGCAGATCTCTTCTTGGTTCTTGGTTCTAGTCGACCTGCGTTTTCAGAGCGAAGGCTCCGGACCAGAACTTTGTTGGAAATAAATTTGAAAGATATGAAGGAGCAAGTCAATGCATGATTTTGTATTATGCCAACAGAACATTAAAATCACATCTTAAGCTAACAGGGGGCCAATGCAGGGTAGCTAAAATCGGGGTAATGTGATCAAAGTTTCTTGTCTTATTTAAAAGCCTCGCTGCAGCTTTTTGCACCAGCTGCAGGCTCTTGATTTTGGACTTTGGGAGACCGGAGAGTAGTACATTACATTAATCGAGAATTGAGAAACGATTAGTGCAAAGAGCTACCCGTTTGATATGTATTTCTAAAATAATAGGTTATCATTTTATTACTATGTTATTATTATTATTATGCCACTGCTAGGTCATAATAATAAGACGTAGGGTAATCTAATTTCTCAGAAAATCACAATAACCTGAACAAACCCACAGGCTACTTCGGTGCTCTTAGTGGGCTAGCTGGTGCTTTACCTCCCACAA